>NC_058120.1:19040655-19355200 GCF_914725855.1 Thunnus albacares
AGACGACAGGAGAGGACCAACAACAAACTGGTAAGACATCATCAACCTTGTTCTCACACTTCTCTACTATACTCATATTTAATATCTTTCAAATAATTTTGGATGCACACAAACACCGGCTTATAAAAACGTCTGACTTTTAGTGCGAGTTGGAGTTGTTGAGGCAGCAGGACCAGCAGCGCATGCAGGAGCTGCAGCGCACTCTCGCAGAGCTTGAAAGGGAGGAGAGAGAGATGGCTGCTCAGAGGCTGTCGGGACGAACCGCAGGACAGCAACACAAAGCCGCATCTTCACAGCATCTCCGCAGTAACTTCCAGACTGATGGCGCCCAAGCTGGCAGCTCACAACAAAACCAGCAGGTACACTCGGTAAACTTTTTTTGTTAAGAAAGTCTCTCGCTTATGTTTGGCGTCTTTGTCAAGCTCCTCCAGCTAAATGTTTTATTCATAAAATGCATCTTACTTTTCTCACTGTAGATGCCGTCCATATCGTCGTCATCCAGTCTGCTGGAGAGGTTGCTGAAGGAGAACTCGGAGTTGACGGAGCGTGTGACATCACTGAGTCAGGAGAGAGCCACCCTCAAACATAAACTCACCTGCTTGGAGCGCCAGCTGCGTCGCTCGGAGAACGAGCTCGCCAAGGTCACCACGGAAACCGAAAACAGACCCATCAGTGATGTGACCAGCCACGGCAAAGTCAGTCGAAAACACAGTCATATAATCTTGTAAATAGTTAGGATATGACAGTCATTTTGAGTTTTCTGTTTCTAAACTTGGTATGAGAGTTGGCAAATGATTTAAATCTAGTTGTTAATGAAATTTTCCTTTTCTTAGTCTCAATCTCTTTTTAATGTCTTGTGTATATGTTTTGATGTAGCATTGCAGCAAGGCAATATTCAGTTTACTACCATGTAAGACAAAGAAAAGCATGAAATCATCACATTTGAGACGCAGAAATCAGCTAATATTTGCCATTTTCACTTAAAAGAATCACTGAAATGATTGATTGATTATCAAAATAGTTGTCGGTTAATTTTCTGTCGATCGACTAATCTTTGCAGCTCTAAACAAATCGACGAAACAATGACAATTTCTGTTTTTTGGTTTGCAGGTGCAGCGTTTATATGAGCGCTACCTGCGTGCTGAGAGCTTCAGGAAAGCTCTGGTGTACCAGAAACGTTACTTGCTGCTGCTGTTAGGAGGTTTCCAGGAGTGTGAGCAGGCCACGCTGTGTCTCATCGCCCATATGGGAGCACGGCCGTCACCCCCGCTCTCCTCCCAGCGTAGACCCCTCAGGCGATTCAGGGCTGCTGTACGAGTGGTCATTGCAGTCTCAAGGTAGGGAGCATACAGGATGTAAAGGTTTAAGATGAAGCACAACCTCTAGTATGGATAAAACTGACTACGCACATATTTTTTTTCAGAATGAAGTTCCTAACCAGGAAATGGCAGAGAGCCATCAGAAGGTTATCTATATCTGGGAATGTCAATGGGCATGCTCCAGGTCAGCTCATTGAACATTTTTTTATCCATCTTTCAACATGCATGACATGACTGTTTGTATGTGTTGTTGGGGTCTCACTCTTAATATCTAATTAAGCAGGGTCTAAAGCCGAGGTTTTAAGGCAGCAACAGCCAAGGTCGAAGTCTGACTCGCTACCAAACAGAGAAGGCAGTGCCGGCCACAGAGACACCATGTCAGCTCTCGTTCCACCCAGTAAATCTCCCTTCAGGTTGCACAACAGGTTTGGTCTCCTCTTCAACAAAGACTTTTCAGCTCAAGAGTTAGAAACTTTAAGTATTTGTTCTATAAACGAGATCACCTCTCTCTGTAGGGTGTACTCCAGCTCCTCTCTGGCCTCGGGGCATTCAGGAGGAACGTCTCAGGATCCAGAAAAATCCCTGACTGAATATATCCACCATTTAGAGAAAGTCCAGCAGCGGTTGGTGGGGGCCAGACAAGGTGAGCAGCATTAGTTAGAGGTGGGGAGCACCAGGTGGATTTCAAGACAAAAGATGGAGTTGAATGCACCGAGGTGGAGGAAATTAAAACACTGTTATAAATTTGATGCACACTGGGTGCTTCATCGGTTGAGGGATGGGCGCATTGTCACTTTCTTGCTGTTCTTTTATTGCACTCTGTAAAACTTACAGATGTTTGTGTAAGCAATATTTTATCTATGACTGTTTGCACAAGGCAGTACTCGAATAGTGTGTACAGTCCAGTTAGAAATTGCTATGGTGATGGTACCCAAAAATTTTCAAGGCATCCCACTCCTGCAAAATTAATAAGCACAACTTCTTGGGTTCTGAGCACCTAATTAATTGTAGCAAGTGATCTCTCACTGGGAGATGTTACAGTGCACTGGGTTTTTGTTTTATAGCTCTTATGCAGAGATCAGACTACATAATACCTGCACAGTAGTGGCCCAAACAAAAATGAGCATCAAGCACAACAGTTTCTATTTTTATCGTGTGTAGTGTGTCCCAGCGGAAGACAACCGAGGCAGCATCTGCGACACCTTCTCGACACCTTTTGCCTTGTCTCTTCTAGTTTACAAACTTCTACAACATGCTCCGTGACATTGGCCCAGAGGAGCATAGACCAGTTTTCTGTAAACACAGCAGTGCGAGGAATAATGTCTTTTACTACCATCCTCTGTCTGCACACATATGTAAGCTGCAAAAAACACTCTCTCAATCTTTCTCTACTGACTGGGCAGGAAGCCAAGTGCCTGTAAATGATTGCAGATTCACTTTCATTCATAAAACTGTGTTCATGTACATAAACATTAGTTGGTTTGTGCTGTCAGGCGGAATAGTGAAGTCAGTCCTTGACACATTAACAATCACCTTTGCACAAGTTGTTAAAGACTGCAAGCTTGGCCAAGTCGCAGCAAGAATTGATGACTCTTTGATTACCTAGTCTGACACAATGACTATCTCAAAGTCAAACATATTGTGTAGTCTGATCCCAGCATTAGAGACAAGTCTTCTAAGTTGGTCACTTGTTTTCCAGGAAGTGATTTTCCCATTAATCTGTAACCTTTTAGAAATTTTCTGTGTACATTTCTCAACACTTCCTTGGACCGTGTGAGCAAATCCGCATGTTGCCAAAATCCACAAAACCTGTGTACTCTATCATCTCCCAACCTAGTAAGCAAGACTCATTTAGTCCCACCCCCAAAAGAGGAAAGGAAGATACAGGCAGCCTGTTCCCCTGATATGATTGGCTATCGGCAGCGCTGGCTGCAGGAGAATAGGACGTGGCTGTACCTGAGCTGCTTGTCTCCCGTTTACCTGTATGGTCCAGGTGAGTGTGAGTGTAACATACTCACTCCACCTCCAGCACAGTGCACCTCCCAGGATGGGTACTGACTTGTCAGCAGTCAGATCAGAGGTGATAACACTCACTGGTCTCGTTGGTACATATCCTGCAGGTTTCTGACCATCGTATAGTTAGAGAGTCATTCCCTTAAATTCATGTTTAACACATTTTTAACACATGTAACCATTTCCTGGCTTTAAAAAACAAAAAAAAAACATGCTGTAGATGACCTAATTATACCTAATTAGCCAACAGCTCTATCTCAGCTCATTCACTGATTACATATCTCTAGCTTGTTTCATACAGACAGCTATGAACTTAAACCAGTGGTTGTAGAGATGATGGGCACTCAGAAATCTAAAATAATATGGTTTGCTCTCGTAAATTGTTGGCCGTACTGTGAAGTAGACGTACATAATTTGTAAAAAGTGGACTGACTTGTTAAAAAGTATAATTAACTGTCAGACAGCAACAGAAACCTGCAGGACATTTACTCTCAAACAGCAGAGTGTTACAGACCTGCTGATGATGGACTGTCTGTCCTGTAATGAGAGACTGTCTGTCTCTCATTACAGGACGTTTTCTCATGTTGTGTTTTTACAGAACTGAATATTTAATGTTGAAGTTGGAGGTTCTGCTTACATGTCTGTGCAGCATTTACTGATGTGTTAACTCACTGGAGTGAATGTTTTAGGTTTTTGGTAGCCAAGAAATAGTGGCAGATATTCACTCAAAGTAGAGTGAGCTGATTAATCTGATTGAAAGAAAATGAATTGGCAGCTATTTTGATAATCAATTAAGTAATTTTTTTTCAAGCAAAAACGCCAAACATTTAATGGCTCTGGGTTCTCAAATATGTGAATTTGCTGCTTTTCTTGGTTTCTTCATTATAATAGATTGAATTCATCGCCTTGTTCTTTGTGATAATATGATGGCCATTTTCAGCGTTCTCTGATGTTTTATAGAGTAAACAATCAACCGATTATTCATCATCAATAATGAAAGTAATCGTTGATTGCAGCCCCGGGCTAATTAAGATATTCCAGTTTTCTTTAACATTGTTGTCTAACACTAAACAGGTTGCACTGCTTTATGCACTGCCTACTTATGAAAAAAATATTAGGGCTTCAACAAATACTGATTAACCTGTCAATTATTTTCTCGATTAATTGATTAGTAGTTTGGTCGTGGATCACTGTTTCTTAAAGCCCAAGGTGACATGTTCAGATGTCTTGTTTTGTTCCGACCAACAGTCCACAACCCAGAGATATTAATTTTATTATCATAGAGGACTAAAGAAACCAGAAAATATTCACAACGGAGAAGCTGGAACATTTTCTATTTATTTTATCAAAATAGTTGGTGATTAATATTAATTGTTGGCAACTAATCAAGTAATGGTTGCAGCTCTAAAAAAAATATCACCCCCTTTGACTACTGAACCCTGTTGTTTGCTTGCACATTTATTAAAAGTTTTAATTCAAACTGTAGTTGTTTTTTTAACAAATGCAGAGTTGCTTTAATATAAACTGTTGACTAAACTTCTGAGAGCAGCCAGTTGGATGTTGTCTTTTGTCATCTGTTTACTCAAATAAATAACAAACAGGACAGAACCAGTAGTTTGTTAACTGTACTATAGCTTGGTTGCTGTTTATGTATGCTACTAAAGTCTGAGGATTAAGATTATGTTTCCTTTTCTAATATTGTGCATTTTTTGTTTGTATCTTTGTGTCTTCTCAGGTTCATCTGTCCTCCAGCCCGACCCGAAAAAGTCCGACCACTGAAACTATGAATGTCTCCTGTCTGCATATCGTCTATGGCCTTACACCCATGTAGAAATATGTAGAAAGGAATATCACATATGTGTCAAATTTTTAATGACATGTGATTTTTTTATAAGTACGTAAATTATTTTTTAAGATTTTCTATTGTAATTTTTCTATTCTCTGTACCTCAGCGTTGTGAAGGCCACTATTGAGAACAAATGTCTTTCATCGTTTTAAATAGTGCTGTTTGTTATTTTTCTACTAATATTTTATACTCTTTTTATTTGCTATGTAAATAGGACTGATGTTCATTGTACATGTGTCCAAATGTGCTCTGGTTTTATACTGGAAATCAACATAGCTAGTTTGTGCATTGTTGCATAAAGGTGTTTTTGTATTATTTGTGTTTCTACCATAAAGCTAATAAATATTTTACATGTGTGATTACAAAACAGACTGGGTTTGTTTTATCATAGATTAGAATTGACAAATGTATTGTGTCTATAATTTTTGCATGATGTATGTTTTTCAAGAAATCCATATGAGATATTTGAGATACATATGAGATTGTCTTATGCTTTTTATTTAACTTTTTTATACAGAGTAAACAATGCTCTGTTAACAGTTACAATAAAATAAGAGGAATAGACTGTATTTGAGCAGAAAAACGGACAATCATAAAGTACACCGTTGTTATCAGCATGCTTTTCTAATTTCAAATTTCCTTTAACGCCTCATGAATGTCATGAAAATTTACAATCCGGTTCCCAGTATTTGTCTATTTAAATCGGTCACTGTAGTAAGTGACCTGTAGTAAGTGGGATGTTGACCACGATTATGTAACAGAATTGATGTCTGAGCAGCTCAGTCTCAGCCAATGATACTCTAACCTGCCGCTGACGGTCTTTAGCTTCTCGCCAGGGTTGGTTCGTTTCGTCAGTCCACAGACACCGCTTGTAGTCGGGTTCCCGTCTCTTGTTTCCACTCGGTTGTACTTTAGAACTCCGCCCATTCCGTTCTACACAGATGAACAAAACGTTCGCATCTCGTGAAACATCAACACTAAATGACGCACATCCTTAAGATGTCAGCAGCGCGCGGTATTTTGTTTCCTAGGATGGCGACGTCATGACCCGCCCTACTCTGCTTCTGATTGGCTTACCTTGATATTCTTACCCTAATTCTAGCCAATCTCATTCCTCATAACCAACCCAACCAACGAAGGTAACGAGTACTAGCCAATTAGAGCCAGAGTAGGGCGGGTCATAACATCGCCATCCTAGGAAAAAAATTGGCCAGCAACGCAGTCAGTGTGTGCTAACGCTAAGCTAGGATAACGGCAGGCTGTGTGTCGTAGATCGTCGTCTGACACCGTCTCTGCGGTGAAATCGTCCTGGCCCGCGTAGAAGACCTCGTTACAATTTTCTCGTATTTGTCTGGGATGTATGGATGGATAGTTGACGGAATATCCTCGCTGTTTGAGCCCGTAACGGGGCAAAACCCCACCGAGTGGCCCGGGAAAGGTAACGTTAGCGAGGGGAGACCCACGACACCTGAGGCGAGGACACAGCGGCAGGAGACTAACGGCAGACCGGCTAAACGTAACTACCAGAGGTTGGTGTTTGAGGATAACTGCTATGTTTTAATTATATACGTAGGTGTTACTATTGGTAACCAGGGAATCAATGGGTGTCTTCAAGGAGGTTGGTGATTATAACGTTAAGTCTCTCAACAATCGACCTAACCTTAACACTAGTTAGTTAAAATAAAGTGGAGATCTTACTGTATATTAAGTATCGTTCATTGTTGTTATTATCTTAATATTGGCACAGGCTGCTTTCATTTTCATCTTATCACATAGGCTGCACTTCAATCAGTTGCTTAAATCTCCTGAGCTCAACTTAAAATATAAAGTCCACACTTATCATCTGTATTTTGAATTAAAGGATAGGTTCACATTTTTGCAAACCTGTCTTAAAACAACAGTCAGGTGCCCATATGAACACTGACAGAGGTTTTCCTCGCTGTAATCATCCCTCTTGTTCATACTGGCTAGAAGGCTACTGGTTAAAAGGTCCCTTTAAATGTGCTTTCAATGTAAGTGATGGGGGACAAAATCCACAATGTGTCCACACAGTTATTTTGTGCAAAAAATTCATTTAAAAGTTTATCTGAAGATTAAATGAGGCTTCAACAGTCTGAGTTAGTCATATCAAGTAGATATCTGACACATTTACAGTCTTTTTAAGCATAAATTTCCCTCTTTGTGTTTCCCCGGACAGTGTATCCTGTTAAGCTGTGGTGGAAGTATAGTAACAAAAAGAGAGACTTTGGCACTAAAAAGACTTTAATGTTGAAAGATAGCTGCTTTATTTGGCTCATTTGGACGACTGAAGCTTCATATTAGCTTCAGATAAACTTTTAAACACATTTTTGCACAGAAGGAGGCCCCATCACTTATATTGTACATGCATTATGAAGAGATCCTCTAATGGCCAGTATGAACAGGAGGAATGATTACAGCAAGAAAAACCTATTTCAATGTTCATTTGGGCCCCTGACTGTTATAAGACAAGACTTGAAAAATTGAGAACCCGTCTTTTAACACCAGTTTGTTTATATGTTGTTTGAAGGCATCAATAGTTGGCTCACCCAAATAACATGTATGATGATGTCAGGTTATTAGGTACACCAAGCTAAAACTAACACAACAGTACTTATCTCTCATCTATTCATCTGGAAATGCATCTGATCTGCTGTGGAATCAATGAAGTTTATCTTGATTCAACTTTATGACCATTTTGGAGGCTGTAGTTTGTGGTGCTGTTGATTTGTTTTGATTTTATACCAAGCGGTGTTTTTGCAATATGTTGTGCACCCTATTCATATCGGTGAGGGTAGACTAAATATTAGTAACACCTCTGAGTATAGTACCAAATGGTTCAACAACATTAGAAATTACAGCCTCCAAAATGACCTTGTAGTTAAATCAATTATGTACAATATCAACAAAAACTGTGTATTATTACCTTCATGAACATGGGATTTGTTGCAGTGCTGTTGTATTCGACCGTGCTAGTTTTAACCAGTTGTACCTAATAAACTGGCAAATTAACCATAAACCAAACGTAGCATCTCATTGTTGTTATTACGGCATCGAGTCAAGAATACTGTGACATTTTCTACTGTTTGTAATTTATCTCAAATCTTGTTTTTCTGTTACAGTGTTGATGTTGCAGACAGTGTTGGCCAGAGTGAACAGGTGGAGGTGAAAAGACGCAGACGAGGTCCATTTACCCAAAAAAATCTTGATTTTTTTTTTTTTTTGTAATTCCAAAAAATCTCCCACAAATGAATATAACAATGATGTTTATATGTGCTCTCTTGTGTGTCAGATGTAGTAATAAGTTTTGTGAAGAAGACTGTGGCCGGGGTAGCAAGTCTGCTCAGGCTGCGGAATCCGTTGACGACCAGCTGTGAGAAGCACAGACAATATGAAGAGACACAGGTTTGTGCTCCAACTTTATCAGACACATATACTATATACTAAAACTAACCTATGAAAAGAGATGCTGAACGTGTTGATTAGCCTATATGTCAAACAACCTAGACAAGTTTTTAAAGGCTATTTGTGACGCAAGATACCAAATATAGTTGTATTAGTTGTATTTTATTTGGTCAGACTTGCTCAAATGTGAATGGGGAAGCAAAATCTGATACCAGATGTGAACTGTAATGCAAATTAAGTGGATTAAGACAAAATGTGAATGTGTCTGGATACAGGATATTAACAGTTAATGTGACAATTTTACTGTATTTGCATTTAAAACTGAGCTCAGTGTTACCGTAAGTTTAGCTTGATGCTCTGACTTACGATTTTTATTTTTACCTTTTGAATAACTTACATTTCCTCTGTTGACGCAGCCCGTCACTCTGATGGGAATAGATGAGCTCCACACCTCATGGCTGAACAGCACTGAGTGGAGAATGGGTAAGTAAGAGCGGCTATTATTGCACAGAATGACCTGCTGACTCATTTTAATGTCCCTTTGTGTCATTCATACGCTCTGCTGTGTACGTTGTGGTGTTATCGTCCTAATCCTTGCTTGTCGTTCTGTTGATTTTGTTCTTCTTCCACAGATAAACCAGTGGGTGGAGTAAATGAAAGGGGCGGTAAGAATCCCTTTCAGAGCTCCTCACCTCCTCTAATGAGGAAATACAGGCAAGTAATCGGATAGCGTCCTTCATTCACTCACTTCACTCAGTTTTTCTGTGTAGTGTCTTTTGACAATGCTCCCTTTGTAATGGTCGTTATTTCTTTGAATACAGTGGGACAGCGCTGTCTGCAGGGCTCCCTGACAGGGGGAAAGACAGGGAGAGGAGAGGCTCCCTCCAGCTGCTGCCCTCCAGGCCTCTGAGGGTAGGAACCCCAAACCCTGACCCCACCTGCAATGTCTTTGGACACAACCGCTGCTACAAGCCCAGTCTTACTGTGGAAGAGGTAAAATACACAATCATTTGGCTTGATGAATGTAGTCATACAAATGCTCTTTCTAATTCTATATAATTTGTGTAATTTGATGCATTTAGAACAGCATTTTATGTAAAACTATACTCAATTTATTAAGCTGAATTATGAAGTGTTCTTCATCTTCTAAGTGAAATTACACAACAGCTTAAGCAGCAGAAAACTAGACTCGCTGAAAATGAAAAAATCACAATAAAAAATTAGCATTAGCTATTAGCTCATTTCTTTCTAATGATTCTTTAAAGCTCTGCACCTCATGGCTGCGTCCGTTATCATGTGTTTTGGGTTTTATCCTCTAGGCCATAAAGCAGAACAATAAGGAGCACTACAGGCGTTTGCTGGAGATGGTGACGGAGAAGTACAGCAAAAGCCAACCCCTACCTTTCAACCAAACGAAACCACAAGAGTGAGTACAACCTGTTATACGTGTGAAGATATTTTTTGAAAATCAATTGAACAACATAAACTGGAAATGAGCTGATCAGTCCTCTGAGATCCTTTTCTTTTTTTTTTGATCCCAGTGAGTCGCTGTCACAGAGTGAACACAAAGCGACTGCTTCAGGAAAAGCTTTTGAATCAGTGCCCAGGAAGACAGGATACACAGGTAAGACACCTCTATAATTCTTATTCACCTCCAAGAAAACTGATGGAGTTGTTTGTTTGTTTTTTTTAACACCTTTTGGGTGTTTTAAGAGATGGTTTTATGTCATTAAGTTGTAGTTGCCTCCCACTTGATTGTGGGGCTATTTTTTTATAGCTAAAGCTATAATAAAGCTATTCCGTGAATTAACAGATCCCTTTTCTCACAACACCGAGTCAGTTTATTCAAAGTTAATATATATAATAATATGAGATAAACATACTCAATAATGCAGTAAACAAGCTCCAATGAATCTGTTGTTGAGGATGTCGCACTGATATTTGTCTCTGTTGCACAGCTGCCCCAAGTGTGTTTACATGGAGAAATGCATCTGCACCCAAGGACAGGTTGGTATATTCTGATTATTCTGGTTCTGATTGTTTCTATTATTATCTATTATAACATCTGAATGTTTGTTCTCCAGGCGGGCTGGTTTGACTCTCAGTAAGACATTCAGTGGAACCTTTGAGGACACACAGCATGTGAGATGTGCAAAGGTAGTTTTTTTTTTTTTTCTTGCTCTCTCCTGACAGGTCAAAGCACTCATTACATTATAAATATAGATGGAAAAGTAAATGTATGATTCCTGTTATGTCAACCTGTCTTGCAGCAGAAACCGACAGCAGACTTGGACCTTTCTACAGAAGTTGCTACTCGCCTCAATCTAGTGGACAGAGAGACTTCTGCCGTCAGCCTGCCTGACACACATTCTGCACACACCACCCACATAAGACACAGTGATGAGGACATACCTCGACTCACCAAGGTGAGACTCAAACTTTCAGGGAGTTACATGTATTCTTACTGTGTCGAAGGAGGCATGAATACAGTTTATGTTATTGAATGTGTTTTTTGTCTGTGTAGGATATGGCAGCGGAGGTGAGCGGTGCTCTGGCTCAGAGTGATCCCAACCTTGTTTTAAGTGCCGCTTTCAAACTACGTATCACACAGAGAGACCTGGCCACACTACAGGAAGGTGGATGGCTCAACGATGAGGTATGGTGTAGTAAAACGATTTGGAGAAAATTATATCTGTTATGTTGATTTTTTACATTTTTTTTAAAAAGTAATTTTATTTTTTTATTAGATTAAACTTTGTACATACTCAGGGACATACTGTATGTGGTCAACAACAAGATGGACTTCAAGAAAATGTCAACAGCAAACACTGATAACGATTATGCTGCAGGTGTTAAATCTAGCTTGTGACTTCAAGCTTCCCTCAAAACAGATAGATTTCAGCAAAAACCAGAGAAGATGCAGCTTTTCTAATATCCTGTTCATAACGCAACCATCAAATTGTTTATGTACTGTTTGTGAGGTGTGAGTGTTTGCCAACAGTAGCAGCTACTGCACCCGGTTGCTATGGAAACAAAAGTTTGTTGCATGACCTCGTTTCTCGAATTATCGCAGCAAAAATGTTGTTGACAGAACTGTGATGTTCAGTACCATGTGAGCATAAATCTGTTCATACATTACTGTGTTACTGGAAACTGAGGGACCAGTATATTACCATGTACAATATATCAGTGGCATATATGCAAAGAGTTGATGCTTTTTGGAGCAAGTATTATCCCCTTAAGTCTAATTATTAATCAAATTATTTCTGTTTTCTCACTGAAAGACAAAGTTAACAAAAATTAGCCTTTCTTGCAGTTGCACTACAGAGATAATGCAGGATTGTCAGAGGTGATGCTAAGTGATTATTGTGAATGTGTGACCCATGTTTACTTTTAAACACATCCAGGTGATGAACTTCTACCTTTCCCTGATCATGGAGCGGTGCTCCAACCAAGCAGCGGGATTAAGAGTCTACTCGTTCAGCACCTTCTTCTTCCCCAAGCTGCGGGGTGGAGGAGGAGGAGGAGGAGGTGGAGGAGGCGCGCAAGCTGGAGGACACGCCGCTGTGAAGCGCTGGACCAAGGCTGTCGACCTCTTCCTCTATGATCTTATTCTTGTCCCTCTGCATCTGGGCGTCCACTGGGCATTGGCTGTGAGTCAGAACGCTGAGAACAGTGTCCATATTTATCATTTCTTCCCATGTCATATCCCCTCCCTAAGTGGGTGATTCTTGTCACGCAGTGTCTATAAAAACTTGACAAAGATCAAACTGTTTTGATATTTAATTTAGGTAGAAATGTGGAAAATGTAGAAATGTTTTGCTGTTGATTGGTGTCAAAAAATCTTAATTACATCCAGTATTTAGTGTTGTAAAAAAAAAATAAAACGTCAGCTAGGATGAATACTCCAATAGGTGATAAACATTTTTACTTTTTGCCGTCTCACTCTCTCTTTCCAGGTAATAGATTTTAAATCAAAGACGGTGAAGTCATATGACTCGATGGGCCAGAGACATGATGACATCTGTAGTCTTTTACTGTGAGTCCTCATCGAGCTCTTCAGCTTCAGATATCTGATCATTTTGAATGGTTTTCTATACAATATGTTGTAATTTTGCATAAATAAAAGTGACTTTGTTATGTTTTCCAGACTCTACCTTAAGGAGGAGCACAAAGCAAAGAAAGGCAGAGAGCTCGACAGTGGCAAATGGACTCTTGGTAGCATGCGGGCCGCTGTAAGTCAATCTGGGATGAACGATGCACCACTTTCATTAAATATTTTTATTTGCACTTTGAGATTAACGTGCTGTACACTGTGCATCCCTTACAGGAGATTCCACAGCAGAAAAACGGCAGCGACTGTGGTGTTTTTGCCTGTAAATATGCAGACTATATTGCAAAAGGAAGGCCACTCACCTTCAAACAGGTACATACTGTATGTTCACCTCATTTTTGTGTTTTTTTTTTTTTTTTACAGTTTTTTTTTTTTATATATAAACACTAAAATAAATGTCCCTCTTTCTCTACAGTGCCACATGCCTCTCTTCCGGAAGTTAATGATCTGGGAAATTCTCAATCAGAAGCTGCTATAGAGAATCGAAAACAATCTCCTGTTAGTTACACGCCTAACAACAGAGACTTTCTCAACGGGAGCAACGTCTGTGTACAAGTAACGACACAGCGAGGAAGATTAATAAAAAGGATGGGCCAAAGACGTGAACTTTACTGACTGAAACGTAACGCAGTCTGAAGAAATCAAACACGAGTCTTAAGATTTGATTATATCCCTGTACCTGCCGGGGACGCATTAACATTTTGTAATCTCTGAGTTGTAATTGGAGACTTTATTGGGATGTAAGAAGTGTATGTATTACACAAGCTTTGGCACTACTGACTGAATGGCTTTTTTTTTTTTTTTTTTATTGACTTTGGATTGTTAGTTTGCAGTACTGCCTGAAGTGCCTTCAGCCCTCTGACACTGAGCTCAACTTTTTGTCTAATTTGGCAAAATTCCTTAGCCGCACAAAACTACAAGTCAGTTCTGAGGAGCTTGCCCCAGAATTTGCTGACTCCTTTTTTTATTTATTTAATTTGGCTGCATCCCTCCCAGTTATGATCAACAAGAGTGGACAGCAACTAACTGGAACACTATCAATCTCTAAATATAGACAATGAAAGATAAAATACCTCCTCTCCAGACCTTTTCCGGACAAAAAAAAATGCACAGTTGAGCGCTTGTAATATGTTTGATTTGCTATTATTTATGACTTGACTGAATGAGAAAGTGTTTTGGGAGTGTGTATGTGTGGTGTATAGTGTTATGAGTGGAGTATTAATAGTTGTTTCTCCCGTATGTTACACAAGTCGCTGTTAGTTCTGTGAATCTTCTTCATGAGCGTACTGAGGCTACTTAGGGCTACTACACTTACTTATAGCATACTGCATAGAAAACTACTGTACACACACGCATGTTTGAGTTCATGCTTTAAAATGTGATTTTTTTTTTTTTTTGTTTCCTGTAATAAAGTATTCATTTTCTAAATTTGAATTTTATACACATACATAAATGACTCATGCAGAGCTACTAGAGGGGTTTGTCTAGAGCTGGATGATGACATTATATTTACCTCCAATAATGCTAAAGGCAACTAACATTTTTCAAGATGCATCAGTGCATATTATTTCTTTTTGGCTCACTTCTGATACATTTGTCCTGATTATTTACAGTATGCCACACTTTACAACTGCAATGATGTGACATCTCTCTTAAAGTTTTGCTGTTACTTGCAGCATTTAGACCCTCTTTGGTAGTCCACTACATCAATGGATCATCATGCAAATTAGAGAGCTATAACTAAAAATCAACTCTGGTTTTGGTTTGGTCATTTAGTCAGATGTGATCAGAATGGTCATCAGATGTTTAAAAAAAACCCCATAATATAACTAGTGTTTGTGTATATGCTGTATATTACGCTCAACAACAGCCTTTCATCCTTTTCATTGACACTAAATTATATATTTAAGAACTCCTAAAAGCCTGCATTGTAGCAAAAGGCTTACATATACCCAAGTTTAACAACAATGGTAGATCCTCAAAGCTCACCATGAAGTAAAACTGACATTTTGACTAAAAGTGGACTCTCAGGTGCTTTCATAGCTCTGCAGAAAGTTGGCAAATTCAATTAATGAATCCATGAGAATCATGAAGAGTCATGAGGCAATATGGACCAACTATAAACCTGTACTGTAAGGTGCTTCTTTGTGTTGCACAGCAGGTAAGTATGTATTCATATTACATACAGTATTCTTGTATATAATAGATATGTTATACATAGAAGAACATAGCAAAGCCACACAAGATGCCCTTTATGGTCAATGTTAAAAGGTAAAAGATTATTAATACTGAAACATCAGTGTGTAAGCAACATGTTACTGTTGTAGCTGCTGGAGGTGGAGATAGTTTCAACTATATATGCAGTTAACTAGTTTAGTCCAGTGGTTCCCAACATAGGGGTCGAGCTGCTCCAAAAGGTCACCAGATAAATCTGAGGGGCTGTGAGATAATTAATGGGACAGGAAAGAAGAAAAAACAAAGTTCTGATACACAAATCTGTTTTCAGTTTTTTTACTTTTTCTGTAATTTTTGATTTTTGGTGAAATATTGGATCATTTGAACATTTACTGAAATGAAACCATGAAAAATCACTATTTAGTGGAGGTGTTAACAACTCAAAGACATCTGAAATGTGACCCCGACTACACAATGCTTATTGTAAGACATCAAAAGCCAAAAAGGTTGGAAACCACTGGTTTCATCTTTAACAATATGCTGTATTTTAAAAGTTTGGTACATTATCCATTGTGTCAAATCTTCATCTGAAAAGTAATTAAAGCTGTCAAATAAATGTAGTGGAGTAGGAAGTACAGTATTTCCCTCTGAAATGTAGTGGAGTGGACATGTAAAGTAGCAATCAAAAGGAAATACTCAAGTAAAGTACAAGTATCTCAAAATTGTACTTAAGTACAGTACTTTCCACCACTGGTTAGTTTCATGTTATAACTTTTAACTGTTTATATTGAGACTTTAACATTAGAATGTGCAGTAACAATAAAATAATGCATGACCCTTCTTGCTTAAAATGTAGAGAGGAATATTCAATAAATCGATTAATATTGTTATTATTTACTCTTAATTATTTTTACACAGTTTATTTGAAGTTTACACATCTGCTTTTCTGTCAAAATAAAGGTTTTATTCCATGTTTACGAGTTATTTTGAAACGACGCTTTTACTCTGAAAGATCGAACCGGAAAAGGACAACGACTTCTTTTTTAGCTGCAAAACGTTTTCATCGATAACACCAGTTTAGATCGATCCGGTTTGCTTTGCGGTAAACCCGTCGTTAGAGCCAGTTTACCACGTATTTTTTAAACGTATTTGCTGTCTAGTTACATTAAAATGAGCGACACCGAGAAAGATTTCAGGGAGCAGGTGAGTTGTGATTAGCTGCAAAGAAAATAGCGTTTGAAAAGACGTTAAGCTAACTAACGTTAGCTCGCTAGCTTAGCTGTTAGTTTCGTTTGCAGGTCTGGTAGTGGTCACAAGTTTGTCCTCAGAGATGAAAGCAGTATGTTTTACGTAAGATTAATCGCAGTTTTTTGTGTGAGTAATGAGAAGACTCAGTAGATGTTACATCGTGAATGTTTTGAATGTTAACGCTAGCTGTTAGATAAAGCCTGCGGCCTTCAAAGCACAGCAGCTGGGTTGTGTCTACATGGTAACCCTAGGTTTGCGGAAGATATCGCGAGAATGACTTTAAATCTTAACCATTGTCTATCATTAACGCTAATTAAGTGTTCTGTTGAGCCTAAACCTAACCAAATATTAACCACAGCGCAGTCTAATAATAAAACATAATCAAATTGAATAATGTTAAACAACATGCGTAAATGTCGCGAGAGCAAATTCAGGGTTACCCTATAGACACGAACTAGTGCCCGGGAGATGTGGCCGCCGCCGTGCCATGCTACTTTCATTTTACCGCTAAATTGGCACTTAGCGTTAACGCTACCTGTTGAAATATTGACTACTAGTCGATATTTACCTTCAACGTTTGTATCGGTAGCGTTAAAGGATAGGTTCGCAGTTTTTCAAGTGTGTCTTAAAACAACAGTCACGTGCCCATATGAATACTGAAAGAGGTTTTCCTCGCAGGAGGAATGATTATTCCTTCTGTTCATACTGGTTGTTAAAAGATCCCCTTCAAATGTGCTTTCAATGTAAGCGATTGGGGGGGGCAAAATCCACAGTGTGTCTACAGTCATTTTGTGCAAAAATGTATTTAAAGGTTTAAACTTATATTAGGCTTCAGCAGTCTGACTTAGTCATATTAGGTGGATGTCTGCCACATTCACAGTCTTTTTAGCATCAAATTTATTCTTTGTGTTTCCTGTTGAGCTGCAGTGGAAGTATAGTAACAAAAAGAGGGACTGTGGCACTAAAAAGACTGTGACATTGAAAGAAAATTTAAGAGATAGACTTGATTTGACTAATTCAGACAGATGAAGCTTTATATTAGCTTCAGATACACTTTTAAATTCATTTTTGCACAGAAGGAGGCCCCATCGCTCACATTGTAAGTGCATTATGGAGGATCTTCTAATGGTGTATGAACAGGGCGAATGGTTATGGCCAGAAAAACTTTTTCAATGTTTGTTTGCGCACTTGACTATTATTTTAGGACAGACTTTAAAAATTGTGAACCTTTCGTTTAATGCTATATCCTAGTTCAGGACCAATAAAGACCACATCATGCTAACATATAAAACATATATTCTGCTAATGTTCAGCTATGTTTTCCTGGTTTTTTGCTGTTGTTTTTCTTTTGTACCTTTTTTGGTTTTCACAGAAACCAACATGCCTTATCACCCTTGTTTGTTCTTTGTTAAGGTTGAGGTTGGAAGAAAGAAAAAGGCGGAAGACGTTTCAGATGTGAAGTTGTTAATGTTTGAAGCTGATGGTGTTGATGCATGCTAATGTATTGGATGCTGAAAAGAAGCAATCAAGATCTGTCCCCACTACTAGAGTTGTAATGGCAGATGATAAATTGGGGAAGAGGAGGAGAAGGAAGTCGTAATGTCAAACAGAAGAAAGAAGAAATGAAGGGTTGTTTTGAAGTAATGAAGTTAAAGAAGTTATGAAGTTAAGATCAGAAGTTGACCAGGGTATGAGTAATTTCCTAACAGCCTGCTATGTTATTACTCTATTTCATCCTGTTTCTTTCTCTAAAGCATGCTTGATTTTTTTTTTTTTTTCCTCTCTGTATCAGATACATCAGGTCAATCCCTCTACACCTTTTAGATTTATTGTTCAATCTGTATTTGAGCTAAATTAAATTCTACTTTAATTATTTTTTTTTTGCTATGTATGACCTTTTTTATATAAGAAAATTCCTAAATATTTTCTTTCAAACCTGCTAAATTCCTAAATGTGAATTCCTTCTGAAAGGGGAATGTAGAGGGTGAACGCATTCACCTCCTGGCCCTTTTTATTCTTGTTATTTGGCACAAACTTACCTGCGGAGCAGATTTGAACTCAGTGTCTGGTCTGTCCAGGACTCGCGGCCTGGCTCGAGGAGCGCATCCCCTCGGGGCTCGGTGAAATCCACCAGCCGCTCACCAGCACGCTCCAAAGATGGCTCCCGCCGTTCCAGGTCCAGATCTCGTTCTCGATCCAGGTCCAAATCCAAATCCAGGTAAAGTTGGTTGTGAAATATGAATGTAAACATTTTTAAAGCTGTAGCATGATGAAAGTAAATTACAGATTCAGAGTTGGTTTCATGATATAGTGTGTCTCCACAGGTCCCGTTCCCATCGAAGCTCACGCAGGCACTACTCACGCTCCCGTTCCCGCTCCCACCGACGCCGCTCCAGGAGCCGATCTCGTAGCTGGGAGTACCGCCGGCGTAGGAGCCACAGCCGTTCCCCCATGTCGAACCGCCGCAGACACATTGGCAACAGGGTACGTAATGCTTCTTCTACATGCTTGGTTTGGGGGTTTCCAATGAGCCTTAAGGTTTGTGAATTTAGACGTTAAGGAGTAGACGTCCCTCAAAGTATTTGGTCTAAAAAATATCACAGGCATACTATTGGTGCTCAGTTTTTCGATTTAAAAAAACTTGTGGTGATTTGAAGATCATGAATAAAAGCATTCTGTTTGTTTGTTTGTTTTTTACAAATTCCCTGTTTTAAAACAACAAATGCAACATTTTGTTCTAACCCGGCAAAACATTGAAAAGGTCTTAAGTTTGCTGTGTGACTGAATTTTATAATTATCAATTGATTTATAACATAATTGCACCTTAGTTGCTGCTGTTTCAGCTGTTACACCCCACCATACAGACCCTAAAAGCTGCACAGTTTTTACACATGCATCCAATTAAAAGAAAAAACAATAATGTGCATGTATTCATGAATCGCCTGGTTTGTTGGGGGTTTTTTTACATTTCACAGATTTTGCTTGTATTACACACCTCCTGTCTGTTGCTTATTTACAAGAAAGATCTATGTGTGCACTGCATCTTTCTTTCTTTTTCTTTTCCTGCTTACTTCTCACACTCTTCCTCCTCTTTGACTCTCACAGGCCAACCCAGACCCCAACACCTGCCTGGGTGTATTTGGTCTGAGTCTGTACACCACTGAGAGGGATCTGAGGGAGGTCTTCTCTAAATACGGCCCTTTGAGTGACGTCAACATAGTGTATGACCAGCAGTCGCGCCGCTCAAGAGGCTTTGCTTTTGTCTACTTTGAAAACTATGAGGACTCCAAGGAGGTAAAGAGGATAAGAAGGCGACAAGAGTTTTATTTTTTTGACGAACATATTGTGTGAATGAGAGCGAACGTTTGTGTAGAAATTATATGGTTCATTGGTGAAGTGTGTGTGTAACTACAGTCCAGACTGGAGTCTCAGCTAACAGTGATAACCACTATTCGTCCTGTTAAGTAGACCCGCGTCTTGCATGTGTCTACTGTATATAAGGGATATTTGTTTGAAGTCTTTGTAATACATCAACATCAAAGCGAAGGATGAACATGCAAGTTATGTCATCTTCTTATTAGATAACAGACTGTGTCACTTTCAGGCCAAGGAGCGTGCTAATGGGATGGAGCTGGATGGACGCAGGATTCGAGTGGATTTCTCTATTACCAAACGAGCCCATACCCCGACTCCTGGAATCTACATGGGACGACCCACATAGTGAGTGTTTCTTAACCAGGCGGATATTTTTTTTTCAGAAGCAGCAGGCTTACGGTATCATCTGAGATGTCGCTAAACTTAATTCTGCGTGTATTTCCAGTGGCGGCGGTTCATCGCGGCGTGTCTCGAGGGACTACGACAGGGGCTACGACAGAGGTTACGAAAGAGGTTATGATCGCGATTATGATCGCTATGAGGACCGAGAGTACCGATCATACAGGTGAGTCATTTTTTTCCTGTGTTCCTGTATCTCACTTGACCATGACCATTAAATAGAACTGCAACTATTACTTTCAGGAAAACGTTTTCTACAGATTACAATTAATTTAGTAAACATGTAAGAATACTATACTTTTTTTGAAGAGCAAAAGTAAATATGACTGAAATTAAAGATGGACGGTCAACTGATAACCGTGTGTAATTCTGAAGGCTTTAAGTGAAGTGTATTGTTTCTGTTTTTCGCCCTACAGACGCAGATCTCCATCTCCTTACTACAGCAGAGGGTACCGCTCTCGATCCCGATCACGGTCATACTCGCCACGTATGTTTAACCCATGTTTTTAACACACCTCAGCAGGGATTACAATATGAACTTAATCACAGTTTGAATGAAATGTATACGTTGTCACTTGAACAGTTTAGATTATACACAAATACAAACTTAATCTCTCATCATGTCTTTTTTTTTTTTTTTTTTTTTTTTTCACAGGTCACTACTGAGCAGCAAAAAGAGTCGACGACAGATTCAGTGTTATTGTTTGGATGCTTGTTTCTTTTTATGTTTTCACCAGATTATTATACAATCAGAAAGCAGTCCACATGCATACCTCCTCCAAGGTCTCACAATTCTTTAAATTTGCTTTAATGGAATAAATATTGTTTACGCAGATTTTTTTTGAAACGGCATGATTAAAACTTTAGCGGCGAGTTAATCGTCACTAAATTTGTAGGAAAAAAAATCATGATAATTGTTTCGGTGGAGATTGACAATTCTCCAGATCTGTATCTAGAACTGATGACTTCTCCATTGGCTCGAGCCCTAACTTTTCACCTCGCTTAATTGAAATCTGTGAAGTAGTTTTTTTGCATATTGTGACAAGCATGAATGAAAATATAACCTGTTTGGCGACGGTAATTAATCGAAGGGCTGGCTAGTGTGTCCTTGGCTCGACAGACTGGTGTTTATATATAAGCAGGTTTTTCTGTGACAGTTGTATTACAGTTTCTCTTTTTCCTGTTTGTATGTAGCTGGTCTCTGAAACTGTCAAGATCTTAGTTTGCTCTTGGATATGTTTTAAATACCATGTTTCTTTTAATTTTGTCTTCTTGGTGGAAAGTACTTTTTGTTTTTTCTTTCTTTTTTTTCCCCCGGTTGTGTATATAAGCAATAAAAATTGACTTGTTCTTGGTTATGTTTTCTGCTGTTGAGTAATGGTGCTGGATGGTTGCAGGAGTGCCCATTAAACATTTGTTTTGACATGAGTTTGTTTTGTTTTGTTTTGTTTTGTTTTACTTGACACAAATAAAAAAATATTACTTATCGGATTTCGTCAATACATCTTATTCCAAATGAAAGTGATCTTCCATGATGTAGCCCTGTAAAGAACTTGTGTCGTCTCAGATTTCACTTTGTTGATTAAAATCCTTCACAGAACAGAACATTTGCAAAACTCAGTGAGGTTTATATAATAATGAAATTCATCATACACTAAACCGATGTGGAGTGGAGAAAATATTCTGGGAGTCAGATATATAGAGGTAAAATGATAGTCATGTACTCTAATTCTGAATTTATGTTCCATGGGACAGCTTGCTTTCTCACAACAACTATATGAGAGTGTTACTGTATGTTTTGGTTTCAGTTGAAAGTGAAAGACTCCACTTAAAAATGTGTTTTACTTATTGTTACTGTGAAGTTTGAGCTTCACTGTGCTGAGTTGAACACTAGAAGGCTGTTTTCACATTCATCTGCTGAAGGGGGAAAGTTTCTCTGTGCTCTGAGGTTAACACATGTGCCTACATGCATGATTCGTAACATCACAACTAGATTGCAAGCCAATCGTGGTCCAGTGTACAACTTAGACAAGTGTGATGTGGAAACTTAAAGCATCCAGTGCACCAACACCGAGAATGGACTTTACAGTGAATTAGGAGACATCTTTTCAAGTGTGTCTTAAAACAACAGTCAGGTGTCCATATGAACACTGAAAGAGGTTCCTGTTCATACTGGCTATTAAAAGATCCCCTTTAAACACTCTTTCATTGTAAGTGATGGAGGGGGCCGTGTGTCCGCACAGTCATTTTGTGGAAAAATTTACAAGGAAGATGTGTTTTTTCCCCATCAGTTACATTGTAAGTGCATTATGAAAGGATCCTCTAATGGTCAGTATGAACAGAAGAAATTATTATGCAAGAAAAACCTATTTCGTTGTTGATTTTGGCACCTACTTATTGTTTTAAGACAGACGTGTTAAAAAAATTGTAAACTTGTCCTTTAAGAAATGAAAATATTTCCATATTTATAGATTCTGGATTTTTCAAGGAATGAGAAATAGGCTTGTAGATGTCCTTTTAAGGATTAAAATGAGGTAATTGGACTTTCCTTGTGGAAAAACCATATCAGGCATAGATTATTATTCAAAGTGGAGTATTTTTATGTCTGAGAATATGCATGGAGGGGATCTTAAACTGTTTTTTTTTCTAAGTGTTAACAGAAAAATAGCAAAACGTGACAGCATCAATGCAGTGTAAGAGCACATTACACTACAAAACAAAAACACTTTTCATGCCAATACTGACGTTTGCTGTCAAGTTTTGTTGTCAGTAATTATAAACAAAACTAAACAAATCAAAAAGTAATAAGAGTTACAAAGTTTTACAAAGTGTCCATGACTACAGGACAAACTCAACAACAGCTAAAACATGAACCTTTTGATGACAGTTTGCCAGCTGCTGCTTTCAAAGTCAAAAGGGAACTTTTGGCATCTAGCAGCCACTAAGATTTAGTGGCTGCTAGATGCCACTAAATTCTTCACACTGCACCCTTAAATTGTAAACTTATAAACATTTCAGCAGCTCTTTTGCAGATTTTTAAATTCATACACTACAGGGATTTGCAATACAGTCGAAACTCATTGTATAAAACATTAGAAATGGATGGTGTTTCCATTAATTTGACTTTGTGGATATACTATTTTGTCATTATGAGAAATTTGTTAATCAGCAGATTTTCTCGTTTTTCTTTAATAACCAGTCCACAGATTACATCCACATGCTCAGCATTAACTTTCAGAACTGAATCTTTCGCTAGAGGGAAATATATCATTAATTAATTTGAAAATACATTTCTTTAGCTTTGGGTAAAATGGGATAATGTACGAATTATGTTTCATAGTAATTTGCCAGGATTCATGTCCCTGAAATCAAGTCCTCTGTTGAACTGGTTTGGATAAGTCACTGGTCAACATCTGTCTAATCAGACTCTAAATACTTTATTTACTTATTTATTTTCCCGTCACTTTACTTATAGAAAGTGTCACGTACAACATGTGTGACAATAATAAAAAAAATATTAAAATCAGATTTCTTAAAGAAAGATCTTGGAGAATACTAACTGTATGTGTAAGTTAGTGGTGCACAAAATGAAATCACTGGCTCAGCCTGGTAGTACACATTTAATTAAGATTTTCTGCAAAATGCAAAAATATTACTTTAGCTTAATAATCGCTACACAGTGTTTTCTGCTCCCATCTTGTACCATGGATGTATTATAAGAGCTCTTATAATAATACATCCATCACCAAGTGTAACAGAACTAAAGTTTCGGCCTCAATTACTTTAGTCTTTTACCCGTTCCTTTGGTTTACAGTACAAGTCCAACAAAGTTCATGCAGTGTATTTCTCAGTGTTCATTTCACTGTTGCCCTTCAGTCTTTTCTTTGCTTTTTTTTCATAACAAGTGACTTTATGCAGTATGACCCACAGTATGAACTCATTACCTCAATGTCTGGTGCTGTCCAAGGCCGCCACAGCCTTTTGCAGGCTTGAGACATACTCACTGGTAGGTCCTCGATGCTGATTCCTTTTTTTTTTAAAACAGTAAATACTTTTTTAACCGTAAATATTTAATTTTTAAAAACCGTAAATCCTTTTTTTTACTGTATACTATATGATAATACTTAATTTATTTTTTTTTTAATTTTAAAAATACCGTAAATACTTATTATTGGTTTATTTATTTATTATCGTAAAAGCTTTTTTTAACCGTAAATATTTAATTTAATGCCACTCCGTACACTTGTGACGTACATTTTCATCTCGTCGTCCGACCAATCAGAGACCCCTCACGTCAAAACACTTCCGCTATGCTCTCCCACTTGCCTTTCCACTGGAGCGGCCGGTGTGAGCAGATATCAGGAGTGTACACCACGTAGCCCACAGGCGAAGAACAGAAATAAAGGTACTAAATGAGGAGGATTCCCGGTTTAATAGCTTTCGGGCTTCTTTTAACTAGTGGAGAATGCAGATAGTAGTATTAGCTGAGTCGGATATTCTGGCTAACAGGTAGCTAGGAGTAGTTTCAGTTAGCCACTAGCTAACGTTAGCATGCTGTGTTTGAATGAGCATATGACTGAAGCTGCGTAAACACGTTTTCAGTGGAGCTGACTCAATAGGATGGAGCTACATAGTGCTGCTTGACCAGGGCTGAAATTTTGGCGTCAGTGAAATATTTTGATGTGGGTGTCACGGTGTATCCAACTTCTTGTAACTCTTGCAGATGCCCCCAAAGAAGGGAGAAGCCCCGAAACAAATTCCATTAATTGGACGATTTGGAACCTCTCTGAAAATTGGCATTGTGGGATTACCTAATGTTGGGTACGTACATGTTTTAAGTGATGTTTATGATATGAGTAAATTAACTACTGTGGGGTCATCACATCATCATTTGAAGCTGCCCTCCTACTGACCCTTGTCTGACTCTCTTCATTGTAGGAAATCCACCTTTTTCAATGTGCTGACCAAAAGCCAAGCAGCTGCAGAGAACTTCCCATTCTGCACAATCGACCCAAATGAGAGCAGAGTACCTGTCCCTGATGAGCGCTTTGATTTCCTCTGTCAGTACCATAAACCAGCCAGGTGCGTGTTATGAGTCTGTGTTTAGAAAAACAATTAACGATTATTTTTATTATCGATTAGCCTGATGATTATTTTCTCAATTAATTGGTTAAGATTTTTGTTTATAAAATGCCAGAAAATACTGAAAAATGCCCATTATATTTTCCCACAGCCCAAAGTGGCATATTCAGGCGTCTTGTTATGTCTAACCAACCAAAACCCAAGAATATTTACTTTACTATCATGTATGACAAAGAGAAGCATTAAATCCTGACATCTGAGAAGTTGGAACCGACAAACGTCTGGTACTTTTGCTTAAAGTTACAATATTGAAGATTTTCATTTAAACAAACATCTGTTAAGTCACTATCTATTGCTGAATGAAGTAACACGATGGTGATTGAGCCTATGGCCCGCTGATGAAAGCTCTTGCATTTGCAGTATTATGATTATTACAAACCAGGTGTCGGTGGCGACTTTCCCGCCATGCATTCAAATCACAAGCAGCGCAGTTTGTGACACAGTTTCCATCATGTAGTGGTTGATCCACCAGAGAGGGAAGGCGGACCTAACGCAACAGACTCACTCTTCAATTCGCTTGTGCTAGCGTGACTTCACACAGCAGCAATACGTTTTGGATCTCTGGGAGTGAGGTCAAGTGAGGTCCAAAAACACACCTGCAGTTATTGCTTAATGCCATACGGTGCTGCCAAAGAGGACGAAACAAAGATCTTTGAGATTGCCACTTTAAATGATTATGCGATTATAAAAATAGTTGCCGGTTAATTTTTTTGTCAGTTGACTAACCAGTCAATCATCTAATCTTTGCAGCTCTACCTGTGTTATATTTCCCTCTGTCTCATTGATGACCCCCCTTCTGGTCTGGCTGTTTTGTCTTCTTCAGTAAGGTTCCTGCTTTTCTAAACGTTGTGGACATTGCTGGTCTGGTGAAGGGAGCTCACTCAGGACAGGGACTTGGAAACGCCTTCCTCTCCCACATCAGTGCCTGCGATGGCATCTTCCACATGACTCGTGAGTTGTGCATGCAGCTGCTGTGTAGTAACAACTGAGCAGAGTGGACAGGTGTTAAGAGGGCGAGTTAGTGCCACTACTACATGTCTTAAAGGGGAACAAGACTAAAGGATTTATGCTCATGGCCCAGACAGGACAATATGGTCAGTTCCTGTGAATATGCACCAAACTGCCTTAGAGCTGGGTATCTAACCTCAATACTTTTATAGTACTGACCAATATGTGTCTGTAATGCCAAGTATCAAGCTGTTAAGTGCCAAAAGCTGGCATCAAATGTCTGGTCAGATTTGTAATTTTGTTTAGTATATAGATATATATAGATAGATAGTTTCTGAATTTAATACATTTGTTGTCAATTTTAGACATTTAAGTGTTTACATCAAAGGAAGACATAAAAGAATCATTTTGGTCTTGGTACTGAAACTCTGCATTGTGTTATTTTAGAGTAAAAATCTTTACATTTGTGACCAACATTGCATGTAAAATGAGAGGCTGTAAAGCTAAATGAAATTTTCAGACCTATATGGAGTTTGGATGCACAACCTCATTTGATAGTCTTGGAGGGTCTTCAAAATTCATCGCCTTTTGAACAGTGTAGGATTTTACATCCCAGTAATATTAGTACTCCATTTTTAAAGACCTGCATGATAATAAATACTGACTGAACAGTTAAGGGTTTAGAAATAACATATAGTTGTCTTTGTCTGGCCCTTAGATTTAAACATGTGTGAATAAACTCAAAAGGCAGACTACATCTGTCAAATGTTGTGTGTTTTAGGTGCGTTTGATGACGAGGATATCATCCACGTGGAGGGTAATGTTGACCCGGTGAGGGACATCGAGATCATCCACGAGGAGCTGCGACTAAAGGATGAGGAAATGGTCGGTCCAATCATCGACAAACTGGAGAAAACCGCAGTCAGAGGAGGTGACAAGAAACTCAAACCTGAATATGTGAGTAAAGCATGTTTTACGTATGTGTTGCTATTGGAGGAGATGGAAGATCATCATGTGTAATCAGTCTGTATACACCACCTAACCTGCTGCTCCCTGCTTCAGGATATCATGCTGAAGGTAAAGAACTGGATAGTGGACGAGAAGAAACACATCCGATTTTACCATGACTGGAATGACAAAGAGGTATGATGTGTTTTTGTGTAATCTGGTTGTGCTGTAAGTGTTTGGTCAAATATTTGTACAGTTATTTATTACTTGGCTGCTGTATGGATCAGTGGAATGTGGAGATGTATTCTCATATATATATGATAAAAATCTGTGTATTGTCATTTTGTTTTTAATCTTTGCAATTTTTAAACATTTTTTTAATGTCTTTACAGATTGAGGTGTTGAACAAATACCTGTTTCTGACATCGAAGCCAATGATCTACCTGGTTAACCTCTCAGAGAAGGATTACATCAGAAAAAAGAACAAATGGTATGTTCATCTACATGTTCCCTGTGTGTGTGTGTGTTAATGTCCCTTTATTTATTTATGTATTTTAGCTGTCTTTTAGCATTCAGAATAACTCCTGTTCTCCACAGGTTGGCGAAAATCAAGGAGTGGGTAGATGCCCACGACCCCGGTGCTCTGGTCATTCCCCTGAGTGGAGCAGTGGAGGCTAAACTGCAGGACATGGAGGAGGAGGAGTTGAAAAAGTACTGCGAGGAACAGAAGACGCAGAGGTGAGACAAACGGCACACACACGGTGTAACAAGAAGCCGTTTAGATGCCAAGTAGAGCTGCAACTAACGATTACTGTATTAAACATTCAATCTATATATAATGTCACACAATGGTGAAAAATGCCTTTTCATCATTTCCCACAGACCAGAGATGATGTCATCACATTAGTTGTTTTGTCTGACGGTCTGATCAAAAGTCCAAAATACAAAGATGTCCAAATTACAACAACATAAAGGCAAGAAATCTCTACATTCAAGAATGAAACTGAAGAAGAGATCAACATTTTCTGTTGATTGTCTAATTGATTATTAATCAACTAATTGTTTCAGCTCTAAAGTTCTTTAGATTCTCTTGATCTAACTGGAGTGAAGCGACAGCTAAGTGTTTGACCTCACAGTCAATATAACAAGATTGTTAATTGTAGTTTGTTGACAGGTGAATATTATTCAGAGTCATATTATTTTGAGTCAACTGAACAAGTCATCGAGCCCTTTTCACATCACACATTTTGACTTGTCATAGGAGGATAACCGCAGGCCCAAGTGTCTACAGCGAAAAAGACCTTTTGTGTCAAGTCGTGTTGAATAAATAAATAATGTTTACACTGTTGTGTGACGGCTGAAATACATGAAGCATGGACGTCATATAGGTGGGGCAGAGCAGGGTTTTTTTACTTGCTACACAGAGTCAGTCTGTGTAGCATGTGGTTGCGTGTTAGCCGTTGAGTGTTGCCAACTGATAATGCAGTTGGTTATGCAGGGCTTGGAAGCGTAAGCTATAATAACTGGTACTTAATTAATTAAATAGATCGTATTAACTACAGGATGATGGATACACATTGACTTGATTGATTTATTTTGATGCGCAATGTAAAAAGGTTGCACTGCTGTGTCACATTGCCTCTGGTACAATGAGGTATTTATTTCAATCGTGCTGACGTGTCACGCCGCATCCATGCCCTGTGTATTTCGGCCGTAACAAAGGCGCAAATCCTCCTGAATTATTATTAAAATAATTAACTGTACTTGTTCAAATAAATTCCAGTTTTGGGGCTTCAATCATTGAATGTTTGAACCTCTCCATCACAGCTGATCAAGTGAACGTCTCCGTGTGTTTTTAGTGTTCTGACCAAAATAATAAAGACCGGCTATGCAGCTCTACAGCTGGAATACTTCTTCACAGCGGGACCAGATGAGGTGCGAGCTTGGACCATCAGGGTGAGTGATATGACTGACTTTCCTCAAAATGAATCAGTAACTCCTGATAGGATGCTGAACTAAAGACTTTATTTCAAAATTCAAGACATTGTCGTTTCAAACTTGTAATTTACAGTGAATTTAACATCTATTTCAACAAATAATTTTTTGTATCGTTTAATGTTTTCTCTCTTTCTGGCAATTTACTAATCTGACTTTTTGAAATTTGCAAATATTTGAGTATTTTACTGCACATAATGGGCCTGAAATGTGACAATGACTGAGAAATGTGCTCCAAATGTGCATCTTTTTGGATTTGAAGAATATTTCTCTTAATGTTTGTGCTTTTTACTTTTGTATTTGTTTTGGTATTTGCAGCATTTCTGGATTTAGATCTTTTTAGCCTGATAACTAGGCTGAATTGCCATTTCATTTTCACAATGCACTATTTGAATCACTGAATAAGGTGTGGGTCACTGTGCTTCTACTGCTTGTAATTGAAGAGTTTATTGATTTGAAGTTTTTGTTTTTTTTTTTCCTCTTGTTTTTAGTATGTAATGTTTTTACTCTTGTATGCATTTTGTCCTTAAGAGCCACTGTACTAAGCTCCTTTCATCATAGTTGTCTCCTAAATTCAGTCAATCTGAAATACAGAGCATAGTTAAAGAGAATGGGTCTGTTCTTTTTGCCTGAGTTGCTCATAGAGTTGCCTGTTTTTTGACACCATTATTATCCAGGGCAGCATATTGTGATAGTATAATGAAATAATCTATCCCTATCTATGATAAAATTCTTAAAGGAGGCAGTTTGTCATTTTGTTTTTGTTGTGCTCCAACAGAAAGGCACCAGGGCTCCAGGAGCTGCAGGAAAGATCCACACTGACTTTGAGAAAGGCTTCATCATGGCCGAGGTGATGAAGTTCAATGACTTCAAAGAGGAAGGCAGTGAAAATGCAGTCAAGGTGTGTGTTTGTTTATAGCGCAATTATAAACTCAGGTTACTGTGCTGTTGAGTTTCTGTTAATAACTTTGTTGACACTGAAAAATGTCACTTAATACAATATTTTTTAAACGTTAATTTCCTCTTTTGCAGGCTGCTGGTAAATACAGGCAACAGGGCAGGAACTACGTCGTGGAGGATGGGGACATTATCTTTTTCAAATTCAACACACCCAATGCACCCAAAAAGAAATAATGAGACCACACAGTCACCAGAGGGAGAGCTCAGAATACATTTTTTTGTCAGGGCCCCTGAGAGCTACATTGTCTGCTGGTTTTTATACCTCTCTCTTGAATTCAGAGGAACAACTCGCTGCCCTCTTGGCCAGAAGTATTTACTCAACTGGCCTCCCGGGCTTGGACCAGAATCTATTAAGATGATTACATAATAATAACATTTCTGTACATTCCCATCTGTAATATTTTAAGCAAAAGTTCAAAGGGCACAAACTGCACTGAAAGTCAAATGTTTTTGAACACTATATTCTAGCAGTCATTGCCTCCAGAAAGAAAAAAAAATGATTTTTTTTTTTATTTTATTGGAAATGATCTAATCGGGAAACTGTTACAGACCGTAAATTGCATATTCTTTTGTAACTCATGTTAGCACAGTTTTAATCAGGCCTATTTTAATCGGAGCTTTTTGATCATTTAAGTCACAAATGCACAAAAATTCTTGGTAAGACAATCTATAAAATTTCTCTGAGAAATTAGAGCTTCAGCCTCAGCCATGAGTTGATGATTTCCTCTGTGATAACTGCTGATTAATTTGCAAGCACTCTGGTTCTAACAAGACTTGTAATTAGGGCTGTACTGGAGGCAGTTGTACTGGATCATTACCTAACCTCTGTAATTGAAATACAGGAGAACAGTGGTAACTTTAGTAATTACAGTATGTGTGCTACAGGTGCTTAATTAGTCATCAAAATTGAGTCCGTCTTGAGTTACTTTTAGGTCTTTCCTTAGAATAAAAAAAACATTTCTCAGTGCATTTACACATTTTCCTTAATTAAGCTTTATTTTTATGGTATCCAAAGTAAAGTTCTAATTACACTACTTAAGATTTAACCAAAAAATTAAAAATATACGTTGTCCAAAAACATTTTGACTTGTCAGTGTATGAACATTTGAGAGAGATTGAAAGCCGTCACTCAGTGTTGCGCCTCAGGGCAGGACAGCTGCATTCTGAGCAGGAGGGATATTGTTATTTTTAGAAAGAGCAAAGCAGGCATCCTCGCCAGTGCCTGATCAGACACCTCAACAGAGAATGTTGTTATACACACTGCTTTTATTGACTTTGTGTGGGCTGGTTAAAAAAAAACAACAAAAAAAACATGACTCTTCTTCACGTTATGAACTCCACCCTGCGTAATAAGACAATGCTTCATTGTGAATCTGAAAAATTATGGTTTGCTCTGGATCGTCTGGACTGTAGAGCTTCAAACTGCATCTTCGCCTCTTCCTCAATGCCTCCACAGTGTGTATGTCATTCCTTTCGAGACTACTTACCATCACATAACCATACATTTTGCCAAATTGTGGACGTAGAAATCCTGCCCTCTTAATGAACCAGAATGAGTTTTTGAGGAATGAGGTACAATATGTTAAATATGCTACTATAAGGGAGCCAGAATCTAATAAATGTCACGCTCATCAGTATGCATGTGTCAATAAAAGGAGACAAACCTCTGTCATCTCTGTGTATTCCTACATTTTCCTCATTTCACACTAAAGTAACATTAGGGTATGAGAAAATATGCAGAAATATGGAATTTGGAGTGTGACACTGGGATAATTACAATTTTTTACACTGTAATTATAATCAATTAATAAGCCATTATGGATGATAGGTGTGTTCATGACAACCTGCAACTCCATCTGCTGAGGAAGATCATGTTATATTATCAAAACAACATCTACGGACCTTGAGGTAATATTGATGAACTTTCAATCTCAACATTTGTTTCCTGCTTTAACATTTACATTTTACACTTTGTGGTCATTTTAATTTTAATTTAGCTCATTTTCTGATTATTTTAATCTATAGTAGCTTTATTGTAAATGCATCAAGTTATCAATTGATAATAAATACTGTAAAAGTCAGAATCTCTCCAGTGACCCTTAAAGCTCCGTACAGGATGATTAATCATATCACATCATGTTTTCAATGTGGACCAAATAATGAATGATCATCTTTTTTAAAAAAAGGAAACATTTGAATGTTTTGCTTGACAGTTAATTCTGCTGCTAAAACAGAAGTTGATAAAGCAATTTCCACTCTTGGCACGGCATCACATGGCCTGTTGGAGCTTTCAGTTGTTTCACATTGTCATTGAACAAACTTCATCTGTTGATATAAACGTGATACAGTCAAAAGGTCCAAGATAAGTATTACGTGGACCATAAGTGGAGGTGGTTGGCCTTTGTAAATGTTCATTTGTAATTGTTAAAGGATAGGTTCACAATTTTTCAAGTCTGTCTTATAACAACAGTCAGGTGCCCAAATGAATATTGGCCATTAGAAAATGCCTTCATAATGTACTTACAGTGTAAGTGATGGGGGCCAAAATCCTTCAGACACAGACTCCTTCTGTGCAAAAATGTATTTAAAAGTTTATCTGAACCTAATATGAAGCTTCAGTTGTCCAAATTAGTCAAATCAAGTAGATATCTTTCAATGTTACAGTCTTTTTAGTGCTAAAGTCCCTCTTGTAACTACCACTGCAGCTCAACAGGGAAACACTGTCTGAGGAAACACAAAGAGGGAATTTTTTTGCTAAAAGACAGGCAGATATTCACTTGATATGACTAACTCAGACTGCTGAAGCCTCATACAAGCTTCAATGCATTTTTGCACAAAATGACTGTGGACATACTGTGGATTTTGGGCCCCATCACTTACACTGAAAGCACATTTGAAGGGGGTCTTTTAATAGCCAGTATGAACAGGAGGAATGATTACAGTGAGGAAAACCCCTTTCAGTGTTCATATGGGCATCTCACTGTTGTTTTAAGACACACTTGAAAAAACTGTGAACCTATCCTTTAACATATATGTTATTGTGGCATACATTATATTCTATACAGAGGTGACATCAGATGTTTTCTCTTTGTGAAGATCATGTGAAGTAAATTTTGCGTGTGTGAGATTTGCAAACAAAGGTTTGGTTAATTATTTTTCACTTTAGGCATTATATGCTGTATTATTTACTGAAAACTGCCTGGTTATGATAATGGAGGCCAGATGACGATTTGCAGTAAGTAACGAAAACTTTTAGCCGTTGTTCGTCTACAGCTGTGTTATGAGGGGAAAGAAAACACACTTTATTAAAACAAAAAACAAGTGTGTAAAATAAATAACTTTATTTTACATTAAATGATAGAATAAAGTGTATAATTTCGACAAAAACGCCACCGTTTTCCTGGTTTCTCTGTTGAGAATTCAACAACTGCATTCCAACAACAAACAGGAAACACACGTCCCATTTAAAAAAAAGAGAAAAAGACTGACATCGCGGTTGGCCAATCAAGTCTCAGTAGATCGTCTGCTTAGCCAATCGCGTTAGAGAAGAAAGGCGGGACGTCCTGTAATGTGATGCAAATTGGACGGTCCAGCCTGTTAGTCCCACCTTTTTGTGTTTCCCGCACCGTCAATCAAAATAGAAAAAAATCGACCCGAATTCACCGATCAACACTAGCCCGCCTTTGATAAAATAATCATGTTCGGAGTTTAGTTGATCAGATAATCCTCCCGGTTACTACCATTCACGCTATGACTGCTACGTAAAGACGTAGCGCATCGAAGCGTGCAACTAATCGGTGAGTTTGTGCAGCCTGCAGCGAGGCAAGCTGCGTCTTTTTTTTATCTTTTGCTCTGTTGCTAACTAGCTAGACATGGTTAGCTGACTGAGCTAGCTGGCTAGCCGCGGAGTTGACAAAGTAAACAGTCGATCTGGGCCGAAATCGCCCCAGATTCCCCGCTGCAAAGTTGAATTTCGCAGTCAGCTCCTTTCGGACTGGAGAGTGGGGATGCTTTGCGGGATTTTCTGGCAGGCAGGAGTTGAAGATTACAGAGTTTTGCTGAGTTTCCCCTTCTCTCCCTGCTAGCGCCAGAGCAGCCTCTGAAACAAGGAGAAATGGCGTCCGCGGACGTGGACAGCAGTCAAAGCGAGTTTCTGCAACCCGGCGGCGCAGCGGAAACACAGGTATCCGACATTTTCTAGCTCGTCTTTCTCGCTCGCTTTCCGATTGCTGGTTGTGTTTTTAGAGAGCATGAAGTTCACACGTTTTAAAATTTTGATGGCATGGGGTGAAAGCCGTACACTTCCTGTGTTCCCCTCAATAACGGCCACCCACTTTACCCCTGTAAAACCCGCCCATAGTGGGTAGGACACTGAAGGCAGTCACTTGGGTCGGCTCGCTGGAAGATAGCCGGTGTACCTTGGGCTGGGAGGATGCAGGGGGTGTGATAATATGGCAGGGAAAGCGTCCATAATCAAAACAGTAGCGTTCAATTGTGCTGTAATAGCCACCCATCCCCCACACCCTGCTCTGGAGCCTGTTATCTCCACTCTGTGTGTTGGTGGTTGCATCTAGCTTCTGGCTCTTCCATCAGCTATTCTCTGCATCAGTACAAAGCCTGCATGATCTTTGATTTACTGTGTTTGATATATCAGCCACAGTCTCTGACTTGATAACTGATTTCAACACAAAAGCCAAGACTGATTCCCTTTTCCATTTTTTTTTTAATCTCATCAAAATCTAAGATGAATCATAGAAATGTGATCCATCCTCGCTAATCTGATTGTGCAATTTACCCCCAAGACAACAGATATGTCGGCCATACAGCTGACGGGTTCAGACCGATGGGAGGTGTTAACTCCTGTCTCCACTGGGAAGGAAGATCAAGGAGTCGTTCACATTCCAAACTCGGGGATCGTCACGTCCAACGGGCAGTACGTGCTTCCTATTGGGAGTCTTCCCAGCCAGCCCATCTACGTTACAGCGTCGGGGAATGAAGCCGCGGCCAACGGCGTGTCAGGCATTCAGTATCAGGTAAAAGGAGACAAAAAAACATGTTTAAGAAGCAGTAGCTGTTGTGCACAGGTGGTGATCTTCATGAAAGCTATCGTCCTCGTTTTCCAGGTTATCCCTCAAATCCAAAACGCGGATGGAACACTTGCAGGATTCTCGACACAGGGGTTGGATGATGGCACGGGGCAGATCCAGCTCCTTCAAGACAGTGGCCAGGGCAGCATCGGCATCAGCTGTGCCACGACAACGACCACAGACCTCCTGACGCAGGTGGGGCAAGTGCAGTCGATTCAAGGCGTCCCGCTGGGTGGGGGTTCAGCATACACCGGCACAGTACCTGTAGGGCTGCCCAGCAACATAACATTCGTCCCCATAAACAGTGTGGATCTGGAGTCGCTCGGGTTGACGGGAGCGCAGACGGTCCCCATCGCAACAGGGGTGACACCGGAAGGTCAGCTGATCATGAGCGGTCAGACACTGGAGAGTCAGAGTCAGGACGCCAGCAAACAGCAGCTGGTGACAGTAAGCGACGCCAGCAGCAATCAAGAACTCTACGTGCCAACCACCACTTCTTCCTCCAACTCCTCCCATCTTCCCGAGACCATCGACGGCACGGGGGTTCTGACCCAAGCCACTGCAGTGTCTGCAGGCGTGTCCGACCCCTCCTCAGAAAACTACAACTCCCACAACCACCTGCAGCAAATCCAGGTCAGAATGCAAACCTTTAACGCCGTCATGTGACGTGTTTGTCAGGCCTGTGGCCTTTAAGGCAGCTTGGTTTCCAACTTGGGAGGTCAGGAAGAGGTTTCAAGATGAATCTGATCTCATTAGATGATTAAACATACAAGTGAAAAATGTATATTTCACAAAATCTTGTTGATTTTTTCTTTGCTTTTTCTTCTTGTGAGATGCTGGTTACTTTAAGCTCTTACAGCCTCTAAAATCTTTCAAATTAAACAATCTGAGAAGGAAAAAAAATATCAATCTTGAGTCGACACTGAGCTCATAATTGGTGATATGCTGGTATCTGGCGTCTGGTCAAATTTGTAATCTTGTTTGCTTATTCTTTGATCAGATATCCCTAATTTAAATGTAATTTTTGTCTGATTTTAAGCAGTATAATCTAGGCATGTCATAGCAAGACTGATTATGTTTAGACAACACTTAATAGATAAGAAGTTTGGCTGCTTTAGTTAAATTTTATAAAAAGGGAAAACATGATTATATTCCTGACAGTAATGTAACAAAAAAATATTGATTTGATACCAAAACACAGGTATCTAAAAATTTCGAACAATACCGAGCCCAATTGATGAAGGGTCTAAGCCAAAAACTTTGAGAACCACTGCTTTAAGGCCACAGTGGAGTGTAGTATTTGAGTGTAATATGACGTGAATGCTACTTTCTCACTCTCTGCCTGTTCTGTTCTTATTTTGTTGTTTTTCTGCTCTGCAGGTGTCATCCTCTAATGCTACCACTATCTCGCAGCCCATCCTGCAGCTGTCTGGGGACAGTCAGGCCCAGGTAGCCCAGGTGGCTCAGGGCCAGGACATGAATGCAGCAGCAGGTCAGACTCTACAGAGCGTACAGCTGGTCAACCCGGGGACCTTCCTCATCCAGGCCCAAACTGTCACCGCTACAGGACAGATCCAGTGGCAGACTTTCCAGGTAAGCTCAAAAGAAGTGTGTGTGTTGAGTTTTCAAAACAGAAAAGTGTCAGAGCATTATTAAAGTATCATGTTGTGTATTTCTCTCTCTAGGTTCAGGGTGTCCAGTCACTCCAGGGCCTCCAGTTGCCCCAAGGGCAGGGCCAGGCCCAGCAGCTGACCTTAGCCCCGGTCCAGGCCCTCCCTCTGGGCCAGACAGGCCAGGTCAGCCTACCCAACCTCCAGACGGTAACGGTGAACTCCGTAACACAAGCTGGAGTTCAGTACACGCAGGGGGACGACGCAAGCAGTCCAGCTGGTACGGGTCACGTGCACATATTGTACATCCACACGCATTATTCTGAATATGCAAATGTTTAAATATAGCTTGTTAATAATCATCTCCCTGATTCAGGTATCCAGATAAAGGAGGAGCCGGACTCTGAGGAGTGGCAATTGAGGGAAGACTCAACGCTGAACGCCAGCGACCTGAACAACCTGCGGGTTCAGATGGGAGAAGACGACATGGAGACGCCGAGCGGTGAAGGCAAGAGGCTCCGCAGAGTAGCCTGCACCTGCCCCAACTGCAAAGAGTCCGGAGGAAGGTGAGCTACTTAAAAGCCAGAAAGCTGAATTACGTTCTAAGACTTGATTATACATACTTAATTACATTAATAATAAATTATATCTCCACCATATTGTGCAGGATTTAACACCCAGATGTTGTTCATTTCAACTGCTGCTCTTATCACTTGATGTCTGAAGTTTGATCGTCTTTTATTGCTGGTTTATAGTTTCAGAACCCGGTCGGCTATATTAACTGGAGATAATCTGTTTTAAACAACTTAACATTTCTGTACTTAAGCTGTTAAACTGCACTTAAACCTTCATTCGTGTAGCATTACAAAACCTTGATTTCTATTTTGTTTGTTTTTTTTGGCTTTGTATTCTTTTATTCAACTTTGTAGGCCATTGATATGCAAATCTGCCTTTCACCTTCTTTTTTTAGCCTGACTCTTCCACTTTTCTTAAAACGGAAAAACAAGAAATCACCCGCTGTATTTTTGTGTGTCCTTCTCATTCCTCACTTTCTCCTGCGCTTCACAGAGGGTCAGGCATGGGGAAAAAGAAGCAGCACATCTGTCACATCGCCGGCTGCGGGAAAGTTTACGGAAAGACGTCCCATCTCCGAGCTCACCTGCGCTGGCACAGCGGAGAGAGACCTTTTGTCTGCAACTGGATGTTCTGCGGCAAGAGGTTCACCAGGAGCGACGAGCTGCAGAGACACCGGAGGACACACACAGGTGAGACAATGCTCTGTCGTTTTGTTGTTGGGAAAATATGTAAATCAAGCGGTAAATGAGGAACATGCGATAGTTATTTGTCTCTGATAGTACAAACCTTCAACATGTTTTTGGAAGAGTATCCTGCTGTTCGTGCCTGTTCTGTTGATCACACAGTGTTGAATGATGGGAGGTGATGAACATCATCTTGAAAGCAAGGAGAAAAGGAAAAGTTGTAGTAGCTTTAAAGCTAAATATTCACCTTTTGATTTGACATTTTGATGGATAAACAGTGAAGTCTGGACCTTGTTTGTAAGCAGAAGAATCTACTAATACTTTCATGCTGGAGTTCATTATTTTGGGTGATGGGAGACTGTGTATAGATGTACAATAGTATTTAATTTGATGCTAAATTGAGTATTTGATTTGATTTACCAGAATCATATTGGTTATTTATCAAGTTTTCATGTATTTTATTATGTTTTGTGTATCTTCAAGTGGCTGCAGGACAAATTCCCGATCAGGGACAGTAAAGTAATTGAGAAGAACTGCATAAATTAAACTGCTTTGGCTTTTATAATTGTTCCTCAGATTTAATAAGCAATTCTAAGACATTGTGTCGGGCTCAGGAAAAACATGATCAGTATTTGTTATGATCTTTGACTGGACTGAATGATTATCAGTAAAGCTTTAGTTAGGTTCTCTTTAGTTGAAGTATCAGGGTCAATATGAAACAGCACTAATGAGCTATTTTTACAAAAAGGTAGATCTTAGTTATGTGCTATATTATTGTTCTACATTCTGTTGGATGGAGCAGGGAAAGCTTTGTCATAATGGAACACCTACAGTATATTGATCAGACATTGTCCTCAATCCTCGGTGCACTTTCCTTGTGCCATAGTGGAGCTCAATTCAGTAAATGAGTAAAAACATATGTGGGTAGCGTGCTAATGATGCAATCTGTGTTTCAGCTTGTTTTTGAGTCTTTCAACATTCTCCAGAGTTGCACATATGCAGGCGCACTCACACATTTTTAGAGCTGGTTCACATAAATTACCAAAAAAAAAAAAAACCCACACTGCATAAAAGGAAAAAAATACATAGTTGTATCTATCTTTAGTTTTCATAAGGACTAATTTTTGGTAAAGTAAGTCCAATGAAAACTGAACTGAACATTGTGTTCTGTGGATTAACCAGACCAACAGGGGCATTGTGTCTTGAAGGAAGTTGGTGTTAAATTTTGAAATGTCACATTTCAAAGCTGTGAACCCCACAAACAAAACTCCATCCGTCTCATATGTATCAGAGTGGCGGCAGAAATCTAGGAGAGAGTTATATCCAGGCACATTAAACCAAAACTATCTGCATGACTAGATATCACCAGAGCTAAATGATAACAGACTAGAGTTAAAAATAAACTTGTCAGCACTGTCTGGTGGACAAACTGTTTATCAGTAGCTGTGTTTCCCTCAACCTATTTGTATGCACATTTTGAAGGATTGCATTAAAAAAGCTTAATGAAACACACCTAATTCACATTTTCCTTTTTGCGACATTTCAAAACTTTGCTTAAAATTCTCTTGCGAATCTAACGGAAACACGGCTAGTGACGCTGGTTCTGAATTACTCAAACCTATATTTTCTTTTAAAATATAAGACACTACAAACAGTTAGTTTAGTCTGTTTGCACAATTAAAGGCTGCAAATTAATCAATGTGCTCCTCTCACTTCTGTTTTTTTGAAATCTGCTGTCCTAAACTGAGAAGCACCTGATTCTGCTGCTTTTTGTTGGAAGATACGTGGAGAATCCTGTTTCTACTATATATATTTTCTTTTCTTTTTACATTTTTGAACATTTTATTACTTGTTAAACATAAAAAGAAGAAGAAGGAATCATAAAAAATAAAACAAAGGCACTCCAGCCTAAACCACACATCATATCATCCCCTTAACCCCACCCACACTAGCCCTCCCCTTTAACGAAACAATCAAAAACTACTGGTAACAAATCATAAGAATTCATAGCACATTAATACTCAAGATTTTATACCATAGAGTGATTAACTAACATAAACGCAAAATGTATCCTGTACTGCAATATCTTGTTCCCGTTCCCTCTCTGACGTTTCTGTCATTGACCTCGCAGGGGAGAAGAAGTTCGTGTGCACGGAGTGCTCCAAGAGGTTCATGAGGAGCGACCACCTGGCCAAGCACATAAAGACTCACCAGAATAAAAAAGGCGGCGTTCCCTCCTCCACGTCTCCGCCCACCACCGACGCCGTCATCACCGCCGACGGTACCACACTCATCCTCCAGACCGCCACCACCCACGACCTCGTAGCCAATCAGGAGATCCCTTTGCAGCTGGTCACCGTGGCACCCGGTGAGGTCATGGAATGAGCGCGGGGGCGGGGGAGGACGGGGTGAGGTGGATTTCTGAGAACCGGCCTATCACAGGGACCTCTTGGGCTTTTTCTCTTCCCCTCTTCCCTCTTTTTTTTTTTTTGTTTTTTTTGTTTTTTACATATGAATATATACGTAAATATATATGACAAATATATATATTTTAAGTAAGAGTTATCATGACTTTATGTTTGTTTTTTGCAGTCTTTTTATAGGCGGGCAAAAAGAATAACATTAAAAAAGGTGGTTGCTATGTACACACGCGTAAACACATTCTTACACTTACACACACACACACACACACATACACACACAGGAGAAAACATGCATTAACACTCAAAACACGACATGAATACTCAACACGATGAAATGCCTTATTTTGTATCATACTCTTGTATAAAATGCTGGAGGTGCATGTGTTTTTTTTTAAAGGTTCTATATGTAAGAATTATGAAGCAACTTAATTCATTGTTTTTATTGCCAATGAGTGAATAGGTTGTAACGTAAGTCAAAAAAATGAGACCCTCTCCGGTTGGGTATATCAGCCTGTGGACTGATTTCTATGTGAAGGACTCGGGCCGGATTTTCCGCGAAAATCCAAAGGATGTGACGTTTTTTGCGTGCTCCTGTATGCCTTGCCTCTCTCTGTCAACAAATGACCGGCATCTACCACAACAAAAACGGTGCTATCCAAGTAGAAACACCCTGCAGATATTAGCTCTCCAGCTAACGAGACAGCTAGCTGCCTCTGTCAAACCACACATTTCACAACAACAACAACAACAACACAGCTGACTGACTGGGAGTGAGAGATGCTTTGCAGAAACATGATGCAAAACATGTTAGAAATGTTTTGTTAGAATAGAGAAGCGTAAGTAAGGAAAGACATCACCTGCAATAGTCTCGCTCCGAGCAACAGGATGCTAGCTGCAGCTCACTTAACGGCCACCGGTGTCACTAAAGAGAAGGAATTTGATTCCTACATATAGAACCTTTAAGCTTTGCAGATGATGTAACTGTAATGGAGATAAATGTGTTTGTGAAACGGAGGAGATAATGAGGAAGAGGAGGAGTTGTGTTTGGAAGAACGTAAAGGAAGTAGTGAACCTCTCTGGGATGTTTGACGTTAAACCTTTGTCTTTGGAGAGTTCTGACAAAAACTGAACGCTCTGTTTGAAGCGGCACCACATCTGCGCTGAACTGTTGCAACGCTGCCACCGTAAACAAAAAAAATTATTCTTTTTAAAGGACCAGTTTGACATTTTTGGACGCTTATTTGCATTCTTGCTAAGAGTTAAATGAGAAGATTGATTCCTCTCTCATGTCTGTACAGTAAATATGAAGCTAGCAGCAGCAGCCGGCTAACTTAGCTTAGCACACAGACTGGAAACCGGGGGAAACTACTAGCCTTCACCTAGCATCTTTAAAGCTGACTAATGAACACATATCTAATTTGTTTAACCTGTACAAAACCTGAAGTGTAAAAATAACAATTTTAGGAGTTATATACCAGACTATTTCCTGGTAACTAAGTTAAATTGTTGTTTTTAAACTTTCAAAAAGGAAGTTCTTATACATAATTTCTCCAAACACCTGGTGCAGCTTCATATTTCACACATAGACGTGTGCGTGTGTGTAATACTCTGCAAGAAAGCGAACAAAGAACATTTCCACAAATGTCCAACTTCTTCTTAAATAAACAAGCAGCAGCTGTCGACCAATCACCGACAGCCAACAGGGCAGTGGCGATGATGTCACGCCGCGTCGCTTCAAACAGCTGGTGGTCAGAGTAGGACGACAGTGCCACTGTAAACTGATCTGAAGTTTGTGTTTTCCACCTTGAGGGGAGGAAAAAAAAAATAGATGCAAGCCGCCCTGAAAAAGGGCAACTTCTTCCAGCATCTGGTGAGTCTGAACAGAATGTCTCATCTGTCCTCACGAGCACGCCGTCCGCTGTGCTTGTCCACGTCTTTTTTTTTTTTTTCTTTTCATATTTTCGTTGTAAATTCACATTGTGTTTCCGTATGTCTCTTCGCTGATCTGGGTGTTCTGGGGTGGGCACCTCCTGAATTCCTGCAGGGCTCTTTATCGTTGGCGGCAGGATGACAAAACATGCAAAAAGTGTTGACATGTGAAGAAAAACCAAGAAACGGATGCAACAAATCAGTGAGCCCACGAGGGCGTTTCTGTCATCAAACATTCCAGTTGGACACCAGATGATGTGGGATTAGTTTTGCAATAACCGCTCTGTTGGTAATTCTGGCCAGATGTCAAAAGGAAAACAATCACGCCATTGTTTTTTTTTTTTTTCGTTTTTTATTTTAATTAATATAATCCCTTCCTTCGTTTGTCCTCATGTCTGTAGCGTTCATTTACATGTATATTATCTTATTTTCACCTTGTTTATAGAAGCCATTACCTAGTTAACTTTGTTGAATTTGTTTCCATGTATCAAAACCTTATTTTAAGTGATTTTTTTTAAAGAATTGGTGTAAAAATTGAATGTTACCTTTTGTAAAACCTTTTTTCAAATGGATCACAATAAAAGTCTGAAACCTTCAGTGACAAGTTGAATGCGTGTTGAAAGAAGCGAGAAGGGAGTCTGTTTTTAAAATGTCAACAGGACGAATTCACTGAGGAAATGAAATATCTTAAAGGACAAGTTCACATTTTTTCCCAAGTGTGTCTAAAAAAAAAAAAGAAAACATGCTTGTACGTGCGCTGAAACAACATTCATCCTTTCTGTCTGTGAAGAAACTTCTTCTTACTCAATTCCAGCGTGACACATGTGGGTGAGAAATGTTTTCAAATTCAGTTACAGCTGATGTGAGGCTTCAGCGGACAAATGTTAACAAAACAAAAGGGTGTCTACAAAACTTGAAGTCTGTTTAGGACAAAATTCTCCCCACTGCAAACAGGAAACAGTCTGGTGAAACATAGAGGGGATTAATTAATATAACTCTTGTCTCTGTCCTCAAACATTGCACAACTTTAAAATTATTTGTTACACAGAACAAAGACTGTGGATTTTCTGTTGCTCGTCTCTTCCGTTGGAACTGATTTAAAGGAGGGGAGGAACAATTAGAGCAACCAAAAATGTTTCAACATATACAGTATGTGGGCTTCTGCTTTAAGATGGACTCACAAAAAAATTTAATCCATCCTTTATATAAAGCCACTGATTCAACCTTTTGTGGCCCTTCACAGCCAAACGACCTTTTCACAGGTTCCATAATGAGCTGTGTTAGATTATGTATTTTTAATACTTGTTTGACGGATAAAACTCAACAGTATTAGAAAAAGTCAGAAAACTGTGTATCAGGATTTTTGTCTTCTGTCTTATAGCTTATTAATGATTTCGTGTCACCTCAGATTTTTTCTTGTGACCCCTACTTTAGGAACCACACCTGTCTTAAAGGATAGGTTCACATTTTTGTCAAGTGTGTCTTAAAACAACAGTCAGGAGCCCAAATGATCATTGAAACAGGTTTTGCTCGCTGTAATCATTTGTCCTCTTCATACTGACCATAATGCAGTCCTCGGTTTGTGCAAAAAAATGTTTTTAATATGTTGTATTCAATACGTTGAACCAACTCTTCATATTAGGATGTCAAAAACAGGGGGTAGACATTGACAATGTCTGTTAAACCTGTACTCATCCATGAAGAAATTAATGCAAAAAAAAGGTTATCTGAAGATAATGAGACTTCAGCCGTCTGAGTTAGTCAAATAAAGTGGATATCTTCCAAAGTTAGTCTTTTTACTAAAGAATTCCTTCTTTGTGTCTCGACGGACAGTGTTTTCCTGTTCAGCTGCGGTGGAAGGATTGTAATAAAAAGAGGGACTTTGGCTCTAAAAAGACATTGAGAAATATTGACTTGATTTGACTACGGCTGAAGCTTCATATCAGCTTCAGATCAACTTTTAAATACATTTTTTGCACAGAAGGAGGCCCCATCACTTACACTGAGAGTGCACTATGAAGGGGATCTTCTAATGGTCAGTATGAACGGGAGGAATGATTACTGCAAGAAAAACATGAGTCAGTGTTCATTTGAGCTCCTGACTGTTGTTTTAAGAGACTTGGAAAAATTGTGAACATATCCTTTAAGCCAAACAGTATGAAACACCTTTACATACATAAAACACTGGACCCACTTTATTGTTGGGGAATTTTATTTAACAAAAATATTTGACAGCCAAAACAGAGAATGATCATAAATCCGTGGATGTTTAAGTAGTCCAAAAGTACAGAAATCAATTTTTTTTTTTCAGCCAAGCTCTGACATCTTGGCTTCTTTTCCCTTGAAGTACCACAAACTCAAATTCCACCTGTCCCCCTTCTCTCCTGATTCGTACTGAAAGCTGCAACCCACACGAGCTCCGAACATCTTTCCCTGAGAGTCACAGTGACATTAATTAATCCACGAAAAAGCTGGGGATTCAATCTAATCTTCAGTTTAATCTTCATTGGATGAATGTAAACATCATTAACAGCGTTCTGGCTCATTTATAAATTCCGCAAACATTCCCTTAAAGTCTTGTTTAGTTTATGTTGGGCGGAGGTGATTCTTTAAAAGATCTGGGGACCGCTGTACCAAATGATGTGTAGATGTGACACTGATTTTAATGACTTATTTGGCATTTTTGAAACGTCTCAAGAGGGGCTGGGCAAAAAATATAATATTGTTTCATAAAATTCTGATGTCCAAATTCATATTTCCCAGTAAAAAGTCATAAAAAACAAACAAAATAAGCTGTTTAAATGTTTGTTTTACATGTTTGAATCACAGTAGATCACAGTTCACTGCATTTAAACATCAGTTTGATCATTTTCTCTGCAATTTTGCATTAATTTGCCATAATCGGAGGGAAAAAACTCAAAATGTTATGATGTTGACTTCAAACATATCACTGAGCTCTGGTTTCAAGGCCTGAAAATTTGGATATTATTCATATATTAAATGACCTACATAGGAACTGTGTGTAAAATTTCGTATAAACCTGTCTACCTGCACATTTTACCAAACCAGAGGAGGGCCAACCAGCTTTAAAAATTAAACCCTTCCCACCACCAGATGTTTGATTTTTGTGTCGTTTAACCAGCAGTGAGATTTTCCTCCCTTTGTGCTTCAACCACAGCCAGAACCAGAATCCCAATCAGTGCAAAAACTTACACAGACCGACATCTATTACAGGGAAATTACTGGAGAAAAAAAAAAAAAAAATAGAATTTATGTTCATGATTCACAAAATACATTCTCACCGCTTTGCACAGACACACACACACGCACACGCACGCACAAAAACCTGTTAAACCTGACCACTATAACTCCCCTTCTTCACACTTTATAAAAAGAACAAAAACAGAACAATATTTAAACCATTTAGCAGTGGCGTGTGGTCAGTCAGCAGTCCCCGAGGCAGGAGCGGAGCCTCTTAACGAAGCGGACTCTTTAAACAGAGTCCAGTTCTCATCACATCAGCGAAGGATCCTCACAACTCTATGTGGACGTCTGAAAGAGAGACAAAGACGAGGGGAAACGTTGTTCAAGCAGATTGATGTGTTTTTAGATCAGAGAAGGGCTGCGGTTTTTTTCAAGCTTGGGGTTGATTCACGATTTTAATCTATTTTTTTGTTTGATTGCAAAATGCACGGTCGAAACATCAGGTGTTTTTGGACAAGGTTGGCAAGGTTGTCGTCATTTAGCATAAAATACAGGTTCTCTCACACAACTAGTGACCATCAGCAGCAGATACTTCAACTAAAGCACATTCAGTTGAACCAGTTTCAGCACAGACAGCAAAAGTTGATTCATCTGCTGCTGTTTGTGTTACAGTTTCGACTGAACTTGGAAATCACCAGGAACTCTGGTTCATTGTTATTTCCCTTCAGTCTCTTTCCTTTTCCCCTTTTGTCTCTATGAGCTCATGAAACTTGTCATAAAGCTGCGATACTTGCAAATTTTTTGCTCGAGTTGAATCATTTTCGTGTCGGTTCCCTTCACCCAGCGCGAATTTGCATCTTTGCATCAACAGAAGAAAAATTCGCTTTGCATTTGGTGTGAACACACCGTTTAATTGAAGGGAACTGCGGACTCAGGTGATAATTTTCTTTAGTTTTGTCACTTTGAGAGACTCCTTTCAAATTACACTTAGTCATGTGATAAATTGTTGATTAAAAATGAAAATTAAAGATTGGTGCGGCTTTAAGTATATGCCGTACCTGCACATGCACCTGTTAAATGTGTCCAGTACGTACCTGTGCCTTGCTGCTGTGTTGTGTGGCTTTGTTCTGCTCTCTTCTGCGCTCTGCTCTGCAGACGTTTGATCTCCTGGTCGTAGTCGGTCCACTCGGCCACGATCCTCACCGCAGCCTGCAGCTTGGGCTCCTTGGTCATTGGGTTGTTACACTGAGGTTATATAGGAAACAGGTAGGAAAACGGTAAGAAATAATCAACTGTAATGTGCACAGGGAGTGAAAAAAAATAAAATCATAGTGTTTTTTTCTCAGGTACTTGGTTTGGTGACAAGAACAGGCTGCATCACAGTGTAAGTGGCTAGTTTAGATCATTGGGGTTCAAACTACCTGATCCGTCTCACATTTTCCACAAGAGAGCAATTTCAAAGGCTCGAGTCATTTCAGGGCGTCCTCTCTGTACTCTGTATGGAGAGTTTGAGCTTTTCCCTTCAGGACGGAGATTCCGATCATCAAAGATCAGGTCTAACAGTTTGAGAAATGATGTTGTCTCTTATAAAACTGGCGAGTTACAATGTTGATGTTGTTTTAACCACTGCTGACTGGGTTGGGTGTACTCCAGGTTGACACTTGGGCTTCTGTGGTCAGTTTTAGCATTTGTTTTACATACTTTATTGTATATTTTGCATGTTGTTATGTTTTATGTATCTCATGTCTAAGTCTGATTGTTTTTCTATCAGCCAGTTACAACAGAGGGACATCAGGGACGATGGATTTAAAGTGAAATAGTTTGCAACTTTGCCTGTTGAAACTTATAAATACAACTGAGGGAAAATGGTTTGCAAAGTTTTAACTCGTAAATCTTGAATGTGACCACAACTTCAGCTTTCTCTTTGTTCGTAATTTATACTGATGTTTTGATTTGTTACTTGCTGTACTGAGGAATGACCGACACCAGAGTCTCATTTATGTGAACGTGGCAAATTTAAAGAGGTTCCAGTTAGGGGGGAGGGGGTAACTGTCTATTGTTTTTAGTCTATTGCTGCAATTATTTGCATTCTACCAAGACTGTAAGACTATATCAGACTCTTTCTAAAACCTTAATGACACAGGTTTTACTCTCATGGAATTATTTTCTATCCTAAGGTTTGTTATTTTTACACGTGAATCACTTCATTGATCCAGAAAGACTTTCATTCACATACTAACAAAGTATTTATCAATGATTTCCTCACAGTGAGCCTGTCTGCCCTCTAGTGGTCATTAGGTGGAATGACGGTCTTTAGAAAACACCATCACTGCTTATGTGTGCAGTGTCTCACACACACACACACACACACACACACACACACACACACACACACACACACACCTGGTCACATCTCTGACACAGAGTTATTATGTTACCAGGTCTATCGTCTTGGCGCTCTTCTTGGAGGTGTCGTCACACCAGGTCTCACACCACAGCCACTCCTGAGGCAGAGACTTGATGGGCACCTGGTGGATCATGTTGTTGGGTAGATCCTGGAAAACAACCGCGAAACAAACAAATAGGTTTTTACAAACAGAACAAACAGCTGTTTTAGTTCCTTCTTTTGTGTCAGTCACACCAGGACACATTATGTCTTGACTCATTTAAGTCAGAATTTGCTTCCGTTTCTGTCGTAAAGGTTTAGAAATAAGCATCAAAAGAAGCATCTGTTTAAGTAACATGTCCAACTCTGCAGCGTTACAATCTGATGCCTTTATGGTTGTTGGGTTTTTTTTTGTAATGCAGCTACAACCAGTGACTGTTTTAAAAGCTCTTTGTTGCTGTGTTCAAGGACATCCCAGCCTCCAAAATGTGAGACTCAGCTGCTGAGCAGCATTTTAATTGCACTATGTTGTCATAAAATCGTAACCGCAAGATAAACAAAACATAAACACAGACATTGTGAAAGGGATCATTCGCATTTTGGTTGTTTTCTTTTATTAAAAAAGCTGCTGCTACAACAAATCCTCAAACCTCAGCAGTTGGCACTTCCTTGAGCAAACAACAATAACGTAACTTTGAGAAAAAATTAATAAAAGGCAGCAAAAATTCACTGTGAATGTGTTAAAACTTTCATCATGCACTGAAATATAATGGAAACTAGTGGCTGCCTGAGATTTATTGATACAATGTAACTACATAGGCTTTAAAAATGGTTGTCAGTAATATAAAGTTATGCAATTTGTATCTAACTAACTAAAAAGTGTAAAATATTCAGGTCTGACAGTCTTTATAATCATAATCAAATTTAAAATGATAAAAGTGCATGTAACTCATGAGGAAAGTGGACAATCACAGACCTGGTCCAGGTTGGACAAGCTGTTGGGGTCTTGGCTGAGCCCCTGGTACTGTCCTCTGAGTCGGTCTCCTGCTGCTATTTTCCTGAACTTTTTCAGGTCGACCACATACAGGGCGCTACAGAGGATAAAAGACAGAAACACGTGAAATATGCATGAAAAATAAAGTAAAAGTGCGTCTGTGTATGCGAGTGTGTTTGAGGGCGACAGACATGCATTCATTCATGACTTGAGTGCTATGACAGTGTGCGTACCTGATGTGGTACTTGCGTCCAGCGAGATGGCTCGCCCAGTAGCCGGACTTCCAGAAGCGGTAGCCGTCCATCTCCCTCCGGCTCTCGCAGAACGGAGTGTATCCATACGGAGCTCCCTCCAGATCGAAGTCACGCAGCTCCTTCAGGTCCGTACGCACAATCTGAAGGAGAGGAAGCCGAGGTATAATACATAAGAATTACGTCAGGACACTTTCAATTCCCATCACACTTTCCGAGAGCTTAATGTGACGTTTTAAAATTGCTTGTTTTGTCCGACCAACAGTCCAAACCTGAGATATTAATTCATATCAAGGTAGCGTGAATGCTAGTTTGCACAGCTACGTACCTGGTCAGCGTCCACAAACAGGATCTTGTCGACAGCGAGAGGGAACAGCACGTCCAGGAACAGGATCTTGTAGCCCCAGATGATCCTCTGCTTCTCTGTCTGTTGGTGTAACCAGCGAGGCCACTTATACTGGACCAGCTCATACTGGAAACCATATTCCTTTGCCATGTGGGGGATGAACTCCTGAGAGAGGACCACACACAAAACAAGCCTGTCAGTGTGTGAACTAGGAAGACAGCGTTTTTTAATTCATGGTTTGTACTTACCAAAGATTGTAAATTGTCAGTATAATAATTCTTAATTGCCTGAAGCTTTAAAAATTTGAAAACTAGAAATATTACTGAGCCAACTCCAGTATTTCTTTATAGAACTGATGTCATCTGATAGAAATAGTGTTTAAAGAATAAAACAGGGTATATTTTGCACTTGATTAGCTGCTTTGATGGACTCTGGGAATCTGGGTTAAAACAAAATTACTCATCAATTTCTTATCTCAGATTTTTTTTTTTTTTAAACCAAAAACTAAAAGCAAAAAGTAAAAAACAGTCAGAAGATGATGAATTGATCTGCAAGCCAAGAAAAGTACTCAAGTCTCCACGTTTATCAGGAGAATTTCTTCTATAATGAGAGTAAAAATCTCATCCTCGCCTTGATTTTCAGAACTCCTGTTTGAAGTCCACATCAGATGGCGGACAGAGAAAAAGCTGCAGCTGTCAGTGAAAATCTCCACATCAATGATAAGATGCCGGCTGATTTTAAAGTAGCAGTGAGGGGGAAAAAAAAAAAAATCCTACCTTGAAAGTTGGAGACAGGTAGTTCTTGAGGAACCAGAACTTGACGGGAGTTTTGGTGTTCTTCAGAACTGACAGCATCATAATCCTGAGAAGGAAGAAGAATAAAGTTATAAGTTATAAATTAAATCAGTGAAGTTCTCATACACAGAGGAACTAGAGGTGTTACTTTTGAGGATTTCTGTGACACAAAAATCACATTTTCTTTGCCTGGTCACATCTCAGACGCTCACCTGAGGAACCTCTCGTACAGATGCCCCGAGGCTACAGAGAAGATGTTGATCACATCGTCTTTATCTTGCTTTGACTCCTCTGTCTTCCCTCCACCTGTGAACCCTCTGAAAGAAACACACATTTTTTGACATTAAATTTTGAAAATAAATTTTTTTTAAAAAACAGCTAAATTTTTAAATTTAAGACGTCTTTGACTAGAAGGAGTCAATTATTCAGTCATCCAGGCACTTGGAGGATACAGATAACTAGTTAGTAATCATATCAGTCTTTGTACATCTGAAGTACAAAGGCAGGTTTGTACCTGGTCAGAGATTTCCAGAATCCAGTGTCGTTTTCCTCGGTCCCGTCACTCAGCAGCTCCTCATTGAACTTGTCTGGTTTCTTCTGGACCTGATGAACACACAGTTCAAAAACCAGTTACTTAAATAACCAGAAAAATGTTCTGGAAAAAGAGGCTGAGCAGTACTCTCCATGACAGAGCGCCCCTTTTAAGACCTACTCAAATTTCATGATTAGTTGGTCTATGTTTCACAATATAGTTTGACTGCTGATAGTTTGTCTGGTTATCTCAATAAGTTTGCTAATCAGAATCGGCTTTACTGGCAAAGTATGTTTATGCATACAAGGCCTCAATGTACTTACACACACTTCCGAAACAATGTTCAGGAAGACACACATGGACATAAAGTCAACAATAAGTAGGTGAAAAAATAGATACAGATACATACAGTGCATACAGAAACAACAAAGTCTATATACAGGTCAAACAGTCTGTAAATTGTAAACAAGGATACAAGTAGTGCAAATATGTGTAAATACTGAATGGGTAATGTAAAAAGTTACTTTATATACATACAGTAGGTGGTTACATACAGTATATGCATGTATTTCATGTACAGTATATACAGCCTGCTTAAATCTGAATTAACGTGAATGAATTATTAACATGGTAAATGTTAGAAATTAGACAAAGTCAGTTTTGTGCATTGTTTTCATAGCGTTTGAATTCCTTAATGTTATTACACTGCACAGAGATGTTCATTACCCAGTATGAAACAGTAACAGCTGATAAGAGTCACATTTGTATTTGTGTATAATGTATATGTATATGTATAAGGAAATGAACTAAAGCCTGTATGTGTCAGATTACAAAAACTTGACTTTGGCAACTCCTTGTGGTGATAATGAAAAATGACACTGTGGTGGAAATGCTGGATGATATAAACACATATAAAGTCTGCATATATAAGAGCTTCAAGCCACTATTTGTATTATACTATAAAGGAAAACTAATTAGGCCAAACTGAGGAAAATCCTCACAAGGAAAATAAATTCTACTCACTTCCACTGTAGGTCACACATTTATATTTCGACTTCTGCTTTTATTTCACCCCCTTTTCAAAATTACTTTCATTATTTTTTTTATAAACTTATTTTCTTATTCACTCACAAGTTAGGCAGATTTAGTCCGCCGGCCGATATGCAGCCTGTATACTCTATCAAAGACGGTTAAACATGAGGAAATAAAAGCGACAGAAACCGAGTGAGAGTGTCGTTTTGTGGCTCATCCATTATATGTAAATTTCCCATTGAAATGTATTTATGTATACCCATGAATTTATGCAGATACTGTATACGTTCTGCATCACCCAAATACTCACAGACTGGAGTCTCCTCAACTCATTAAAATGTATGAGAAAGCTGACGGACTGAGACTAGAAACGCTGCTGCTTACCATTTTAGATCTGAATTTATTTGTTTGGGGGACAACATTTCAGTGACATTACCCAGCTGTGTTGACAGACACACTGTCATCACCTAATCACAAGTGAACCGACCTTGACTTTAATGATTCTGCTCTTGAAGTTGTTCAGCACGACTATAATGTCATCAGAGTCTGCGGGAGAGTCTGTGCCATCGTGGCTGCAACAGAAAAGAGAAAGAATAAGAAAAAAAAAAATTGGATCAGAAAGCAGGAGTGCATAAGCTCTATCTAATAACTAACTAGACATTTCAAATCTTTGACGCAATAATTTCCCAGGTATTCAATTTGTAGTTCCTGTGCAGTCAGCTCTTTTCTCACCTGTAAATCTTGTAGATTTCATCAGACCGTCCTCTCCTCAACTTCAGGATCCAGGCGCCTGGGTTCGCCTTCAGCTGAAAGTAACCCTACAGAGACGAACACATGAGATTTACATGATTGGGACAAAAAAAAATTCCTAATGTGCATAAAACATATGCTGCATTAAGAGGTTTTAGCAAGCAGGTTGAAAAGCTGTTTATGGTTCAGCAACTTTCTGCAAGAAGGTGTTAAAAAACAGGATGATGTACCAGGTTTGCCATGACGATTGTATCCACGATGACCGGCTCAGAGGCGGTTCCCAGGGTGAACTGGAGGCCACGTGGCGGCTGGCCTGAACTGACGTCGAAGCAATGACCCTCCAACAAAAGGTGCTCCAACTCATACTGTGCTGCTACGATATTCTCCACCTGCAACCACAGGAATCGAGACAAATGGACAAAATTATTTCGTGCAGCCTAAAAATCAGCGTCAAGGGCATCGGCTCCTGAACAAACCCAAGGAAAAACTCTCCTCAACACATGAGAGAAAACTTTAAAATTAATAGAAACAAGCAGACTAACAACAGGATCATAATATTAATGAAACAAATCCAATGAAATGAGTAAACAAAGTAGTCAAATATCAGTTTGGTTGAAGTATAAGGGGGGCCAGGTAGTTGGGGAGCAGGGTTTAAACATGGACTGATGATACACATTAAAACATAGACCATTACACCAGAATTAAAACATTCATTCAGAGAGCAGCACAGAGCGGGTCGATAAACTTTAGACGCCAGAGTTTATTGCTGGAGGCTTTACACTTTTAAATATTTCACCACCATCACCATCCGGATCGAACCCAGACAGACAGACTGCTGTACCTCTTCCAGGTAGATGTTGTCCAGGTCGTACCGCGTTCGCACAGACTCGACCATCCAGCTCTCCGGAGTGTTGAGGTTCAGGGTGAAGAGGGGAGACTGAGGCATGTCGAGGAACTTGGCCATCGGGCCGGGAGAGAAACTACCGTCCGTCTGGAACGTCACCTCCGGCTCCAACACATAACGGTAAAAACTGGAGAGAAGAACGCAGAGGAATCGCTTGTTAAAGTAGCAACGAGACTTTCATGATAAGCGGAGGAGTCATAATCATATATCCTGGATGTCTCTACCCAATGTTTCGGAAATAAGAAACAGTGTTTTTGGTTTTAAGCTGCTTTTCACTGGAAAAATATCCAGATTTTCTAAAAACGTAATTTGAAAAAACAAACCCAACTCAAGGTCCACTTACCAGCTCTTAACCAAGAGTGATATGAAAGTAGGGCTGCAACTTAACAATTATTTTCATTATTGATTAATCAATTTGTCATTTTGTCTATAAAATGCCAGAAAACAGTGAAAAAAAGCCCTTTATAGTTTTCCACAGCCCAAATTGATGTCTTCAAGTGTCTTGTTTTGTCCGACCAACAGTCCAAAACCCAAAAACATTCAGTTTACCATCACAGAAGACAAAGAAAACCATTAAATCCTGACATTTGAGAGGTTGGAACCAGCAAATGTCATTTTTGCTTAAAAAACAACTAAAATGATGATACGATTATCAAAATAGCTGCTGATTAATTTTCTGTCCATCAACTAATCCATTTCTTGACTTATCGTTGCAGCTGTAGTTAAAAGCTCTGGAAAAATCTAGTAAGAGGACCTTGATTTGTTTTATCAGCCTGGTTAAAAGTGTTTTCAAACTGATTTAATAAAGCCCACACAATCAAATGTTATGTTTCCTACTGCAAGACGTCACTAATCATCAAAGTTTAATGTAAATTAATAATGTAAATCTCAGAAGAAGTTTATTGTAATAGAGATTTAATTGAAATAACAGGATAAAGTGAGAAAGAGCTGCTTCTTATGAGTTGGTCGAAGTAAGTAAAAAAACAGGAGTGATCGCACTGCCAATGGAATTTCATGCATCATTTTTAGTTTTAAAAATCAATTTTCACTCGTTTTTTTATGTGTTCACTCTGTAGAGAAAAGCTTATATTTTTACCTCTTCAGAGGCATCTCTGACAGTTTGGATTGGCAGTTCATGAAGACCCGTAAGTTAACGTTTACCAGCTGCTTCAGGACCTGAGGGTTAGAGAGCACACCGAAGACAAGTTAATAAGATGTGGAACGAGGTCAAAGAGAAGTAATAAAACGGACAAATCAATAAGAGATCAGGCGGTCCAGAGAGGGATAACAATCCACCTACCAGCAGGAGAGGAGCTAATTTCTGAGCGTCCCTGGTTACAGGATCCACCACGGCAATAACATCAAAGTACACGTCTCCTTCCTTTGGGCGGATCTTCACAGCGCTGCCGAAAATCAGGAAATCAATCATCAAGCAAAGTAAATACTGAGTTTACAAGATTTTTTGGAGCATTTTACAGGTTGCAGAAGATCCAAAAAGTTCCATCAATAAATTCTGTACTATAAAATCTAAGGTGCTGAATTTAAAAATGTTATATTTGCCAAGGACAATGTAATGAATATTATACAAAGAATAAAAATACAGCTCAAAATATCATGTCACCCTGTCAATCTTTACCTGTAGCGGTCGTCAGCAAAGCCGTATTCCACCCTGGCTTCTCCTTTGGGCTGAGAGGAGAGCAGAGCGTCCACCTTCATCACGAGGTCGCTGGCCCTGAGAGAAATCCTGCTGTTAACTCACACAGTCTGAAAACGTTACGAAAATGATATATTTAGCCTTGTGAGTATCTACATACCTGTCCTCCTCAATCCCAAACTGTTGCACTTTGCTTTTGATTCGCTCTCCAGACGTCTTCAGGACGATGCTCTCCAAAAGAAGGAAGTCATCCTGGTTAAACACCTCTTCCTCCTCCAGTGGACCGATGATCTGTAAACAGGAAGTACTGATTGAATATCTGCAGTAACTTGTGGGAAAATGTACACATTTATACCTCAGTACAAACTATATTTGTCCGTGATGTAGCCACATTTCAAGTATATGTTCTTTATAGATTGTGACTCACTCTTCCGTTGCTGATAACCGCTCTCTGTCCCTTCTTTAGTTTGAGAACGTCTCGGCAGTAGGCAGCGTGGGAGAGCAGGAAGTCATATTTGGGTCCATCATATGCACCCTTGAACAACGACACATCCATACCCTGAAGGGAAAATAGATAACTTGTAGGCATTTAAGCAAGTAGTATAAATGAGGAGAGGTGAATAGTTGGCTAATCATAGTTTCACTATTAATTTCCTGCAGCAGTAAGAACAGCATTACATAAATATGTTCATGATCCTGAACGCACCCCGACAGCGAACTCTCCGATGTCGACTCCCTTCTCCAGGGCTGCAGCCGTTTCTTCTTTAGCCATCTTGGTGATGAAGTTCTTGGCGTTGTTGGCGGATTGCGTCTGCATGGCGGACCAGATCGCCCGCGTCACACGGCTCGTCTCGGCGGACGGATCGGCCGACGGGTTGTTTATCATCCCCAGTCGCACGTTGTTGCTGGTTTTCTGTTGCAGAGCAGGTGAGTGTTAGTGGAGGATTTGTCATTGGTTTGAGGGTAAAATAGCCAAAAGCTGATCTTAACATCTTGTGAAAAAAAGAAAAAAAAGGTTATGATTGATCTTTAAAGCACCTGATGTCTTCTACTCAGCCTTCTACTCTGATTAGATGATCTGTTCAAGGCATTTGTCATGCAATGATATCAACTATATATCTACATTGTAATACTCTCATTTTACAGTTTGAGAGATGTTAGGGCTGCGAGATTTGGTTGAAATCAATAACTCAATATGAATAAAAATATTTTTTCACATCTAAATATCACAGTATGGCAAATCACATATAAAATAATGAAAATTATGATTAATACCTTGAACTATGTTCCACTTTTTTGTCTTAAATTGAACAAAACTCTTGTGTGCAACCAAAATGTAAAGGCCTTTTTAAAAAAACACTTTCCCTGAAATCATTCATTTGGAAGACAATATGTTATAAAGCAGTTTGTTCATATCATCATAATATTATTACAGAGGAATTCAGTAAACAAAAATACTAAAACAGATGGTACATAGTCACTCAGAGCCATAGTTTTTGTACCATGTGTCTGATGGCATCATAAAGGAGCTGGCGTCCTGAGGGCTTGTCAAAGTCTCCGACCACCCAGAAGGTCACAGGACGTATGTAGCCGTCATCTAACAACCAAAGAAGAAGAAAGGTTGTACTGAGGTGGTGCAAAAAAGGCAAAGCAGACAGGCAACATTTCCTTCAGAAATTTCCACAGAAAAAAATCTTCCACACTGGGCTGAAGGAAACATAAATACTATAAAAATTCTCAGTTTCAAATCTTGGCTCTGTATCAGAGCCTTTAAAGTTGCTTCATTTCGAAACATCTCATTAAAACCTTTAGCATCTCATTCTCCATGCAGCTACAACAAATAACACTGAATAAACTGTCATGCCCTTGGAGTTTAGTAAGCAGTTATGTTAACACATTTTTTTTAAAGTTCTTGAGACCCAAATACACAATCATCACATGCGTAATTAGTCATTTTGTGTCCTCTGAGAAATGCAGTGCAGATGGAGGAGCGGTGGTGGATTTACAAACACGTCTAAACACCGCCAACGATGTAGTTTACAGGAAAAAGAGCAAGTGAGGAAGGGAGGGAATAATGTGGAGGAAAAGGGTGATTACCATGCCTGTTGGTGGTGGTCATCCCTGATGCAGGGAAAGTGTTAAAACACATGAATAAGAGGAAGAAGAGGAGTAGGAGGAGGAGGAGGAGGAGGAGAGGACAGAAGGGCAAAGAGGAGAATACAGGAGGAGAGTGTTTAGGCTTGAAGGTGACCAAATTATTATCCAGAAACACTGAGAAACTCCACAAACACTCTCTTACATTCAGTGTTTTGCTTTTTATATGAGCAGCTGGGCACCGTTACCTTTCTTAGTCATGTAGTTCATGCTGTTGGCCACAGCGGTGCTCTTCTCCTTGGTGTCCAGAGTCGAGAAGCGAGCGTAATCATCTACAAAGTGGTTGTCTGCAAATAGAGAGAGAGAGAGAAAAAAAATGAACCGGGGATCATGCAGCAAAGATGATGTTTTGCTAAGATGTATATGTGTCAGGGTTGTATCTGTTTATGTCACAAAAACATCTGTATGTGGATTTATGTGGGCTTTGCCTACAGTGGAAGTGGTCAGAATTAGATTTTTAAATTTTCTGTTAAATCGTTTTCTGCTGCCATTTATACTCCTCATACATATACGTTCAAGTTTAGCTTCCGACAAAATATAAAGAAAATCCCATTATATTTTATGCATATACCTAAATTAATAATAAAACACTTTAGCCTTCTTCCTTCTGGTAGGTAGGTATAGACTATCCTCATGCAGAAAGGCCCATTTTAGTAAGAGCTTTACTCCTGTATTTTGTATAATTCTGTATGTCTTACTTGTTTGTGTTTGTATGCACCTACAGTGGAAAGAAATTTCCTCCTTGAAGACAAATTAACTATCTATCTATCTATCTAAATACAGTAAAAGCTGTGTAGGTATTAATAGACCAGGTAGAAATGAATAGTAAAAATATAACAGAAGGTCAGTCAGAAATGTGCAATATTGTATTACATTTCTTTAAAAACTGGAGGTGGTGTATATAATCGGAGGAGGCCTAGATGAATAAAAGTTGATTTTCCAACTCGAGTTATTGACAAAAACAGGCCATAAAAGCTCAGTGGATCACACTGAATAACTGAGAGGAGGTCCAGATGAAAATAAAGTTGGTCTGAAGTGTCTATTTTCAAAAATCTTTCAAATGCACTTTTGAGACATCAGCCCATTAGTTTCTTTTACTATCTTCAAGGTGCAAGGCCTAAATATCAGATTATGAGGTAAAAATAACACCTGCACAACATCAGTCAAGCTTTATCATGCATCACTGCACCGTGCAACTATTCTGGTAAAAAAAACATATAAGAAGTTATTGAAGATGAACCTCACTCAACGTCTGAATATTGAACTGAAAACCATCTTTTGGATACAGAACATCTGTTCATATCTGAATAATTCATATTTGTTTACACGCCTAATGTGTACTCACTGGTATCAGACAGGTCCAGGTATGTTCTGCTGGTGGACAGCACCCTGGGGTTGATGCGAGGAACAACGCTGGGCTGGTTCATGATGAAGTCCACGACGTCATGATCTGTAGCCAGCTCACCCTACGAGACACATGAGACTCCAGATGTTAAAGGATATTCTTCAACTGTTCCTGCAGACCCGACAGTGTTGCAGGAAGTACTTGGCTGCACGCTTTTCACCCCCATAGTCAGTTAAGAAAGCTCTCCCAAGTGTTACAGGCTGATTGTGTATCGACAGGGAAGTATTCCTCCAACAAGTTTGGATTTAACATTACCAAGGAACAGAACAAGAGTTAACAACACTAACTGTACTTAAAAGGCCTCAGAAAATGCTCAGACTGGTTTCAAAGAACCAATGAAAGATTTGGCTCCTCTGAGTACTGGCATGACATAAAACAGGAAAGAACGGCAGATGGCATGCTCACAAAGATCCATCTGAGAAGACAAAAACCCAACCTTAAAGAAAATGTATTCTACAGCTACAAGCCTTGATAATGTAATCAAATGAACTCTGCTCCATAACTCCACTGAAGAAACCAACACTAACTTGTGATGTTATCAGAAAGACGACATGTAGAGATCTCTGGCTCGTTTCTTTTTGCATCTTCTTTCAGTTAAATTATATTTTATAGTAGCTCCAGCGAATTAAACAACAACAAACATGCAAAACTACATGAATGTTTTCATCCTTGGTATCATCACTCTGCCAGCAAAGTCGCAGTTTTATTATCAGTGAATATGTAACTAAAGCCTGACTGATAAAACGGACGATACAGTGGATTCAGAAAGTTTTCAGACACCTTCACTTTTTGCACATTTTATTCTTCAGATTTCAGTTTTTGATTTTTCATAAATTTGCAGAGAAATTCTAAAAACACGTCTTCACTTTTCCATTATTGGTTATTGAGTGTAGATTGATGTGCAAAATTGACAATTTTATCCATTTAAAATTAAATATACAACACATTAAAGGCTCTGAATACTTTATACATTATTGTTACATCCACTGACTTTCTCCCAGCCTCTTTTTGGAAGAGAGCTGTCTGTGTGTTTCAGGTCTGCCACGCCCCTCTCTGCCTGCTTGGATTGCCCGAACCTGAACTGCGTCTGATTGTCAGTGGAGCTGTATATCAACCCCCCTGAACCAGTGCTTCTTCCCATTTTGCCACTGAGCTGCTGGTTGGGCTGAGTTTTTGCTGTTCATACTCTGTGTTGCTGTCAGCACTTTGATATAGCTCTGTGTAACTGGTAGATGCTTCCTTTTTTTTTTACTATAATACTGTACTATAAATCAGTCAGTTTATCTGTTAATGATCCTTTTTGTTAATAAATGATTCTCCCTGTTACACTTTGCAATTGTTTTAGCAGCCTTTTCCTTACCATTTTTACAAAGGGTGTTCGGTCACCTAATTATGTTACTCCTTGTGTTCCCCCCCTTGACATTAGTGGTCGTAACATTATATATGTATAAATATCAGTTTCAGCATATATGGCAGCCAAGTAACAAGAAATTGCAGTAAAGTTTTGTCAAGATAATTTAGAAATAATGTCTCCGTTACAAGTTTCAACTGTTGAATGTCCGGCTCACTAATTATCTTAATAACGGTTCTTTGATAACCAAATTTAAGGAATTCTTATTCAAAATGTTTGTTTACGCCAAGTGTAAAACAAATATCAGCCGATATATCGTTGTCAGAGTTTTTTTAAAACTCTAAAATATAGATATTGGTATCTGCCTCACAAATCAAGTACTGTTAGGACTATGCAGTATGTACTTTGTCACATTAAATTATATTTATAATATATATATATATTAACAAGGTGTGTAGTGTGTTTTTTCTAGTAAGAGTTATGTGCATATGATCACATCTCTCTGTATTACAGCATTTACAGCTTTTGAAATGAATTGAATAATCTTGAAAATGTCGTCTGCACAGACGTACGTGCAGTCAGTAGATATTTTTTACTGTTAACTAATCTGCAATGAAAATTGATTTTGTGCTGAAGATGAATATAAGGCAACAGAACGTTAGCCATCAAATACATGTCTTTATTGACTTTTTTTTTATTACACTAAACTTAATTATGACGACACTATAATGAAATCCTGCTTTAGCTCACTGCCCCACTGCTGCTGCCAGAGACTGTATATCAAAGTGTATGTTTGTATGTGTGTGTGTGTTTGGGCACTAACTGACCAGGTAGACTGCTCTCTGGTAGAAGGACGTGGTCTCCAGGATCTTTTGCATGGTGACTGTCTCCAGTTCATCCGGGTCCAGGTGTTCACGCTGGTAAGGAACGCCGTTGTACATGACTACAGGCAACGGACCCACACCCGTCTGCTCATAGTATGCCCGTCCTTCCTGGAAAAAAAAAAAAAGACTTATGTAGAGATTTACCTAAATTTCAACATCTCAAAAACATAACTAGAGTAAGAAGACTTGTGTCAAACACAATCAAGTCTCTGCATTAGTTACCAGGAAGTCAGATTAAACATTTCAAAATACTATTACCTCCACAAATCACTGGGCTAGGACCAAATTTCAAAAAAACTTTTTACTCTCATCTAAATATTTAAATTTGTTAATATTTTTCAATAATAGATCCACCTTACTTGACTGTTTTTCATCCACTTTGATTGTTTTACATATTTATCCAATTTGTCAAGCATTAAACTGTCAGTGTGTCTGAAATGTGCCACAAATAAAATTGCTTTGTCTTGCTTTTACTTCAGTCTAAAAAAAAAAAACAAGACTTTGATTTTATTTGACTGCTAATATCAACAAAAACATGTCATGCCCATCTCACCTTCCTGTTGCTGTCGTAGCTGGAGTCGGCTCCCAGGACGCTGCTGACCTCCACATATGGGAACCTCTTCTCCAACACCTTCACTACATCCCCAACACTCAGCTTACCACCAATAGGCACGCGGTTAAACATCTAGAGGAAGAGGAAGGGACAACCATCAAGACTAAATGCTCTTCTCATTAGGAAAGTTTTAAGAAGAGCCACAGGTCTTCATCACGCTGTTTGTGAAAGGTCGACTCACCGAGATGACAGCTTCAAAAGCGCTCTGGCTGTCCACCTCATCACTGATGTAGTTGTAGGCTCGGACCAACGCCACACCTGCGTCCTGCATACCGTCTATGTCGTCTTCATCCGACACCACAAACACCAACCCGATCCTAAAACACAAACACAGACTACCTAAGTTTCTTGGACAGACTCTTGTATGTATATTGGTCAGTTAAAATGCAGAGTGTGTGCCGTCTGCTTCATCAGTATTCAAACAAACTGACCATCCCAAGATGCCACATGCAGAGAGGTATCAAAGGTCTCCCAAACCTTGCCTGACTAAACTCTTAAATTAAAATGGATTTTAAATAAACACCCCGACTGCACCGCAACGTCTTTTTTTTTTTGGTTTCTGTAGCAACTGGGGAATAATAAAAAATATGATCCCCGCATTCATCAGAAAATACATCTAATATTAAACACATGCAGCCAAAATCCAGGAAGTCTTGCAAGATATTTGAAAAAATAAGGCACTCTGTCTTCAAGAGAAATAATGTAGTGAATTTATTCTTGGAGCATATAGGCAATCAAGCAGACCAACGCGTATCGACTCTAAGTCTTCATCAGGGTCTGACAAACACATAATCAGTCTGAATTATATACCAGCTGTGGGTGGCATTCCTCCTAACACATAAAGCCTCGTGTTAGGTTACATATTGAATCCTGAAAATACAGAAAATACCCAACAAATACTAATAAACAATAATATTCAAGAAAAAAAAAAAAAAAAAGAAAACATACATGTCCATGCCCAAAACATGTGAAACCAACTACACATAGTATAAATAAATTCAATTAATTTCAGTGAAGAAATAATTATGTACAATTAAAACAGGCAAAAAGATTATATAAATATATGTACAAAAGAAGCAATGAGTTGCAGTAAGTGCTTCTGCACCGACAAAGAAAACTGCATGAGACTCAAGAGTAGATAAACAAATCTCAGCTTGACAATTAATTACCTGATCACCAGCTGAATGACCAAATAATTCAAGAAAGTGCTGAGAGTCTTATTACAAATCTAAACTGGCGTGTAAAAGGAATAAATAAATATATCCACATCTCAAGTGAGTGAGTATAAAGACACTATAAATATAGACTGATCATAGTCACTGGACAATAAATGTACATAATGTTTATTGCTCATTTAATATTGATAGTTGATTGATAAATGATGTTGAGATTGATTGATAGTATGCAAAGTTGGTTTCACACGTTTTGGGGCACGGACATATATTTTTTCTTTCACTGTATTTTCAGGATTTAAATCACGTATTGTTAATACACTCTATTGTAGATGTATGTATGTATGCATGTATGAGGCCTATGCTTCTGTTTTAGCGCCCCCTATTGGTTATTTATGAGACCTTATGTGTTAAGAGGAATGCCAACCACAGCTGGTATATAATTCAGACTGATTATGTGTTTGTCAGACCCTGATGAAGACTTAGAGTCGATACGCGTCGGTCTGCTTGATTGCCTATATGCTCCAAGAATAAATTCACTATATTATTTCACCTGAAGACGGAGTGCTTTAGTTTTTGTTTTCTCCATGGTTGTCTGCACCACTTAAAGACAAATATCAAACAAATATCTAATATCCTGGATTTTGTTTTTTTGTATTTTAACCTTCCCCACTAAAGAGCACCTGTCATATGAGCCATCAGAACCATGCAGCGCTTCCTCCTCCTGTTATATACAGAATCTATTTTTTTACAAGTAACTCTCTACACACAGCTCTGCACACAAACCTGAGCGGGATGTTGTTCGAGTAAAACATCTCTGCAACACTCAGGAGCTCAGCAGCGTTCTCCTGGATTGGATCCAGAATCATCACCTGCAAAACACACAACATATATATTGATATTTTTGACAAACATTCAGATATTTGGATTCACGAGGGGTTGATTAATCGGGCGGGGGTCGTACCAGATTGTGGAAGTTCTTGCGGATCTGCCTGATGACTCCGGGAAAGGTCGGTCTGAGCAGCTCCTGCACATTGTAGGGCCACGAGCTGTACCTGTGGTCTGTCTCCAAGTTGTTAATCCACTAAAAATCGAAGAGGATTGAAGAAAGAATGGTTGAAAGGAGGTATAAATAAATGGTGACCTCAGCTGCAAACAAGGCTGCTATTTATTTATTAGTGCATACAAGAAATTATATTCAACTGGTGGGGACTAAAAAAAAAAAATCAATTACGTAAGCTAGCAAAGTATTATGTGTTTGCAGCAAACTTTAAAAGACATTATCAGTCTGAAAATGTGATCTCATACAACTTAAACGTGACTTCATCACAGACCAGAGCTGTTATTCTAGCTACCAGCTGTCATGAAAAAAAACATTTGGAGGCTTGAAAAGCTTTATTGCACATAAAAAATCTTTCCAGGAACAACTCGTCTTTCCATTTCAGAGCATTTTTTTATTTCCGAGGACATGTGAGAACCATGAATTGATCGACAGCAACATCGCTTTGTTGTTTGTCGAAGAGGCTTTGATTGTGTGTGAACATACAGTACGTGATTTCTTACACTGATGGCGGGGTTGCGGATGTCGACGGCGTAATCGGAGTCAGAGGGCTGGACGTTGAGCTTCAGGATGTCGTGGATGTAGGGCGTCTCGATGTGAAGAGAGCGCATACCCTCCATCACCCTGGCCTCGCTGCGCAGCACTTCAAACACGCTGCAGGTAACAAGGGGGCAGAGGTGAGTCAGAGTGAGTACGTGAGTGTAAAAAATGAGCATGAGTGTTGCAACTGCTAACAGTTGATTACTTGTAAGAAAGATTTATACCTAGGGCTCATGATTTTCATTTTTTTAAATCAAAAAATGGGGTATTATATGTGTTTATTCTGAATATTAAATTTAAAACAAATGCAAATCAGATTTTAAACATATAATTTGAAACCTGTCAAATATTAATCTGCAATGATTGTGGTAAACAATTAATTTGAATTGTTAAAAACAACCCCAAAATTTTCAAATATTCATTGATTATTACTTCTTAAATGTAGTTTTAGGTGATTATACACTAATCAAAACATACTTATGAATATTATATTCAATAGATCCCCCTAAATCTTACACATTTGCCCTTTAAATGTGACTAAAAATATAAATGTTGATTTTATAGGTTACAAAAGATTGAAATAAAAGATACACGGTTTATTAACTGAATGATAATAACACACACACATATATACACATACATATATGACTATGATTGTGTGTGTGTGTACCTGAAGATGTCTTGTGTGTCCAGATCTATATGCAGCCCGTTGATGAACAGGGCTGAATCCCCAGGCTGCAGCCCGAGAGTTCCTTTGAAAAACTATGGAGAGAGAGAGAAGCGTCAACACGACTAAATGTCCTCTTCACGTCGAACCCTAAAACTCCTCATTCAACTCCAGCTGAGCAGATCACCACGCTGCGTAGCAGGTAACGTCAAAGCCGGACATTGCGTAGTCAATTAGATTGTAAAACTGGAGGCACCAGTCAACACAAAGCCGTAACAAAGCACGTCGAAAGCTCCAAACGAGCAGTGACAGCTCTGTTTTTCAGTCTGTTTAGAGCAATCAAACTCCAAACTAAACAAATCTAATTATCAGAGAAAGGGTGTAGATGTGTGTGTGTGTGTGTGTGTGTGTGTGTGTGTGTGTGTGTGTGTGTCTAGCCTGTGAGTGTTTGTGTGAGTCTGAACAGGCAAAGGAAAGCTCAAAGTCGTTCTGGCGCAGTCAAATCTCATTACAGAAAGACAAAGACATCAGATTAATCATACTCCAGACACTGCAATTACAACTAGACATGATTAACACAAATACTGTTCATCCCACTTAAACAGTGTGTGTGTGAGAGAGAGAGGGAGAGAGAATGTCTGCGTGCAAGTTCATGTGTCCAAACTACTTCAATCAATAATCATTTCTCGCTGCAGGACTCACTGCGCCTGCCGAATGAATCACTGATTCAGTAATTAGGACGTTTGCCGTTCGCCCCCTTCACCCATCCAAACTCCTGTCTGCACACCAAGATAATGCGAGCGTGAGGGAGGAGGAGTGGAACAAACAAAAAAAAAAATTTGACAAGAAAAAGGGGTGATTACCTATTCCATTAGCAGGGCAAAGCCAAACACATTGTCAGAAACTGAATTCTTTTCAAATCAGATGTTGTTTACAATTTATCACATAATAAAAAGGTGAGAGAAACAAAAAGAAAAACAGGAAGCGCAGTTCTCATTTCGAGATATTTCCCTGAAGACGGCTAAGAGGCTGCGGCGTTGTGGTGGCTGTATGCAATAATGCTTTCTCTTTCTCTTTATTTTCCTCCTTTATTGGATTAGATCGGCAAACAGCTAAACCTAAATTATCCCTGACCACAGCACGACACAGTCAGCAGGAAGAGAAAACGGCAAGACAGAGGAATGAAAGAGGATGAAGAAGTCAAGCAGCAGTGATGAAGAAAACTTGTCGAATCTACTATTTTTGAGACTAATAGTGAGATATGAAGAAAATTAATTTTAAAAATAATAATCTGCTAATATTATACATGTTGATATTTGTTTTTTTTACGCTAACAAACACAGTGACAGAACAAAAACTTTGGCAATGATTGCCTCAAGTTTGCACTGAAACATGATATTTTGAAACTGTAAATAAATCTTTAATATCAAATATGACAGTAACAGGACTTCCTGGTGGTTTGGGGATTTAACCATGTATTCAAAATGTCCCCCAGTTTGAGTCTGGCCAGGGACATTCGTCACATGTCATCACCCCACCTCTCTCTCCTCATTTCCTGTCAGCTGTCACTATGTAATATGTAGAAAATGCCCTGAAAAAATACTTTAATATAAAACAGCAGTAACAGAAAATAAGGATAAATCAATCTGAACAATAAACCTCACTGGAAATTTAATTATAACCAGTAACAATAGATAAAAACCAATAATATACTGAATATGAAAAATTATATGTACATAAAAATGCATTTGTGTACTGCAGTTTCTTTCTGTATATCTACCAACATTAACACAAACACAATATTTCTTTGTTAAGCCAACTGATGCCCGATATCATCAACGAACAAATCTATCAGTCAGGCTCTAGTGATTAGGCCTTAAAGGATAGGGTCGGCAATATTATACTTTTTTTTGTCATTGTCAATAAATCCCAAAAAAAGAACAAAACCAACAATGAATTGATTCTACTTATTGATATCATCTGTGCGTTAAAGCCTGAAATATGTCTTTCCTCTGTGCTGTAGAGCTCCACTGTTGTCCAGAAAATGTATTCATTACAATGAACATAGGCACTGGAAAATATTTTGAGTCAATCCCACAGACACTGTCATGGTGCTTTAAATACCCACTAGTGGGCAAAATGTGTATAAATGCACTATTTACTGTGGTTTAAGTAATGTTTGATAAAAAAAACAGTGCCCAGCTGTTTTAGGAAATTACTTTTTTAAAAATTAAACAATATATCTGTGAACGGTGTTTAAACAAACAGATGGGCCACAAAGAAGGCAGAGAAGCTGGAAAGAGCCGAGACGGACAAGATGAATAAATAATAGATGAACGGACAAACAAACTCGTACCTTCTGGTTCTCGGCGATCTCTTTTTGGATTTCGGAGTTGACCACTGTTTTTGTGATGGATCTATGAGAGAAAAAGGGCAAACTGGACTGTAAAACTGCAGACTAGTAAATATCTAGTGTAAACGTCTTACGTATTGTAGCTACTTTAGGTGTGTGTGTGTGTGTGTGTTTGTTCTATACCTGGCTTTGGTGGGAAAGTTCTGACTGAGGTCTTTCATAACGTTGAGGGCATCAACTGCAGGAGCAGCGAGGATGCGAGCGGCTGTCTGGAAACTGAGATCTATAAAAGAAGAGGTTGGTGGTTAGGTAGGCAAACAAATAGGAAAGAGATGATGGACAACATGAGAAGAGGGCAACAGGAAACACAAGAGGGTACAGAGAAAGAGAAACACAAAGAGAGAAAGTTTCAATAAAATACAAACTACGAAAGGTATGAAACATTGCCAGAATGAACTCAACATGAATGAGGGCTAAAAGGTGCAACTTCCTGGAATATAAAGTCAAGTGTTCCTTCAGTAATGATCATATTTAAGATATCAAATTCCTCTTGCTGAGAGGGGATGAAAAGATTGATACCTCTCTCATAACAGCAACCAGCTAACTTAGCTTAGTAAGAACTAGCGCCACACATATTCCCCATAAAACGGCAATTTGTTGTTTTTGCACTTAAAAAGGACCAGTGTGTAAGATTTAGTGTCATCTAGCTGTGAGGCTGCAGATTGCAACCAACTGAATATTTCTCTCCTCCCACTCCTCTTCCAAGTGTGTAGGAGAACCTACAGTGGCCGCGAAACTCTGTGGAAGAGGACCTGCTATCTATGTATATATAAAGGGCTCATTCTAAGGTAATGAAAGCACAATTCTTATTTTATACACCGATTAAAACATACTTATGAATATTATATTCCATTTCTGCCAAGTTCGTTCCATTAGATGCCTCTAAATTCTACACACTGGTCCTTTAAACCTCCATTAGCTGATTTTTTTGGCCACTTGGGGGCAGCAGAAACAAGTTGTGAACACAATACTGTCATATCCTTACCTTTTAAGTTGATATGCTGAGCTTGTTAGCAGACAGTTACTTATGTACACATCCATCAGTTACAAGGCAACATTATCATTCATTTGGAGTCTTGTTTCTATCCACTGTAAGCCTAATTTACTCTCTTTGAGCTCTATTTTTTCTTTCTACCAACTCCTGAGGGAAATATCTTGCTCTTTAGCTGCTAAATGCTCCACTATGTTCACCAGCTAGACACTAACTGTATCTGTTTGCCGTTTGGTGCTTAGCAGGTAGTGTACAGTGAGCTTTTAGAGCTTTTTCTGTGGAAAGAGCTCTCTGCTGTGGCTGAAGACAATGCTATGAGAGCACTGAGTGAACCAAAGCAGTAAAGTTGCAGCCCGGCAGCTAAACAATGAGCTGCAACTCAATATAAAGCTAAAGCTTGTAAAGCTGAGATGAGCTGCAGAGTCAGGTGATGTCTCTAAGGGTCTGTCACCATGAGAGCATTGTTATATTAAAAAATATTGATTAAAGCCGCTTCATGTGTTTCTACAGATTAAACAAACAAGATACAATGTGTTAATAAGTGAGCTTTAGGTTAGCTGTTTCCAGTCTTTGTGCTAAGCTAACTGAGCCAGCTGCTGGCTGTAACTTGATATTTATTGCACGTACATGAGAGTGTGGTATCAATCTCCTCATCTAACTCTCAGCAGGAAAGCATATTTCCCAAAATATCAAACCTTTCCTTTCAGATAATTGATGTATTAATTAGCAAATAATTTCATGTCATAATGCTTGTTTTGAGGCATTAATTAGTACTATCTATAAGCATTGAAAGCTAACACAGCTTCTATTATGCATTATGTCTACACACAGGTAGAGGAAAAACAAGCATATGTGTATGTAGAGATGTGTAGAGACGATGCAAGGGCATCTAAAGCTTTAGCATGCAAGGAGAAGAAGAGTGTAGCAAGGATTATTTCAGTGCAGTGAGCATCTCTGTAATGGTGTTGTAGCCTGTGTGATTATTAGCCCCCGGAGGTCTCCCTCTCTTTGTAAACAGGCTGAGCTAATGAGCCCCACTGGGGTAGAAGATAAAGACAGACGCCCAAATGACAGTCTGAGTGTCGAGCTCAAGCGACTCTCACATTCCCTCACATCCTTTATTCACCACAATCAAAGCAGCCTCATGCTCGCATCCTGATCACACCTAATGACAGAAATAACACTCTTTAATCCAAGTGTTTAATAAAAACCCATATAAATCAGGAAAAGTTACAAAGAATAGGTGGACAAAATCCAAAAGCGCATGCAATTACGTCTGCGAAAGAGTGTTCAAGTTCGTAACTCAATAGATGATGTAATCCTAATCAATAGTGCTTTTTATGTTGCAGCAGACAATGCTCTCATAGCTTCACAATGTTATTATGGCTCAAATGTATCAAGAGAATACTGATAGACCAAAGTCATTGATTACAGAAGTAGACAGATACATTTTCAGCTGCAAGTCTGATTCACTGGTGGAATGATCTCACTGTTAAAGCAACGGAAACCAATAGTAATTCCCTTTTATTTATTTATGATCAATGCATACGTAGAATAAATGAGATGAATGAAACGATGGCAACAACAGTAAGTTTGCGATAGGGATGCAAATTGTCTCATTGAAATGAGTTAACTTTCAATGCTATCAGTGTGATGCAAATGTTTATAATAAAAGGGAAATCGAAAACATACAGTTAAGTCTTGCAGTGCAGTTTTCATCAGCCCAAGTTACATTTATATCAGAGGGAATTTAAAATTTTGCCTTTAGATCTCCATCAATAAGATCACGCTTTTGCTCTTTTTAGTTTAGTTTCCTGGTCAGTTAATAACCCTTTTTACAGTTTTCCCCCCTTTTCCTTTAAATAGCTTTAAAGAGGATGTATCATGCACATTCCCAGGTCTATATTCATAATCTGGGGCTTTACTGGTATATCTTTGCAGTTACAGTTCAAATAATTCCTTATTTAGGATATATACTAGCTCTTTAAGCAGCCCCTTAGTTCAGCCTCTGTCTGAAACAGGCCGTTTTAGCTCCTGTCTCTTTAAGGCCCCCCTCCCGATTAGCCTGCTCTGTTCTGATTGGTCAGCTTCCTGAAGCTGCCCCTCTGCCGGATCTGGAGGCTACGTAAACAAACAGTAACAAACAAACATTTCACTTCTTTTTCTTGTTCTTTACTTGAAATAGAAACTTCTCAAATATATCCGTACATGTTCGAGCCCAAATCCGATCCAAATTATTCGAGTGGACAACAGCAACAACCTTAGCAACAAAGGCTACGGAAAAGACGGCCGTGACGTCATCACGAGGAGGAAGTAGAGGTAACTTTGCAAATGAAACATTCAAAGCAGGCTGAAGTGGACCAATCAGCATCCTATGAGGATTCTCGTGTAATCTTGTGATCTCATGAATCCAGCTGCCTCGCAAGGTAAAACGGAGATAGACAGATGGTTAATCCAATCACTTGCCAAGTATTTTCTGGGAGCGCCTGCCCTTTTCTAAAACAGTTTCCAAGGACGACTTCTCAGATGGTTCTGTGTAACAAACCATCTGACGCCTCAGGTTATAAAAGCTCTGCACACACACAGAAGTAATATCAGCTAAATGTTCTTAAAATATTAAAAGCAAAAATACTCATGCAGAGCAATGGGCCCAATGAGTGTTACATTGTATATAACTGGATTATTAATACTGTTACATTGCAATGTATGTACACTTTTATTGTTGTAGATTGTCAAGTTGGAGCCAACTTTAAAATAAAGTGGATGTGTGGATATTTGGCAGCAATGTTTATACTGAGTTAGGTTTCAAGGGTTTTAAGAAAGGTATCTCTAACTCAGTAACTTTATTTATATAACATCTTTTGAGAGCAGAGACATCACAGAGTGCTTCAGAGAATTAATAAAGCATACACATACAGACAGACATAAATCACAATAAAAAACAATATTAAATAGAAAAATTAAACAAAGGCAGGTCTAAACAAATGGGTTTTGAGCTTCTTTTTAAAAAGGTGTCCACAGAGTCCACAGACCTCCATAAGTTTTAAGCCAAGATCAAGGAGCAACCAGCAAACCCTGATCAGAGGACCATAGAGGACCTTCCAAAACGTATGACCAGATGTTTATAAAATTGTACAGTACAGATGGGCCACTTTGGGTCACGAAACAATTGATTATATTTTGATGGGGATGAAGATCTGGGATTTCTGCCATTAGACAATTATCATTTGTCAGCTGTAGTTATGAAACTAATGGATGCAGAGCTCCGAGCAAATCCTGAGGGTATATTTACAGGATCATAAAATCGATTCCCTCAAACTTGAAGTGACAGAAATAATGCCTGCAGTTGTTAACTGCGAGCTGAGGAAGTGTTTAGCTTTGGTGCATGGTCATAGTTTATTTTTGTTGGCTCTGTCATTGTGTTGGCTCTGTCGGTATTACATATGTGTTCCACTCCACTGTCAACAGACTGTTAAGTACAATAATTTAGGAGTGATGTAGCCAACGGGCAGAAACACATGCTATCAACAAATCCAATCATGCTACAGTAGGAAGCAGAAAAATGAAAAGAAAATTTGCTAACTGCTGAAAGAGGAGAATATGATTTGGGAAGAGACTCACCTTGCATTTGCCAGACTTTAAGAGGCGCCATTTCATTGGTGCTTTCTACTAAATGCTTCCTCAACTCTTTTAACTGCTCTTTCACCTCTGGGTAAAGGGTCCTGGAGAGAGAAAGACAGACGAAACAAAGAGTAAGTGCATCAGCTAAATGCCTAAATTTCTAATACAGAGATAGAAGTCAGATTCACAGATTCATGTATTTTCAGGTTAGTTTATCAGAGAGGTTTATGGTTGGTGCTTTGAGGGAGGAAACTGCAGAGGAAAAAACACTTGGCTCGTGTGAGCGTGGTGCAGTACCTGGAGGTAATCCAAGCTCTGAATTTTTATCATGGGCTGACACAGAGTCACTCACTTCAGTTTGCCAAAAAGGAATCCCTGGACCTCGTCCACTGGATCATTCTCTCCGATCACTGTAGCGTTCACCTCCGCCCCTGAAACCACAATCAATTACCTCGTTATTCACATCAGGACTCCTCTGGGATTACGCCATGCGTGTATCGACAGTGTGTATTCCTGTGTGTGCACCTTGGACTTGTGTGTCATCCTTTGCCTTGTACTCCTGGCTTTTGATGGCCAGCTCCACTCCGTACCCAGACAGATGGACTTTCTTTCCGCTTGGATTCTGGAGGGGGGGGGGGGGGGGAGAGGAGGCATTATAAAAAAGGTGAGAGGCAGAAGTTAGTGGTCCCTATCACGAATGTGTCGGATCTCTTGATGAGTCTTGACATGCCACTTGAGGATGTCTTCAGCGAGGGCCTAAATGCATTCAACGAGGAACTGGCAGTAGCAGTTAAGACAGTCATTTTGTTGCAGCTGCACTGATTGCAAATTTCACATTGCTTCCAATCCATACACAACTAAGTACACTGAAAAAATGTTGCCCAAGTGGCTTCTGTAGTTGTAAAAGCCTCTGTTAACTTCTTTTTCTTCATCTGTGTTGAGCAAACACAATCACTCTTGCAGCATAAAAAACGATAAACACGTTCATGCTGACTTTTTTTTTCTTGACAGCTTCCAAGTACAGACAACCAGCTGTTGCTTGCTAAGTGCCGGAGACATTAACTGTCCTCTGATTGGCCTCTGAGCTTTGAAGTAAAAAAAAAAAGTTACAACCTCTTCAGTGTGCAGGACTTCCTGCCTAACAAGACAGATGGTGAGAATAATTTAGCATAATTACAGGGAAAACTTATCAGCTATATTTGCATGTGAGGGAAGAAGCAATTCGACCTCAACTTGACATGGTAAATTGGAGGAGCACTTTTCATCCCAGGTGTAAATGAGAAGCTCAATTAAACTGCAGAGTTTTTTTTTTTTTAAAGATAAGGATATGTGAAAACACAAGTGCTTTTAAATCATCATCTTACTTTGTGTTCACTAACAGCTACATACAATATATTCACACATAGGAGTTAACAATCTCTACTTAAGGGCCACTATGATAGCAGTTGTGAAGGGAGAGGACAGTGTTCACTTTGACTTGAGTGTGTGTGTTGACTTTTTGCTTATTATTAATTGACAAATTAATCAATTTCAATACATGTCCCTCTTTTACCACTTGCATGCATGTGTATCAATGTATTATATATTCAATATGTGAGCAAACTCCATCCTCTGATGAAGATCATGAGACACAGCTGTAAGCTCAGGCAAAACCTAGTAAGTGAACCTAACTATTCAATATATATTGTATAAATACTGTATATATGATATGTATAGTCTACATTATATCTACTATCTAGTAAAACTGTTCAGGTGACTCATTCTGAACTGTGAACTGTTTCTGTATTCATCATTCATATGTACAGTTAATCTTATTCTTGGGAATGTGAGAAACACCTACAGCCAGGTAATGACGGAGCACGTAAGTCACCAGGCCTTCGTTGACTTTGGGTAATATGACTTGGTGAAGCCTCTGGAAATCTGGTTTTCCTAACTCGCCGTACAGAATGACAACAGGAGCGTCTGGATTTGATCCTGGGTATTTGTGATCACCTTTGAAAAGGTATGGCTTCGGCCTGAAAGAGAGAGACAAGTCAATCATGAGGACCAGTCCTTATTCTAATGAGTCTAATGATTCATATTGTCATCCTGTCTCACTTCTTTCTCTCTTTAGTTACCTCTGCGGTGCTGTTTTCAGCAGTGCTGCTAAACTTTCTGTATCACACGTCTTCTCTCCATGGACGCTAACAAAGGCTGAGCAGCCAGAGGGAGGAGGCTCATTGGACGCTATCTAAAAAGGTGAAGAACAACAGGATCGTCACACACAAAAACACATACAGAGGAATATGAGCTCCCCTAACCCACATACACACACACAAACTCATGTCATCTACACTGGTACCTGTTGGAAGGAGTGTACTGTCGCAGAGTAGGCTCTCAGGGAGAGAGCGAACTTCAGCATGTTCACCTGGACGGAGCTGAGCAAGGCACCAGCTTTCTTCACGATCAAGTCATAGTAGGCCTGATCTGTGTCTGCATAAGTCAAGAAGCAAACACAGACAGAAGAAAAGTTCTTTAACATGTTTTCTCTCTATTTAGCTGTTAAAAACTGCTTCTTTAACTCTGTCACAGGAGTTATGCTTTAACTGCTTTAACACAGGCACATGAACAGAACAAAAAAAATACAGTTTGCAGCTCTATTCTATCATGTTGCTGCTTGCATAAGTGTTTGGACAAAACACTGACACTGCAAATGCTGCCAAGAGGCTTGCATGCACATCATAAATTCAGTCGCTCATAGCACAGAGACTAAAAGTGAAAACTGGTCTACTGCTGCCGGCTGCAGCAGCTTCACCCTACCATCATGCTCTCCTTCTATGTTCTGATTGGCCTCCACAAAGTCCCAGAACTTCTCCTGGCTCTCCTCTGCCAGGAACTCACTGAGGAAGGAGATGATGAAGGTGGCAATGGTAGAGAAGGACAGAAGAGAAAGACTATGTCAACTCAAAGTGTAAATGCTTAAATCCTTATTACATAACAGTTAAAAGGCTGTTGAATAATTAATAAACTTGAAAAAAAAGAGAATTTCTGTAGAAAAGTCAGAGCTCAGGGTCGACAGTACAGCATTTAAAGCCTTTATGTATTCAGTGTCTTGCTCAAGGACGGACAGAAGTTTAAACTCACTTAGAGGACAGTCTCAGTAATGACCCAACCAGCCTTCAGGACATTGATTTACCTGTTATCTGCTACCGAAATGTAATGTCTTATGTAACGCGGCCAAAAGGCTGCAACTGTTCGGAGCCGTGTTGTACCTGGCCTCGAGCAGCAGAGGAGTGTCAGTCCATTTGGTTGTGAGTGTGGTAGTGACGGCTTTGGAGTCCGCACCCCCCGACACTGTAGAGAGCAGCGACAGCAGCAGGACCCATAGAAGCCACATCCTCAAGCCTACACCTGATAGACAGATCGAAAGTAAAATTATGTGGTAAATGAGATGAATAATAATTGTGGGTATGACAAAAAAAAAAAATCAGAGAAGGAAAGTGTGTTACAAAGACAGAAAGGAGAGTGCAATCTCAGTTTGCATCATGGGTGACACATCTTAAAATACAGGTGTGAATACATCCAAAGCTGAGGGAATACATGGATCCAATAAGCCAATCCGCAAGTAAGTGTGAACCCCAGTGAGAGATCATTATTCACTTTTTTTTTTAGCATACTGAATATTATCATTCAACACATTTCTGTAGTCATAATTAACAATTCTAGGCAGGTGGTCGGTAAAAATGAACAAAATGAGAAAGTTTTTGCTTTGTACATTCAAGGAGTTAGGCCTATATGATCAGTTATATAATCATCATTTTATGTGTAATCAATTAATCATGAAAATAACTGGCAGATTGATCAATAATAAAAATAATCGTTAGCTGCAGCCATAAATTCATATTTCAAGTTCTTGGACATTGTTGCACTTTATTTTAGTGTAAATTCATTTTTGAAGTGTTAGGTATGGGCCGACCTTTGCATCTGATCACAGGAGAGACTTTTGAAATCTTTTATGATGCAAGGTGTGAAGTGCAATCCATCTTAGCTGAATCTAGACAAGACTAGACTGCCGCTGCATAGCCTCAGGGCCACAGATTCTCATGTTGACTGTGTGTGTGTGTGTGTACAGATTTTGGTAATTTGATTAATTACAAATTTGTCAGGAATTTAACACCACCTAAGCACGATATCAACAAAGGCAGGTTCTGAATTATTTCATAATGCCATCCCCAATATTAAACTCTCCAATATTTCACAAACATGCAAAGATTAAAGATGAGTTCTTTGTTTTTTCTTCTTTCCTACCAAATCTGTCCTCTCAAGACCCCTCAGATTTATCTCATGACCCTCACAAAGCAGTTCAAACTAGCTCCAACAATAAAATGCTGTTTCTGCATTGACTCATCAATATTAACTATGCACTTTGTTGTGTAATCAGCCCGTTTTCCTGCAAAATTAGTACTTTTACTTCACTTTAAGTACTTTTACTTAAGTAGAATTTTAAATGCAGGATTTTTACTTGTAGTGAAGTATTTTTACATTGCTGTATTGGTACTTTTACTTAAGTAAAGGATCTGAGTACTTCTTCCACCACTGGCCCTGTGTCTAAATCATGTTTGAAGACCTCTGAAGAGAGTCTGAGTGAGTTCAGAGAGAAAGAGAGCCAGAATAATAAAGAGGTAAGTCCTTAGAGACCTGTCCTTAGAGGTAAGGACAGGTCTGAAGCTTATATGAGGCTTCAGCAGTCTGAGATAGTCATATCAAGTGGATATCTGCCACATTTACAGTCTTTCTAGCATAAAATCCCCTACTTTGTGTTTCCCTGTTGAGCTGCAGTGGAAAAACAGTAACAAAACGGGGAACTTTTGCACAAAAAAGACTGTAGCGTTGAAAGTTATCTACTTGATTTGACTCATTTGGATGGCTGAAGCTTCAAATTAGCTTCAGATAAACTTTTAAATACACTTTTGCACAGATGAAGCTTTGTTGTGGATTTTGTCCCCCATCACTTACATTGAAAGTGCATTATGAAGGGATCTTCTAATGTGAACAGGAGGAATGATTACTGCAAGAAGACAACTATTTTCATGTTCATGTGGACACCAGACTGTTGTTTGAAGACAGACTTGAAAAACAGTGATCCCATCCTTTATCACCATATTATAGATAGTTACAGGATTTCACTAGTAAACAAAAAGCTCTGTGATTTCTGTCCAATAGGAAAGTTCAGCGTGGATCCTCCAACCAATGAGCGCTCAGTTTGGACATCCGGACTGTATTAAAGACAATTATAAGCATAATCTTTCTGCTAATCTGTAAAAACCGTATTATATATTACATTATTAGTGGTCTAAACTATTGTGATATATGTTACAGTTACATCCGGAACCCGTCATCAGTCTGTTAACTGACGGCGAGCTGATGCTACAGTAGCTAGCTCAGTGAACTAGCATTAAAACGACTTAATTTTACATGTTTCGACTTACTCACAGTGCGCTAAAGATGCAGAATCTAAAATAACACTAATAACCAGCAGTGCATACAGTCGGTTGTGGTTTCATCACATAAAAAATGAATGATATATTCTCACCGGAGCCGGCTCCGGAGCTTCCTGCATTCATGATCCGCTGGGAGTGGGTGGGTCCTGTCAGTCAAAGTAGGTTACCGCAAATGTTGCCTGTTCAAAATTACTCAAAATCCCTCCGTGAAATAAAAACGTGACGTGAACACAAAATATCTAATTTCTCTCTGAAAGATAATTAGAAATTGAAGTGTGGGGAAACTGAACCTGATATAGCAATTATCTTTGCTGCCTAACCCCTTCCTCCCAAACTAAAAACACACAATTAAACTTATATATTACAGACTGACACCTGTGGGGGGGAAAAAACAAAAACGAAACATAACAATCCTACCACAGATCATATACTGAAAAGGAATACATTTTTTGGCAATGTTTTTGCACAAACCTTCCCTATCTTATAATTGTACAATGATATTCTTTTTTGAAAGGTGGGTGGGCTCATCATAAAAACTATTTGGACAAATATAAGCCTATCAGTTAACATACAAAACTACATAATAAACACAGTAAATAAAATAAAAATAACAAAACAACATAGCTATGATTAATGATTGATTAAGCAACAAAACAACATTAAAAATTAAACAACGATTAATCAATTAATCATTTGATCTATAAAGTGTCAGAAAATGGTGGGAAAATGTCCATCACTTTTTCCCAAAGCCCAAGACGACTTCTTCAAACGTCCTGTTTTGTCAACAACAGTCCACAACCCAAAGATAATCAGTTTACTAGAGAACTATAGAAACCAGAAAATATTCACATTTAACAGAAATTTGGCATTTTTTTTCTTAATAAATTGCTCAAAACCAATTAATTGTTGCAGCTTTAATAAAATGTGTGATCTATCATAAAACTCACCCTAAACATAGTATAAATTGTGCTCTTCTACTGGTTTTGGACAGTATGATCAATATTTTCCAGCATGAACAACAGTGTCTGGCTACAAATTTGAGAAAATGTTATTTTATGGAATTGGTCCATCACACCTTCATTATTTTCTGGCTCCATGGATTCACAGAATAAAAAAAAAAAACAACCAAATGAGTTTTATCTGAGAGCAAGCTCTCTATATGTAAATGTATCCTTGTAAAATCACTGTGGATGCTGTTATTGAGCTTTAATGTTATTCTATTATTCACTGTCTACAGTGCAGGATTATACTAAAGTTGATCTGCTGTTGATCTAAATAAAAGACTTATTAAAACTCACATATTATTATAATATATGGAATATAGTGAGTCTGTGGGAAGCCGGACAGTAAATATAAGTGGTATGTGTGTGCATGCATGTTTGCATTCTTATGTACAATACTGTGTAAAAGTTTTAGGTACTTTAGAGGTTTAGATTCTTCTCCATAATGCAATACCATCAAAAAGGCATCTGATCGGTCCCAAATTTATTCTGCAGCATTGACAACAACCCCAAACATACAGCCAGAGTCATAAAGAACCATCTTCATCGACAAGAAGAACAAGGAGTCCTGCAACAGATGGTACGGCCCCCGCAGAGCCCTGATCTCAACATCATAGAGTCAGTGTGGGATTACATGAAGAGGCAGAAGCAACTGAGACATCTAAATCCACAAAAGAACTGTGGCAATTTCTCCAAGATGCAGGAACAACCGACCTGCCAAGTACCTTCAAAACCTGTGTGCAGGTGTACCGAGAAGAACTGCTGCTGTTTCAAAGGCAAAGTGTGCTCACAGCAAATACTGATTTCATTTAGGTTTCCTCTGTTTACTGCACTTTGTATGAAGTTGATTGATAAATAAAAACTATTCATGACATTGTTTCTTGAAAGCATCCTAAAACTTAACTTTTAGTGCCTAAAACTTTTGCACAGTACTGCATGTAGGGGAGACCAGGGACAGTTGTAACATGGGATGGTTGTAACACACCTTGAATTCCTCCAATCAGAAACAAGCTACAGTGATTACAATCACTCTGTACATGCTCAGTTAGATTGTCCTCTTGCTTACAAAAAAGGAGCCACATTTGAAACTCCCAGAGAAAGTTACCAGCAAAAGTGGGTTTTTTTGAGGTAAAAATTTAACTTTTCTATCAGATGTATTTTTTTGATTCTGTCCTGAGATCAAATGTCTAGGAATCCAAACAAGTATTATTAGAATCACTGTTTTGTAAGTTAAACATAGAAATGGCTAACATGTGTCAAACTAGCAGTCAAGCTAGTTCACATGAGGTGAAAACATGTTTGGTGATACTGGGACGGTTGTAACGCCTTGTTACAATCATCCCTGAATCAAGTTTCATTTATATTTTAAAAACCTAAAGGCCTACATAAACTAGATAGATAGATAGATGGTGGCCAAATCATATGGCATTTGCTATGTGACCCTGTACTGAATGTTGTCTTCAAACTAATTAATTTTGATTTCATGTTTAAACTTTTCTGAGGATGTGTGTTCCACCCATTAAATAATTTTCTTGCATTGTAATTTGATGGCTTCCCCTCTTTTTTGTAGTGTGAAAAAAGGTATTCATTATTTTTAAGAAAGAAATGAATAGTCACAATAACATGAATGATAAATAATCTTTTTCATTTTGAGTATTTGATTGATTAATTGTGTATATTTTTGACATGTTGCAAATATCCCTGGCATGTGTAACAACTGTCCCTGTACACTGGAACAGTTGTAACAGTGGAGTGACTGTATTTAAATCAATTTTGCAACCTGTATATATTTCATAAAACCACTTCAATACATTGTTTCAGTAGTTGACAGATTGCAGTTTATAATATAGCAAATGGACTGTTCCAGTTCCAATGGTTTTTGATTTATTAGGAAAATCGCAAAAAGTGTTACAACTGTCCCTGGTCTCCCCTACATATGCTCTTGAGGGTCTTTTTTGTATATGTATTATTATTCTTACAATTTTCATATTACAGAAGTTTTGTATTTGGTTATATTTCAAAATCCATAAAATATTAATTGTAAAAAGCTGAGCTATAGAGATGATTATGATTAATAATATGTATACAATTTAAGGGGCGATTTGCCCTTTAAAAGGAGGACGCAGAAGAATAATGATGTTTGTTCTTGTCCCTTTTCATGTGTTACTGCACTGTGTAACAGATGCAAAGGGACAAGCACTAACATGTACATGAGTGTAGAGGTCCCTTGCTAATTTTACACCAGGCACTGTTAAGGTGACCCGTATATATATCTGGGACTTGATTCGAGAAAACTGCACTTATTAATTTGAAAAGCGGCTCATGGAAATGAGGTTTGCTTTATGCATGGTGTGATAGCCATGGGAAATAAATCCTGTATTTATAATAAGCCAAAGCTGTCCCTTTGGTTAGCACTATTTGTTATGTGGTAATGAAAAAGCAGAGAAACTGAAATCCCTCTCATTTTACAAGAGGCACCTGGGATTCCTGGAGTTCATTTTTTGTGAAACTTTAGTTTCTCTGATAGGCTGTATCTTTCGGATAGACCGTCCCTTTGGGGCAGATTGGTAAAACGTGCAAGGCCCCTGTCTACCTGTTGTGTGGTCTTGATAAAAAGAAGATGAAAGGTACAGAGACACTGTCCCAGGGTGTAGAGACATGGGTCTTGCTTTTTCATTTTCTCGCTCTGCAGCCTAAATTAAATTGGACAGCTGATCCTCCAGAGGGAGCAGTTCCAGGGTTTGATTTAACATTATATAAAAAGCAGTGACATTAATTATCCTGTTGGATTTGACCTTCACTTTGAAGTGCACGTGCAGATACCTCACACTTGTAGATGCACACACACGCACGCACACACACACACACAGTAGCTCTAAAATAATCTGTATCCCTGTGAGGACTGGTCAAAGTGTCCACACAAGTATAGCTAAACATGGCTTCACACACATACACACACACACACACATGCTACCCACAGGGCCTTTTGTCTGTCAAGAAGGTGACATCTTCAGATGAATTATGGGAGATGGCTGTCATCTTCTCCGGGGTCACATACGAAATGGCGAACCCGGGGTGTGGGCTCCCTCTCCTCACACTATCACACGTCAGCCATTTTAGAGGTTGAAAGCCTCAACAGGGGACCAAAACGACCTCAATTAAACCTCCATTAATATTAATACATTTTGTCGTTTCACGTGAGTTGCCGCTAATTAAATGTGTCCCTGACTGTATAATGGGGGTCAGCCGGGGTCTCCTACATGAAGCTAATTCACCACATTACAGCCAACAAACACAGGGCTCATATGTTAAATACAGATAGAGAAGGGGGACAGTCTTGGTTACCTTGGCAACACTGTTTATTCAGCAAAAAGAGAACTTTTAAATTAGTAGCAGGCACTTTTTTTTTTGTGCGCAGCAACATTTACGATTTTCATTTTTTACGTCCTCTTGCGTGAGCATGTGTCACTTGATGTGTGTAAAGCGAATATATTACCCCTATAACAGCTTTAGAGTTCATGTTTGGCCCTGACCCAGGGTTGTATCCCGCTACATTTCTCCAACATCAACATTTATGTAGAGGTTAATAAGTTTGCAGCGGATCAGCTCTTTATGAGCTCCTGGGCCACAGCTCGCACAGCTCCACCTGCACACACACCAACATAATAAAAAACACTTTTTTTTTTTTTAGACCATAATGGGATTGTGGGATTCCTCCCACTTGTGTCAGTCTGTAAGAGCTCCGGAGCAGCGTGCTGCCTGGGAGGTTGGATTCTGCGGGTCAATCCTTTAATATCATGAGGGATGATTTGGTGTTGACCTGGGAGATTAGCCAAACCCGGAGTGGAAGGTCAGATAACGGCCCCAGATGTCCAATCTAATCATATTTATTTCATTGCTGGAGGAAAAATGTGCACTCCCGCACTGGATTGCACTTTCTCACTGCCCCTGTGCATTCGCTTTTTGACAAAACAGGGTATTGAAACTCTGCAAATTGTTTGTGTACAGAGATTTATCCACATTGTATGTTTGACGATGAAGGTCTAAGCCATGCCACTGCTGGAAAAGACTCAACCAGAGACAAAAAAGACCAACTCCATCGTGACCGTCGCCAGCGCCAATAGGGCAATCCTCCAGAACTACAATAGCCTGGCTGTGATGCATGCAAGGGAGGCACTCACTATGAACTTATCTGCAGAATTCCACGCTGAAAATAAGCGATAATAATGCCAGAGCTTCTTTGTTTGCATGAAAGAAGCATGGGACCAGCAATGAGGAGCTGCAGCCAGTTTGACCTCCTAATAATGGACTGCAGCCAGAGCCCATACAATCGCTCAGAGCCTGACTCCCACTGCAGGAGCGAGCAAGCACTTTCTCTCAAACACTCGCATGCACACATTCAGCTAAACAAAAGCTGTCCATCCCTCTGCAGTATCTGAGCCATTATTGTTTGTTTAGTCCAGCTGCACTTGAAATGACAGTGACCCAGAGCTACGGGGAGGATTAAAGACTGCGTTCAGTCCAATACACCATGTACCAGCTGCCAGAGAGGCTGCACAGTCTTCCCTTTCTCCCCTGCTCCCCCTCATTTCCCTCTCAGTCTCTGTTCATATGTCAGGCACAAAAACATCCTCTCTTTCCTCCTGTCTTACATAAAGGCCCTCTCTGATTCCTCAGCTCTCCCCGTCTCCCTTACACTCTCACTCTGGTTGGTGCTGTCTGCCCGCTCTGATCTCCCTCCAGCCAATTGCCTCTGCCCCTCGCTGTCCAGGCAAATTATTTTTCTGCCCTGCCGCAGGGGGGTCAAAGTTAAGCTCACCGGGCTGTCGATGAGAAAGGGCGAAGGCCTGTGCTCAGCCAAGGACAGGGAATTATATTTATACCGGCCCTCAGTATCTGTCCCTGCTTGCCAAACGCCTACCTGCCAAAGCAGAGGAAGAAGCATATTTGTGTGCATATACGTGTGTTAGAGTGTCTGTAGATTGAATTAGGCTGTAGATCACTGTTGACAGGGCTGAGGCTGTCATTAGGGGGGTGAGGGTGGGGGGGCAGGCTGCTTTATGGGGTCACGGTCCTGTGGTTAGTGTAGGCGAATGCTGGAGATGTCCTCATATTATAGATTGGCCTGCGGATGGACGTGCAGAAACCTGGAGAGCAAAGCTCCCACACAAAAAGTGTCTTACATTAATATTGGCATTGTTGGAAGAAGTACTCAGATCTTTTACTTATGAAAAAGTAGCAATACCATAATCAGAAAAATACTCAATTACAAGTAAAAATCTTGCATTCAAAATCTTACTTAAGTAACTTTTGGATAGTGTAATCTATAATAATGCATATATAACAAACTGATATGTTTTACATAAAATTTATGAATCTGAAAAGTAACTATGGCTGTGAAATGAAATGTAGTGGAGTAAAAACTAAAATATTTCCCTCTGAAATGTAGTGTGATTACCTCAAAATTGTACTTACATACAGTATTTGAGTGAATGGACTTAGTAAATCTTACCTTCCACCACTGAATATTGGCTTCATATCAAGTTCAGTGCCTTAGATGTAATTTGTATCAAAAAAAAGTGAAAGGGGAGAGTGTTTTTTTTTTGCAGGTGTGTGCATGATGAGTGACAGAGTGGGAAGCATCAATAATGACATGCAGTGACAACAACAACACAGTCAGATCTGTAAAAATGAAATATTTTAATTGGTGGCTTGATGATTCATTTTTGCAATCATAAGAAACAAACCCAGAATGATGCATACAGAAGGAGCCAGAGACAAACTGCACACCAACCCAAAAAAAAACAACAAAAAAACAAAAAAACAGATCTTTATCACACTCTCTTTAAAACATCTTTTGAAGAAAAAAAAAAAAAAAAAAGAGGATGATGCTAGCGACACCTGGGTTGCTTCATTGTCACAAAAGGAAAACGTTGTTAAGATATCAGATAAACATGATGAGACATAAAATATTTGAGTATAGCTTTATAGCATCAATTTCTGGAATCATTACTTCAGTGAAAAGGATTCAGTTTTCTTTCAGTTCAGGTACAGAGGGATTATTTTTGAGGACTGCTTCAAGTCTGATGGTCACTTGAAGGTTCATCACAGAAACTTGAAGGCTGAAGAAAAAAAAAAAAAACACTCAAAGAGGAGAACACAGCACTGTTCTTCAGTTTGGTATTCGGTCCTTAATCACTAATGCAGAACCAGATACTGGTTTGGAGCCCGAACACGGTGTAATGTAAGTCTGACTGGAAAAAAACAAAAAAAAAAACAGGTTGTGGGCAAAATGCCTGGAGCTGCTGTGTTTTTTAAGTCTCCAGTTTCTGCCACGAGAATACAATGAAAGGAAGTTAATACAAAACAAAACAAAACAAAAAAAAAGAGATCTCTCTTTCCTTATCCATTTTCCCTGTTCCTATTGCGATACTTTGAAGGCTACACAAAAAGTAGCATATTGACTCTGGATGTGTCCCAATACCTGTCATCATCCCCCCCTTTTGTTCTTCTCTCTTTCCCCTCTATGAATCATCCCTGATTTGAAAGGAGCTGATAAAAAAAAAAAAAAAAAAAAAAAAAAAAGAGACACACGCTTGGATCCAGGGTGATTAGTTGAAATTTAACAAGGGGGGGGTGGTGGACGGCTAAATTGTCGGTTTCCCCTCCCTTCTTACTTAAAATATCTATTGTTAAGAAAAGGATGCAACATGTTATTTATGTTAATACCAAGGAAGCGCCTGCTGCATGCATCCTCCGATTGCCCCCCGGATGACACCGAACTTGGCCTACATTCAGTTTCATTAAATCGTTCTGTGTCATGTCTTTTCCCCCTTCCTCGCTTTTACATTCTCTTCTCCACCTTCTCATTGTTTTTCCCCTCTTATTGCTCGGATTCTTTGCTTGTAGTTTGGGTTGGGTTTTGGTAGCTTTTTTTATCAAATCCAAATCCATCATTGAATCTAAATCCTTTTGATTCTCTTATCAAATCTAACTGGGTTTAGCTTAGGATATAAATAACTGAAACTCAAAGTTCTGTCATCACCTTTTGTTAGCGCAGGTTCACAACCTAAACTTTTTAAATGTGTCTTTTCACAAGGTACGTGCTCCAAATACTGGAGGTTCAGATACAGAAGGATTAAGTTAAAATATTGCTATGATATACCTTAAAGTTTAACTGAAATTTAAGTTGTGTAATTAGCTAAATCAAGTGTTTAGAAGAATTGCTGCTCTGTTGGTTGGTTGAACTGCAAAAAAAAACACACAGTCCACTCAGTCATAGAGTGGTGTTACAGATGCTTCTTTTCTCTTACAGACAATCTTTGGCTAATGCCGCGTTCACGCCATCTCAGATGAACGGGAAGGGTCGGACAGATTCCCGTGTTGAGGACTTGCGAGCGTTCACTTTAATCTGACAAGTCATGAAGGTTGTATGACAACAGAGTTGGTTGTATGAGGATTTAAAACACTGTGCATTGACAAAGTTACATTGTATCCATTTAGAAGTTCAATTACATTGAATGATGAACTTTGGCTGAAGTGAGGCGTCCATGTTTGCTTGGTTTTCAGGCACTTCTGTATTATTAAGTACGTATTAAGTGCCAAGTCAGATATATTGGAGCTTGCAGAAAGAAATCCCAGTTTCCCCAGTTGTAATTACAACTTGGAGGTTGATATGAACGCTATTTACAAGTTGGAAACTTGTGATTACAGTAACTCCGATATGACATGAACGCGGCATAAATACAGACAACAGCCAGAAGTTTAGTTTTGAGCTGTTACAATGTTAACGTTAATTGGCTACAGCTGATATATAATTTCTCAGAATTGATGTTTGTCTATGCTGTTCGTTGCTAATAAAAACAGGAGCAGATAAAAGATTCAATAATAGAAATCTTTAGAGTAATAATAGAATTAGAGACAAACAAATCTGGGTATTTTGCCAACCAGAAAATGATGTTATGCCAAAATTCTGTGACCTGATTAGGAATTTCAGCTAAATAATCACTGCAGACATTTTTACCCTACTTTATCAGAGTCTTAGTGTTTTGGTTCAGTCACAGATTTGTATTTGATAGCTGTGACTTAATTTTGGTGCATTAACACCATAAAAAAGACCAGAGGGTCAACCAGATATTGACAGGTAAGGTGTGACAATTTCCACTATCACAGCTATCCAAATTATAAAAAAATGTGTCCCTATCTAAATATTATGGAGGCAACATTTTTGGTAACTACCGAACTTATAACTTATATCATATGTTGATATCTGCAGTGGCAATGTAGCTGAAATTCCTAATAGTGTTCATTATGGAGCCGGCTATCAGAATCCAACCCTACTTTTTACTGACAAGAGTGAAGACATGTAACACAGGCAGATTTTTAACAAATACAAAAATCAGAATTTCAGACAATTATAGCAATACAGTCCTCCCACCTGACCACGTCATGGGGGAGGAGACAAGAAAATGGGGAAAGAAAAATATAAATGGTTAAGGAAAGGGCAGAGGAGTGTATTGGCTTGCATCACTGCGGCGGTCACACTGCTGTGACATGCTGTTGGAGGGACTTTTTTTTTTTTGTTTGTTTGTTTTTTTTTTTGTTTTGCCCTGCCCTCCACCACCATAAAAATGGCAAGTTATTATTGGTCATGGAACCAGTCATTCAAAAAACTCGTCAGGCATCCTCTCGCAGTCAGGCACACTATTTACAAAGGCATACACATACGCCAATCAAAGGCATACTGTACATACTATTTACACACATACTGAAACACAGTCATACGCACAGACACACGAGTAGTCAGAGAAAATTACTGTAGTATAATGCAGACATATTATCTGGCAATAATAATGTTGACTATGATCCCAGTACATAGAGGCACTGCTACCTCGCCCTGTCTGTTTCTTCAGGGTAAAACCAAGTGAAATACCAGTCACACTAATGAACTACAGGTCACCAGCACTGTGTGTGCCCTTTCAGCAAGTAGGACAGAAGCTTTTTTTTTTTTTTTGAGACCGCCGCTTTTACAACGCAGCTCTTGGTCAGGAAAAAAACAACAACAAAAAAAAAAAACAAAACCAAAAAAAACACAAAAAAACGAGCAACTGCAAATGCCACCCACTACATTAAGGGCTCACATTGCCATGGTGACCGGTAGTTCCACAACTCCCATCTCGAGCATTTGTCTGAGTTAAGGCTTCCAAAGCGCTTGCCGCTCACACAGCACGGTTCCTGGCAACAACCTGCAGCACACACACACACACACACACACACACACACACTCACACACACACTCACACACACACACACACACACACACACACTCACTCCTCTCCCTCCTTTCCCTGCCTTTGATTTCTTCACACGTACAGTATGTGAGATTCGGGCTCCGTAATTGGCTGTCATTCTCTGCAGGACTGAGACACACAAGAAAAAGGAGAGAAAAGGAGAAATAATGAACTCGTTAAGCGACAGGAGCTTTGGGAACCTTTAACAGAGAAACAGGCCACTTTTTTTCTTTTCCGAGATGCAAGGCTTCAGTAATGGCTATGGTCCATAGTACGTCAATCCAATCCATTAGCTTTGACTTATAAAACAAACAAAAATAAAGAAATAAAGGAATCACTTTTCTTTAGGCAGCATTATTGGTCTCAGTGTTATTACAATTCTGCTTTTAAAAAAGCATAAACACAAAAAAGGAAAAATACAAATGAAATCATCCTAAAATGAGAATGAGACTGTCTGTCACTATTTCATGACCAAAGCATGTTCATGGGTGAAATGGCTGATTTTTTTTTTTTTTTTTTTTTCTAAGCAGAAAGCTTTATTACACAGTCCAACTTTTCTGCGCTTCTTTCTTTTCTTCCTTTCAGGAACAGTCTTTCATGTACTCCCACCTTTTTCTTTGTTCAGCTTCAGCCATTAGCATACTTTCATAGCTTTTCTAGTTCCTTTGAAATTGGAGCACTGTGTCCAGGAAGTAGACTGGTCCTTAGCGAGGATTAATGGGAATTCACAGACTTAATTTTATTTTCTCATGCTCCATATCAGGCCACAGAGAACGAGAGGAATACAGGAGGAGGAGGAGGAGGAGGAGGAAGGGGGGGAGGGAGATGGATGAGATACTCGGTTGTCAGCAACTCTTAAAAATATCTCTCCTCAGCTCAGTCAATAATGATGATGGGAGAGATGGAGAAACTCAGAGGGGGGGAAAAGGGCAAGAGGGTGCTAATAACAACTGGGCAAACCTCAATAACATGAGCTGATGCAATGGACCAAGCCCAGGTCTCCATAGCAACCACTTGGACTCTCATTCCCACAGCCCAACTCTCTGATAATGTCTGTTTGTCAGTTATTTGGGTCTTTGATGCAGGCGCCACTTTCTGTGTAAATATGTGTGTGTATGTGTTTGTGTGTGTGTATTTTTCACATTACATATGCATGTCTGTGCGTTTGTTCTCATTCTGCTGCTACCAGCGGTTGATGATCTGGTTCATGTAGTCCTCAGTGGGAAGCCTGCTGCCCGCCTCCTCCGTTCTGCCTCCCTCCTCACCCTCCTCCTTTTCTCCTTCTCCGTCCTCCAGTGTCGAGACAGCGCTCTGCCTGCTGCGGGAGGGCCAGAGGCTGACGCCCAGGCCTAGGCCCTGGTGGTTCTGCTGCATGTGGTTCTTGATGCGTTGCTGCCGCCTCTCCTGCTGCCTGGTGTACTGGTAGCGCTGCTGGAACAGGTCCCTGGCATAGTCGTACAGCTCCATGTCTAGCTCGTTCAGCTCCTCTATACGCTGGACCTGGAGGAGGAAAAGGGGAGAACATAATGTGTTAACACTGAAACAGGGAGAATGTAGACATGTTAAAGACAGGAAGAAAAGTGGAACCGCAGGAATAAAGAACAGAAATAAAAAGGTGAGAAAAGGTTAAGTTATAACCCTTTTTGACCAAATAGTTCCAGGATTAATGAAACCAAACTTTACAATACAACAATGGCGGATTATAAGAAGACAGCAGCCTTTGAGAAGCAGTTTTCACACATGAGGAAACAACATCATAGAGTCATGTGTTGTTGGTTGTATTTTACTGTGGTGTGACTCTGACGTTTTATTGGATGTGATGACTAAATGAAAAAGACACATGCAGAGTCGGGAAAGGAGACTGAAAACCCCATAATGCCAGTCTCCAAACTAGTCAACCTGGGTTTCTCCGTATTTATCAAGCATATCACAGTCGGAAATCAATCCTAACTAACCAAAAATTCTTAGAGTTCTGCTTTTGTTATCCTACTAGTAAGAGCAAAAGTATGATCAACTTTCTTAACTTATGAAATGACTCCTGTCTCTGCTGATATTCAGGAGAGCTCCACAGGTGTCTTAAATTGTTATGAGTTGCCAGTTATGCAGGCAGGAACATGTGGCCACATATCATAGGAGGGAGAGATATTTATCGATGACAATGAGACTATTCAAAATTTCATTTGGCAACTTTGACTGACCTTTTGAGAGATGTAAAAGAGAACATGCTCTCTCCACAAAAACCTGAGGTCCTCAAAACCTCACAACAACAACAGGGTAAATACAGCCTCGCTTAGCTCCCGTGATTTGGGACTAATTTTATTGTAGGTTAACTTTCAGCACATTTCATTCCAGAGGGAGTCTGAGACGCTTGATAAATAACCGCCAAGATGCTTGTTTTATGGGAATTAATTTCTGCTTTAGTACGTGACTGTGATTAAACTAATAAAGTTTTAATTCTCGCGTTCACTCTTCCATCGCCGCTCCTTCTCTCTCTAATTCTCTCTACCGCCTCTCCCTTTCTCTCTCATTTGCTTGTTCTTTCAGCTCTACTCTCTCACAGTTTAGCTGGAAAGCCTTAACTCAAGTTACTTTTTGAGTGAATAAACTTTAACAGAAATGTCCAGACCTGCAAACTCTGTCCCAATAGTTCCTGAAGCGTTAAAATGAATGAGGACGAGGTGGCACCTATCATAGAGAAACTTAATTTAGCTCCCGGTTCCTCAAAAGGCAGGTCAAGTTCCTGAAAAGGTTCTCGGTCCTCTGGGGAAAGCTCCTGCTGTGGAAAAGCCCTATTACATGACATTTCTACAAGGGCTTTATCTTTACAGGGTCTCTACATGTAGAGCGAACAGAGAACGTGTTGGCAATATGTGGGGCAAGATAACAGGAACGTGTTTGATGTTAACTCGTGCAACGCAGCTGGCTTTATTGGCATGCATCATCTGCTGTGTGTGAATTCAACAAGAGGGAGGGGGGGGGGGGGGGGGATGTGTTTAATTAAGAGAATCCCTTTGAAATCAGCAATCAAGTGCGGTGTACCATTTGTGAGCAACACGTGCGACAACAGAGGGAAGCGAACGTGCTGCACGGCTGTAAGAATATTAGAGATGTTTGATCGGCGGCGTAGGGGGACAACGGCACCAAAGACGCGAAGAACGTGCCAAATTCAAGTCGTCCAAACAAAGACTTCATCTATCGCGCAAATAATTTAGAGACCAGTTCCAATCAAAAATGACAAACTGGGATATTAAAGCCATGAGGGCATAAGTGGGCTTTAAGCAGCTTTGCAGGGGTCTGTAAAGTAAATATTCTTTTCATCACCCGCTGATGTAATTATTTGACTTTAAAAAAATTAAATAATGCCAGGATTTCACACAGTGCCTTTTAGAAGTATTTAATTTGAAAGCTAATTTTAAAAACTCATTTCTACTCAGAATACCACACACTGCCTCCCCCCACCTGTCAGACTCTGCAGACTCCAAACTCCCCCCCCCTCATGTGATATTTTCTCTTTTTTGTGATAATAACCGTTGGCTCACCTTTCCACAGCCACCACAAGCAGGGCATATTTTATTTTCTATCCTCCCAACTGGTTTTGATGTATAAATCACCAGTCTGCTGTGTACTGGAGGATTTTTTTTTTTTTTTTTTTTGCTGGGAATTGAGTCTCTAAGAACTCCCACATTGGACCAATCAAAGTGTGAAGAACATCTTTGAAGCTGCTGTTTTTTTTTTTTAACAGTGACAGTCATCCCAACTCATTTCACAGCAATATAAGACCACTGTGTTTACTCTCTGTGTCCCTCTTTTTCTAATTTTCTTTTCCCCTCTACCTCTTTTCTCAGATAATCTTTCACTTCTTTTAGAAATATTTGTTTTATTTCCTGGCCGTGCTACCGCTGCCATATCTATACCTCCAAGAGTTGTGGGTATAACAGGACTAATCCGAGAAAATAAGACCTTTTTTTTCCTCTTTAAGCATTTTGAAAGAAACATATTAAAGTAAAAACATATTATAATTTAATATACTTTACATTAAGCTCTATTGTAAGTGCCCTTTCTCTTATGTTTCTGCAGGATTTTTGCTACATACAGAACTAAATCTACGAAAAGATGACTGACCGTAGCGTTGTCCAGATCCACCCCTGCAGCTCGGGTGCTGTTGTACTGCATGAAGGGCCTGATGAAGCGCAACCTGAAGGTCCGTTCAAACAGGAACTGGGTTTTCCGCTGGTACTCTGTCAGCCCAAAGAAGGCCATGTCTCGTAGGTTCTTCTTGGCTGACTCCAGGAGAAGCTGGGCCCTCTTCTTCTCTGGAACTGTGGACATGTTGTAGCAGCCGACGAGACTCAGGTCCGCTAACATACGAACCTGCAGACGGGGGGGGGGGGGACAGGAAGTGAAAGAGGTTAGAGAATCAGTGGATATTTGTGTGCTAAATGAAGGACGCTTGTGACTAAAAGACTCTGACGTGCAGAGAGATTATAGAGCAGCAAGTTAAGAGACAGGAAATATGGAATATTGAGTCTTGGAAGGTTTATCAATCACAGATACATCAAGCATAATATTTATAATGGAATTTGTCCTGCTGTATTGATGCTGAACAGTGCTGAAATGATTTGTTGATGAGTTCATCAATATAAATTGATAGCTATGTGGATATGATTATGAAAATATTGGTTTTCCCTTCTCTAATGGGATTTTATCTTTGGGTTTTTGATTGTTGGTCAGAAAACATGATTTTAAATCCCTTTTTAAATCAATAATAATAAGAATAATAATGAACTTTAGTCATATAGCACCTTTCATACACAAAACGCTGTTTAAATTGCTTTACATTAAGAAAAAAAAAACTGGAAATAAAAGAGAAAGGAGACTGTTTTTATGAGAAAAATCTGTTAAGAATGTGAATTTCAAAAGAGGAGGGAGGTAAATTTTAAAAAGATGTAATTTGGGATTTCAGGAACTTTCATTTTATAAACTAAATACTTGATCACTTCATCAAAAAAAAAAAGTCAGTTAACAGATTAATTCATGAAAACAAAACATTAGTTGCAGTCCTAATCCTGAGTTACTGCATTTTGTAAATCCTGTGTTGTTTAAATACTTTGTGATATCTACGAATGCATAATTACTTCACATAATCACCTGTTGTGCTCAGTAAAATTAAAGTACTCTACATTCTGGTGGATTTCCTTCCAAAATGAGAGATCACCAAATCACTAAGTGCAACCAGGAGCTGTTTTGTTACAGTAAGGAACACAGACTTCATACTGATTTGGATTCACAAGAGTATACTGTGTGCACCTCAGCCTGCTGGTCCACCAGGATGCCTCAAGTGTGTGTGTGTGTGTGTGTGTGTGCCACATTTATAAGTCATAGGACCCTGAGTAATAACACCCTCAGGCTTCAGATGAGATAAGCTGGGCAACATGTTTAGGTGGGAGACTGAGATAGCACGAGAAAAAGAAGGTGTGAATTTGAGGTGTTTATGGCCAGCAGGCGAACTCCTGACCATGCATGTGTGTGTGTGTGTGTGTGTGTGTGTGTGTGTTTGCGTGTGTGCAATTCGTCTTGTAGCCTTGCTCTTTCTTGTATTTTGAACTTGCAGCGAGTCTGAATGTGAGGAATCAAGACAAAAACAAATTTGCAGTTTTTAAAAATGAAGTTTCAGAAATCAATATCTGTCAATATTTGCTGAGTGTGTTTGGTTTTTATTGTATGAAGAGATAAAAAAATATCTAACAAATGAGAGAAATTTGAATTTTCCTGCAGTGATGAAGCCTCTATATTGGTATTTTCTAGTGGATGTGGGTTCTTGGTATCAGCTGACAGTGTTGGTACTGTGATCTTATTAGTGAACAAAACAAAACCATCCATCACATCACTTCAACTGTTAACAAGCACACAGGAGATGATTCAGGTCGGGTGCAGAGACGCGGGTTAGCTTGCTGATAAACTCCAGCATCAAGACTGAAATCTCTCTTTTGTCAAAGAAATGTTGCGCCAACATCGGAGCTACTGGCGTGGTTGTACTAGATTACATCATAGTGATAGGGTTTCCTCCCTACCTGTCTATTGTTGGCCAGGTTGTAGGGGCAGTCCATGAACTGCTGCAGGGTGCACCCCGACCAGTCGGAGCCCTCGTAACAGGAGGGCAGCTCCTCGGGCGTCGGGGTTCGTCCATCGCACATGTGCAGGGAGGTTTTCCACGTGGCTCCCCGCTGCACGTGCCTCCACTCGCTGAGGTAGCGAGACACCGGGTCCCTCAGCAGAGTGATGTAGTAGAACTTCCTGTTGGGTTCAGACGAGTGGAGCAAGATGGAGGTAAAGAAGGAGGATGAGGAGAGAGGAGAGCAGAGGGGTGAGGAAGAGAAGAGAGATTTAGATTAACAAACTATTGCCTTAATTGCACAGAAAATTGTATTTGGCACAGACCGGATCAATCAATTAAAAAAACAACAAACTCAAACACACTGTATTTAGGAGACAGAAATAAAGCCGGCAGCAACACATCCTGCTCATGTGTTTAAAAAAATAAATAAATAAATTTTATTGGCATATTTTTCCCTTTTGAAATTAATGAGTTTGTTCAGATAAAGTCGCACATCAGAGCAGAGCAGAGATGAGAGGGGAGGAGTGAGGAGCAAAAAGTGCGGAGACCATAAAAAAACCAATGCATCACGTGTAATTCCTCAGTTGCCCATATGGTGGCACTGTTTACAACAGTTTACTGCAGAAGTTCAGTAACTCAGTAGGAGGAATGCTTCAGACTGAGGCTGTCATACTTAATACCGAATTATTTGCATTTACTAGAAACAGACCTGAGATGCACAAAAGAAATCCGAGCAGCGATATAGGAGGTCAAACTACAAATGAGCGGGAGGAGGAGGAGGAGGAGGAGGAGGAGGAGGAGGAGGAGGTGAGGCAGAGGGTTGATTTGTGAGGCGCAGGATCAGGTCAGTGTTCAGGCCACTGTGCAGGAAAAGAAACTGCTGGCACAAGCACATCTCACTCTGGAAAACACATCTCCATGCTGCAAACATCCTTCTGTCTCAGACCCCGACACACACACACACACACACACACACACACACACACACACACACACGGAGCAAACATCCTTCCTCTTGCACCAAGTATTAGGTCTGCCTCCGAGAGATGACTCATCCCATCCCGCATCTGAGATTTGGATGGGACTGTTTCTGTGCTGTGTGTGCGTGTGTGTGTGTGTGTGTGTGTGTGTGTGAGAGTGTGTAAGTAACGTAATGGTGCATAGCACAGTTCAATGTCTCTCCAGAGAGGACACTCCCACCAGAGCGGAGACCTTTCCAGGCCTTCACACTCCAGCTAATTACTGCAGTCTAATCAATCAACACATCCTCATTAACCACACACACACACACACGCAACCTGCGCGTATGTGTTTGTGTGCGTCTGTGTGCCCTGCAGTGTGTCTGGGAGCGATGGTATGGATCTGTCTGTGCAACAGACGCACGCCGCCGGTCGAAAAGTATACACAGGCGCACACACACACACACACACACACACACACACACACACACACACACGCTCGCTGCCCTCCTCTCTCCTGGGCTTGCATCACGTCAGAGGAATGTTTGCAGAGAGAATTCTGTGTGCTGACGGGACTCGACGAAATCGCCTGGTCCACACGAGCTGCCACAAACCCACTCAGATTTACACACATATACACACACACACAAACACACACACACAGACTCCAATGCTAAATCTTTGGCTTCACACTACAAAGCTCACCCGGGCGAGAGAGAGGAGGGGCTGCTAGGTGGACACAAAGCCCTAAGTGTCACACAAACAGTAGCAGTGTCTGGATATTAACAATAAGTGGCTAAAACCCCCCGAAATCCAGCGGCAGCAGGAGATCCTGGACAACACAACGACTAAACCCTAAATCTAGCAACGAGCTGAGAGATGGTGCATAATAAAACAACCAAACCCCTAAATCCAGCAGAGGCTACGAGATCCTGGACAATAAAACAAACCGACCCCAAATCAAATTTCAACTGGGAGATCCTGCGCAACAAAAACAACCACACCCCGAACGTGGCTGCGGCACGGAGATCCCCGCAAATGAAACAAATCTAGAAGCAGCAGGGGGATCACTGTCAATGCAACGACTAAACCCTAAATCCAGTGGCAGCTGGGAGATCCCGGCCAACGAGCCAAACAGACCCTCAATCTGGGGACAACGGGGGGATCACGGCCACAGACACAACTATCTAAACTCTAAATCCCATCAACCTAAACCTAAAATCTCATCCCAAGATCTAATCAAAAGCAGGGGTGGAGGGAGGCGGCGGCAGCGGAGAGGAGCAGTCAAACTGGAGCCTGCAGGAGAGCGGGGTGCATTATGGAGATTCCTATGATGACATTATCAGGATTCCTAACACTCCCCAGAGTGCAGTGTGTGTTTCTGTGTGTGTGTGTGAGCCTGTGTGTGTGTGTTTCTGAGCAAGACTACGCCTATTAAATCAGTGATGACATTTTCCCCCTCTTGGCTTCTATTCCACAGAAGAAAACACGGCACTGTTTGGCCCTCGCTACAGAGACAGGAAGAGAGAAGGGAGGGAAAGGCTGAAAAACAGAGAGAGAGAGAGAGAGAGAAAGAGAGAGAGAGAGAAAGAGAGGGAAAGAGAGAGAGAGAGGGATAGAGAGAGAGAGAGGAGGGGGCGGAAGAGAATTTCAATTAGTTTTCTAATACTGTGAAAGCAGTGAGGGCCCCGAGCCCAAGTGATTTATCAAAGTTATGGCTCCCGCTATAATGAAGGCTCAGGCATATTACCAGGCAAAATAAATAAATAACATGCACGCAAACACACTCACACACACACACACTCACACACACACACACACTCACACACTGGCATACATGCAAACCTAAATAAATGATCTTAAACGGCATGCTTGCCTGTCATGTCTGCTGGGTCAGGCAGATTGCAAAACTGGTGCCGTTGAGACTTTCTCGCCTTAAAGCCTAATGATGTCTGGCCGTGTACTGAGATCCCTAGGTAATGATGTTTCAGCCCACACACATGCTCACACAGACACATTTACTTACTTACCAGCCAGTCCACTCCCTCCCTCCCTCCCTCCCTCCCACACACACACACACACACACACACACACACACACACACACACACACACACACAAACACGTGCTCCCATCCTCCGAGGGGACAGAATATTATAGCAGATGTATTTTTTTTTTTTTTTTAATCACAGGTGATAATGCTTATAGTTGGAACATATGCGCATGTCACATTAACTTCAAAGCTAATACGAGCCGCTCAATCTCTCGCTGTCGAGATTTTAGCGCGTGATCCGCTGACCGAGCGCTGGAATTGGCAGTCTAGGAGCAGCGCCTCTTGCAGACTACATTTACGTGTGATACATTTAACACTAAACCTCTCCAGCTCGTCTGCTCCATTTCCTTCCTTTTTTTTTTTTTTGTAGATATCTGCGACAAAACGGAAGAGTAGCCTCTAACACCCTCAAAACTGCACTTATCAGGTGTCGACTTATCCGCGAACACTTGATTTATCCCGTCAGATTGGTGGTGTGTAGAACAGGCCGATAAAAAAAAAAAAAAAAAAGCGAGTGTCTGGCATGGAGAAGTGTGATGAAGCTTTGGTCTGGACAAAACTAGTCAGTTTAATCTTTATCTCTCACTTTCTCTGGTTTTTTTTTTGTCTCAATCACTATAACTGAATATAAAACCGAGCCTGTAAGTATATTAGTTGCCTGGTGGACTAAAAAGAGAAAAAAAAAAAAAGAGGATAACACTTCATAGCCGTGAGTCATCCTCTATTTCTCTCACTGTTTTAGAAGAGCTTTCTGGCCTCCTTTTCTCTACCTCTACCATCTTGCGTGCACATCTGTGTGTTTACATGTGCCATAAATATGTGAGGATGAGATGTTTGTAAGCCGTCTCCTCCGTGCCAACTGTATAATTCTCAAAGGAAACATTGAATACTTGTAATTCTTTGGCTTTTTTCGGTACGACGACGGTGAAATCTCACAGAAAGTGTTAAGATAACGGAATAAACATCGGTAGCTTCGACCTGAAAATGACCAGTTGCGGCCTTTAGGGAAGCCGTATTGGTCGAACTCTGGTGTGCGAGCGAGTAAGTGTGAGTACATGTGAGCTTGCTGTGCGTTATCAAGAGGAAACACACAGTGGCTGCGTCTGTTATGGTCTCTTCGGAGCTCGGGGAAAATAAGCCCTTTGCCTGTTTCCTGTGGGTCACAAATCACCACCCCTGCAGCCTCCCTTTTTTCTCTACATAACCTCTCTGTTTAAATCTTCCCCTTTCTGTCGCTCCTCTTCTTTTCAGCTTCATCTCTTATTCTCCCCCTGTAGTTGTGTGTCTTTGCCTGATTACCATGTGTTCTCCCTTCTAGGAGTTGGTTTTGTTAAAATCCTGTTGTTATCAAACCAGGACCCTTTGCGTAATGTCCTGGAGGGTGCACCGCAAAAATCGAGGGACGCTGGTGTGGTTTACAGTTGTTTTATTGCACCAGATAATGTTGGTAAAAAAGGTTAAGACACCAGGAATCTCATTAATGAGGGTTGGGTCTACGATTTCACATGCTTGGGTTACCATTTTTAGGTTACGGTTTGTGCCAATTAAGGGTGTTTTTTGGAGGCTTTCTTCGTATGACAGGAAAGCAACAACAGTTGCACAAGAAATACTGGAGGTGGTTTGTGGCTGCAATACACAAGAGATACAAAGTCTTTTTTTTTCCTTCTCAAGAGTGTGAAAAAGTTTAGACGCCTTCTTTAAGGTTATAGCTGAACGCTTTACGTATGCACACACACACACACACACACACACACATAAACACAGCGACGCCATCCCACTGTGTAGAGCAGCCATGATTTATTAATAGTCCACGGATGTTTGTTGAAACCAGATCCACTCAACAACGCAGCTCTTTCCCACCTCTAAAAATGGACGTGAACTCAAAAACAACTTAAGTAAAACAAAAAACAAAAACAAAACCACGCCACAGATGTGAGATGTGTTTTTCACCCAGAAAAAGAATCAGAATGGAAACACAGAGATGTACAGAGATAAAGGATGCACTCGAATTAAAACAACTTTAGTTTTTTTGGATGCAAATAATCAACTAGAAATACCATCCTGCAGTTGTAACCAGTAAAGTTGCAGTTTACATCCATATCAGTCCAGACTCATAATATTTGTAGTGAAGTTGAAGGAATTTAATAAAAAGTATTAAGTGTATTCTGTGGCCAAAGGGAAGTTATCACAACATTGACGTACGATTCCAGCCATTCATTGCAAGATCATTCTCAGCTCCAGCAGGAAGCAAACCTCCCTAGTCGAGTGCATTTGGAAAGCTATTCCTTCTGTTGGTGTCTAGCTTGTTATTCATCGTCTTTCCCCTTGTTCTTGTTCTGCTGTGTGTCCATTAGTGTGTAAGCTAAGACAGTAGACGATGCCTCGGATATGGATGTTGCTGCAAAGAAGCTACAAATACTAAAATGTGGATGATTCACACACATCTTCAACCTGGCAGCACAGAAGATCTAAACAATCACCACAGTTTCAAGGTGAACACCCAAGATTAGTGTCAAATGTAAAATATGGTCACAATCTTCCCTTCTGTTCCTGAGTTATGGTGTTGAATAACGGCCAAAAAAGTGTTTTTTGCAGAACATTATGACGTAACAGTGAAGTTGACCTTTGACCTTTTGGATATAAAATGTCATCACTCCATCATTTTATCCTATTAGACATTTATGTGAAACTTTGTCTTAGTTAGCGTATGAATTCTTGAGTTATGGCCAAAAATGTGTTTTAATGGGACGGATGTGAGGTTACAGTGACCTTGACCTTTGACCACCAAAATCTAATCAATTCATCCTTGAGTCCGAGTGGATGTCCGTGCCAAATTTGAAGAAACTCCCTCAAGGCGTTCCTGAGGTATCACGTTCACAAGGATGGGACGGGCGGATGGACGACCCAACGAGATAATGTATCCGACCACGGCTGTCGCAGGCGCGGAGGCATAAAAATAGGTTCATGGCCTGGCTTAATAAATCACTGCTGGATGCTGCAATCTGCCAACTTTCCATCACTTGTGATATTTCAACATTTCTGATGAGGCCTGGGTTTGAGCTGGAGATGAGGAACTGGTTCTAAATTGGTATGGGTTCCAATTTGTTAGACCAAAACAAAGAGATTTGTTTGTTCACCTATTGATTCCTGAAAGCAATCTTTGGACCTACTGCACTCACAGTAGCACAGTTTCACCCAATAGCGGATTGAAGCTCACACCTGAAAGTGGCACTGAGCTTCACAAGAGATAGTAACGAGACAGTGAAAAGTAGGGTTGCAAAGACGATTATTTTCATTAACGATTAATGTGTCAATTATTTTCTTATACTATTATTATTTCCTAGTACAAAAGGCCGGAGTCCACACAGTGCAAACTCATTTCATCTAGTTCATACAAAGAGGCCACACCTGTCAGATAATCACATAACTGTCAGATAATTGTTCAGGTAATAATATCCCTTGAAGGCACTGATGGTTGCACTTGTTTATACACAAGAGAAGTGACAGAAGTAACTGTGTGAAGAAAAAACCAAAGAAAAAAAAGAGACCTTGAGAGAGAAGTTCAACCTCTGCATGTTTGCCAGACAGTTTCAGAAAGTTATAAAAAATGTTTGAAAGGTTTGAGACAAGTGGTTTTCAATTTGTTCAACCGTCCGACACAGACGCCTTTAAGGATAGGTCGATAAAGTCTGTCTTTAAACAATATTCAGGTGCCCGAATCAACATTGAAGCAAGTTTTGCTCACTGTAATCATTCCTCCTAAAGGTGGTTTTTGCTTTCAATGTATTTTGGTTCCTTTTCTTATCCCTGGTGCACACTTTCAAATCTTAACTGAGTTTAAAAATGTGGGAGACATAACAACAGATTAAACTGATTTTTAATATTTTAATCATAAGAATGCACACACCAGACAATTCAGTCAAGACGCAGGACCACACACATGGTGTTTATACTCAACGATTTTAGACCGGCAATTTGAGGGACTTAGGAACTCATAGAAAGTCACGTTATCATGGAGGCAGACTGATGTTGTCAGCTGGTTGCACTTGTGTTTGCTACATTTTACACCAAAAAACAAAAAAAGAGAAGGAAAAAAAACAAAACGTGGATGAAGTCATGAGAAGATGGAATCAGCATGACTTCTACATTTTGCAGCAGAGTTGATTTTCTGTTCTACACGAGAACGTAACATCCGGTTGGTGACGCTTCCCGGTCAGCTCGCCCTCGTTGGCTATTGCAGGTTTCTGCTCAATATTCCATCGCTGTTCCTTTCCCACTACAGGATTTCAAGTTGTAAATATCACACATGGGTGATATTTAGGATTCAAAATTGATCCAATTGGTAACATTAAGATTATTGTCCGTAAACCCCTCATACTACAAGATCATTTGGACGGATAATCTGTTCGCAACGGCCTCGAATTGGGAACACCGCGACTGTCGGAAGGAGCGAATCAGACCCGAAACCTGCCCAATTATCCTCTAGTGTGAGGCCAGCACTACTTAAATAATAATCAATGAGTAACTGAATTGGAATCAAATTCGATAAAATCTAATCAAGTCCCGACCCTATCCTTGGTGCAGAGCGTGTGTGTGTGTGTGTGTGTGTGTGTGTGTGTGTGTGCATGTTTGTGTGTTTTGAGCGGGGAGGGTGAGGAGAAACACGTCAGCACTTGAATCTCAATAAACTGATTCCACAGAGACCCTCATGTTGACTTTTTAAGAGGTAATATGCGTCATCATTTCATTTCATACACAAACACTTTTAGTCCTAAAACAAATGACGGTGGGGTTGCGGATTGATCGACTTCATGCGTCAGACCACAAACAAACAGGCGTGGTCGTGAGACTGGAAATACCCGTTTACATCTCAGTTCCTGTCGTCTGTGTGCGCCGAATCAACGATGACCTCTCAAGACTAAACTTCACCCTTCTGCCCCTCCCTCCCACTCCTGCTCTCCTTTCCTCCGCTCACCATCCGTCATCTCATCCCGTGTGTCCTGGGTGTCTTCTGGCCAATAATGACGCATTGAGACAGACAGAAATAGCCCCTCCGGTTCAGACGAGCTCTCGAGGCTTCTTCTCTGCCTGCCCTCGCTCTATCGCTCCTCTTCCCCGTACTGCTCTCTGTGTCTCTTTCTTTCTCCCTCTCTGTTAGTCGATCAATAACAGCCTCAGGACTCAGACAGCTTGCCTTTGTAGTTTGGACTTTAAACACAGAAGACGTACGAGAGACAGAGTGAAAAAACAGAGAGTGAAAGAGAAAGGGGGTAAGAGTAAGAGGAGACGGCGGCGACAGCGTTGGAAAGAGGGGACAGAGAAGGGCCGCGACGTCTAGCGGGAGTCAAACAGACATCCAGGAGATTGTGGTTAAATATGAAGAGAGTCGTGGAAATGTCTGATGTATGAAATCTGATGTCTCAGCAAAGAGACATCAGATTGTTCCAAGAAACCTATATTATGGTTTCTGAACATTTTCTATTACAACTGTCCACATTTTCTATATATCATAACATCCTGACTCGGATTTGCAGACTTTTGGAGGCAATTCGATACGTTGTGTGCTGATGTGGCCGGCGAGTGTGACTGAACTAGGCCAAGTCTAGTGTTCATAATGAATCTCAAAGCAACCATCGACAGCGGGTTTAAAACTTAAAAGCTGTGAAAGTTTTTCATACTTTTAAATATTTCATTCGATAGGCTCGCTCTGATTGAGATACTGTCCTTTTTATTTCAAGTGAGAACTGGAAAAAAAAAGTGTCCCGCTTCGGTCCAGTGATGCTGAAACGAATAAAATGGACTGACACAACTCCAAACACTCACTGGTTCCAGCTTCTTAAATGTGATGATTTGCTCTTTTTCTCTTTGTATATGGAAAATCTTTGGGTTTTGGACCATTGTTCAGGCAAAACAAGCTGTTCAAGGACGTTTTCTTGAGGTTTGGGAACTTCTGACTGAACAATAAAATAATCAACAGATGAATTGATAATAAAAATACATTTTAGTTGCAGCCCTACAATCAAGTCATTCCAACAGGTAGCTTCTTACAAAGATACTGATTATAAAAAGAAATGGCTAACATACAAGATGTGAAACGGTTAATCTACCGAACAATTGATTAATCATTTAGTCAGAACCCAAAAATAAATAAAAGTGAAGAACTTGCATTCACAATTTCTCAGAGGCCAAGGTGATATCTTCAATTGCTAACCTTCAGAACCAAAAGATCTTCTGTATACTGGCAAATATGATACAGCAAAAAAGCAAATCCTCACATTTGAGAAGCTGGAAGCAGAGTTTGTGTTATTTTAGCTTGAAAAATTCCTGAAATGATTGATCAGTTATCAAAATATTAACTTTATTTTGATTGACTGACTACTTGTTGCAGCTCTGACAAGAACGATAAATCAATTAGTCAATTGACAGATATTTTGATAATCTATTGAATACAATTTAATAAGCAATCATGGGCAAATACTGGCTGGTAACAGTGTCTCAAATATGAGAATTCACCTCCTTTCTCTTCTTTGTATTACTGCAAAATGAGAACATTTGGGTTTTGGACTGTTGATCTGACATAAGAAGCAAATTTTAAGACGTCATACTGGGTTCTAAGAAGTTGTGATCAGTTTTCAGTATTTACTGACATTTTATAAACGCTTAATAATCATTCGCTGCAGTGCTGCAGTCCACTCGTCGCAGTCAGTTAACAGATAAAATCAGTTCTTTCTATAATATTTCAATGCAAGAATCCTGCTTAATAGACTGGCAAGTGGTGTCATGTGATTATGATTTAAAAAGCATGAAGCCAAGCATTCCTTTAACTCTTGGTAACACCCAAAATGGGGCCTGCTTATGGCGGCTGTGTACTGTATGATTTATTCAAACCCAGGTCCCAGGGAGATGATAAACTTGAGTCCAGCACTCAGAGCGTCTCAGAGCCCCTGCCGTCACTAACAAAGTATTCAGGCGAGCTCGGCTCTGCATGCAAGGTGATCTTAACAAAAAAAATGCAAGTTGGCAAAGTAAGAGAGTTGCCGTGCAACCATGACTAAAGAGCGTGTGAAAACTTAGCTTGCACCATGAGTGCAAAATAACGCATGGCATGCTGCACTTGTGCACATGAAATAAAGCATCTTTTTTTTTCTGTGATTAATGACAAAGATAAGAAGCAAACATGAGGAAGAGTGCCTGGGATGGAAGTGTAGCCTACAGCTTGACGTTACGGTACAGGAATGGGTGCAGACAAAGACAGGGCGAGAGAGGGAGAGACTGGGGAGGGAATCCCCTGAGTGCAAAGCTATGTTCAGCAGGAATGTACTGCCGCCTGTTCTCTCATGTAACTTGACTGGCAACAGCCCAGCGAGCTGTCTGACAGACACCGAAAGAGGAAGGAGGGAGGGAGGGAGGGAGGGATGTGTAGAAGAAGAAGAAGAAGATGGATTTGGTGAAAGAGAGACGGGTGGAGGAAAAGTAGAGTTGCGCAAGTAATCACACAGATCGTTTTTCAATGTTTTCACAATTTAAAGTTGTGTAGTCCTGATAGGGTTGGGTGATATTGAAGATATGCCTTCAGGAGATATAAATTTGTCAACCGTCTGAGGTTTCGCAACACCGTTTACAGCAAGGAGCCTTATTGTTTCAGGATGAAATGTGATGAAAAGCCCTGATTTGCCGGGTATTTAATTTGTTAGATTAACCAAAAACAGACATTAATGTTTGATATTTTATTCATAGACAGTTTAATTCATTTTTCAGAAAGTTTACTGTAATATATCATTAGATTTATAATTTTATTCATGTCACCCACTCCTAATCTCTGATATATGAAACATTCAGTTACTCTATTTAATGCCCACCATTAGACCAAAACAATTTAAGTTTAAGAAGCAGAATGGACTGACTCAACATTAGAAAATAAATCCCCCCCCTCAAGCTCTCCGTTTATCTTTGGTTTTAAGCCAGATCATGACAAATAGCTACAGATTCTTTGCTAAGTTTGCCTTTGGGATGTAGCTGCATCCCAAAGTAATAAAGAAGTGATTATTAACTGAACTGTATAGGGACTACAAATAAGAGTGTAAAGACTAGGAGTATGAAAACAGGACTCTCAGCAAGTTTGAGAAATACTGTACTGAAACAAATTAGGTGAAATTGTATGCTAATCAGCAAAAAATTCAATAAAAACAATCTACTGTAGTTTCCTGGCGCTGAGAGAAATAATCATGATAAGAAGTGCGGACAAAGCATGAAGAAAAATACAGTAATCAGAAGGGCCAGGCGGTTAATCGAATTTTATTTTCAATTACGATTTTGGCCTCCAACGATTATGAAAACCAGATAATCGAGATAAAACAATTATTGTGCTGCATTTTGCGATGATGCTCTGGTTTTGTCTTGTGTTAGGAATCCAGCGCTCTTCCTCACAGAGCAAATGTGTCTGAATTTGACAAATGTTTGGCGGTGACTTGTTTAGACATATACAGGCTACTTTGTCTTAGTTTCAGTCAGACTTTGGATGCTATTATTTTAGATACAAGGACGCTTCGCTTCGTGTAATGATCTCTCCTTTCATCCGGCCGCTCGGCGCTGCGCTTTCTCTGTCTGCAGTCTGTTATTGTGCACGTGCTTACTTGTAAAAAGCTGATTAGAAACCTGGTTACGCATATACATGGCAGAGAAATCGCTGTTCTCTCCAGGGAGTAAAAATCTACCTGTGGAAACCAGGTTTTCTCTAATACTCTGACTACAGAAAGCAGGTTTCTCATTCATAAGCTTTCTGGAGAAAACCGACTGTAATCTGGTCACTCAGGTGCATGTAAACACACTGCAGGATAATACAAATCAATGATTTCTGTCAAACCTCTTTGTTTCTCAAAGTACCATGACGAACAATCGTTTTAGTATCGATCACTCTCCACACAACATGCATCTTAATCACTACAATGACATGATTGCAATTATTTTTGGTCTAGTTTATTGTTATTAATTATTTTTATATATTGAAGATATGTTTAGTAGTTTTCAGTAGGTTCTGGAAGTGCACTGCAACATAGTTGATCTTATGTATAAATATGTTTTTCATTTGAATTATATTAAAAGTTCAAGGAAATCCACAAGTATTTAAAAGTTCAGTAAATGCATGATGTCTCCAAAGTCAGCGAGTAATCGTGTTAAATCATCGTGATCTCAATATTGACCGGAATAATTGTGATTATGATTTTTTTTTGCCATAATGGAGCAGCCCTAGTAATCAGAGTCATAATCACGTGGTCATAAAGGAGAGATATGTGGGTCAGAGACTGAGAGGAATGGAGGTGGAGCTTTAGGTTGTTCAAGGTAACACAAATCAACCTGATAGCCCTTATCGTGCACGCATGTGTGTGTGTGTGTGTGTGTGCACGCATGGTACGTGTACGTGCAAAATTCCTCTCCACCCGGCGTCATGTTCATATGCCTCCTGATACCGAGGTCAAAGCAATCACTTTGCTAATTCGCTGACATATGGGCATGCTGCACTCGCACAACCCCGCCCAATCCCACCACGCACACACACACACACACTCACACACACACACACACTCACACACATACGCCCCTCCACAGAACGACATAATCCTCTGTTCCCCACAAACACTCGCTGTATGCGATGATGTCAGATTACTGATATGTCCCAGTAGCTCACTTAACACGATGAACGGAAATCATCAGGAGAAAAGACGTAAGGAAGGAGGGAAGACGCAGAAGAAGAAAAAGAAGAAGAAGAAGAAGGAGGAGGAGGTGGAGGAGACATGATGCAGAGTTTGGGGGCAATTAAAAGGCTGGGTAACGAGGCTAATGAGTAGACAGGTGGCCCCATTACAGAAGCAGCCGCACACACTCATTAACACACTCATACACACACACACACACACACACACACAAAAAAAACTCCCCCTCTGGCTGGGATTAGTGTGTATGCGAGTGTTTGACCCCCCTGTTTCCCCGTTAATCAGTCGTCACATACGAGACCGGAGGCAACAGGGTGTTTCTGTGCGTGTGCATTGTGTTTTGTGCATATGTGTGTGTGTGTGTGTGTGTGTGAGAGACTGGAGGCGAGAGTGTGAAATTGGAGTGATAAGGCAGTTAACATTCAAACCTCCCCCACCTGCCCTGTGTGAACCCCACTGACACACACGTGCACACATATAAACACACACTTGTTTCTTTCGCTCCGCTCTTACCCCTCCACACCAGCACCAGCGCTACACCTGTGTATATATGTGTGTGTGTGTGTGTGTGTGTGTGTGTGTGTGAAAAAGTAGGCATTCGTTTGTATGAATAAACAGGATAATGAGCTATTGCTGAGCGAGTAGTGCTGGCGAATAGTATATGTATGTATGTGTGTGCGTGAGTGTGAAAGAAGCAGAAGCGAGACAGGTTTTTTTGGGGTTTTTTTTTTTTTTTTTTGCATAAAACAAGTCTTTCAAGGTAGTGTCAAGTGTTTGCCTAGGAAAGTGAAAAAACAGGCTGATGTGCCTGTAATTACACAGACGCAGGTACGATGATGCTTCACAGAGAGTCTCAACAGATCCACGCACACACATATACACACGGCACAAACAAACACAAAACTGAGTCACATGAGGATAACTCTCAAGTCTCTGGGTATCCTTGAAAAGTAAAAGCAAGAAAAAAGGAGAGAGGGGAGAGAGACAAAAATCCTCTCCGTGGGTTAAAAAATTATTGAGCAACCGAGACACAAAGAAGCACAAAGAGTGGAGTTGGGAAAGAGCCAGACAGACAGAGTGGGAAAAAAAAAAAAAAAAAAAAAAAGACAGCGAGATAGAGAGGTAGTGGAGAGGTGAAGGCGAGGTGGAGAGCTAGGGAGAAAAGAGATGCGAGGAGACAGAGAAGCCAGGGGCTAGAACAGCCCGTTGACATTTGGGGGATACGTCTGCATATCAATGGAGCTTGTATGGGTAGTGGTTGTTATTATCTTTTGACAGAGATGGGAGGAGAAGACAGGAAAGGACAGCCAGGAGACAAGTCAGTCAGTCAGTCAGTCAGGTAGTCAGTCAGTCAGTCAGTCAGTCATCCAGGCCCGGAGGTAGGCCCGGGGCTGGATTTACGCTCTCCGGCCCAGGAACCACAACCTCACCCTGGGGAATAGGAAGGGGACAATTGGCTCTTTAAGAATGGAGGGAAATGTGTGAAAGGGAGAGGGAGGGGCCGCATATGAGTGATGTATGTATGGTGTGTGTGTGTGAGTAAGGGGTCCTCCAAGCCCAATTAAGCCTGACTGCATGTCGGAGGGCTGTGCCAAACATGCCCCACCTGTTTAGAGAGGGCCAAGGGGCTAATGAGCACTGCCTAGAGAGAGAGAGAGAGAGGAGGGAGGGGGGGGGGGGGCGAGAGAGAAAGCTAGAAGAAAATGGGAAAGAAATTCCTTGGAATTAAAGAATAAGGATGACATACCCCGTTTTCGTCCCCCTGCCTTCTCTCTCTCATTATGCGGCCGTGACTCCCGAAACACGACGTCAGAAGGATTTCACAGCTAAAATTAGCCTTTGTTATCATATGCAATCATACGGTACAGGCCAGATACATGTGACAGGGCGGTGCACGTGCAGCGAACGCACAAAAGGACGCCTCCGATCAGTCGGGCGAGAAACAAGCGGCCGAGAAAATGAAAACCAGAAAGGGGTGAAGAGGCAGGACAGCGGGAGGAAGGGGGCATAATGAAATAATAAGAGCCAAATATTGTGCAACAGGAGTAACAACAGTTTTGGAGATACAATGCCTCTGTGTGGTGTGTGTGTGTATGTGTGTGTGTGTGTCTTGTGCAAGTGTGGGTGAGTTTGCGTGAAAGAAGCCCATTGTCTGGCAGTGTAACTCAAGCTCACAGCACCCGGCTTCGCCTCCAACGAGCTTGTGTGGCAGCAGCATCCATCCTTCCTTCCTTCCTTCCTTCCTTCCTTTCGTCCTCATTTACTCCTTCCTCGCTTACACTCCCCATTCAACCAGACCAGTTTCTTCTTCATGGAATCGTCTGACATTTTACAGAAATGCGGTTATTTGCTTACTTTGCCCAGAGTCAGATGAGACGTTGACACCGCTCTCATATCTGTCCGGTAAATATACGACTACAGCCGACAGCTGCTTAGTCTAGCATAAAGACTGGAAACAGAGGGGAAACAGCTGGCTGTGTCCAAAGGCCACAAAATCCGCCTACCAACACCTCTACAGCTTGCTAATTAACACATCATATTGTGTTTGTTTAATCTGTAAAAAAAAACAAAAAAAAACCCAGGAAGGTTTAGGTTGTTGACATCTCCACGTTTCCGGGAATCAGCAGATACTTGGGTAGTTGCTGCTCCCAGCCAGGCTAGCCGTTTCCCCCCCGTTTCCAGTCTTTATGCTAAGCTAAGCTAATAAGCTGTTGGCTGTAGCTTTAAATTTATCATTTGGCAAGAAAGCAAATAGGCAAACTTCCCAAAATGGCAAACTATCGATTTAATTATCAACTGACCGATGGCTTCAAACAATCATTTACACATTCAGGTGACCAGAGCAGAGAGGGGAATTAAATTTCTTGTTTGATTTTTCACACAAGATCACACACACACACACACACACAGACACACACACACAGACAAACAGACACACACACACACACACACAATCAACTGGCAGCTGCTAACCCTGAGATTAAGGCCAGTGTGACAGACATGATTTCAGGCTACATCTGTGACAGAGCGAGAAAGAGAGCAGAACAAACAGACGCAGAGTAACATGCAGCGAACATACACTGAGCAGCAAATTGTTACTGGCTAGTGGAGAGGGGAGGAAAAAAAAAAAAAAAAAAAAGGAGGTAAAAAAAAAACAGGAAGAAGAAAAGCAGAGGAACCACGCACCATCTGTTGGGTGCATATTGACTACACATTCAGAGATTCAAAAAGCCATTAATTCCACACAAGATCCAACATCGAAGGCAGCGGAAGAACAACCCTTTTACAAAAAAATTGAAAAAGAAGAAGAGGAGACATGTTGGAGGGATACAAAGCCCTCTAGTCCTGGATAAAAAGAAGAAAGGGATTTTTTTTTAAAAAAAAAGTGGATGTTGTGTTTGCATTTGATGCAAATAGGCACTTAGTAAAGGAGCCTGGCCTTTGGTCATAGCTAAACCTGAATAAGATCTCCATTTAGCCCGCCACAAACAGCTCTGCTCCACCAGCGCCCATGCTCTCCTCCACTCTTGGCTCTCTCTCTCTCTCTCTCTTCCCTTTTTCCTCTCATCTCTCGCTCTTATACCATTACGAATGACACCGAAAATAATTGAAAAGCCCTCTCAGTCCGCCACAGAACATCAAACCTGCTTTTCAAAAAAAAAAAAAAAAAAGGCGTAGGAAAAGAGGAGGGAGAGCGGCAGAAGTGAGAGGCTGAAAAAGAAAAGTGAGGAGGAGAGGAGAGGGGGAGATAGTCCTTTTTTAAAAATTTTTTTGGGAGGGGGTGGGGGGGGGGGGGGGGTGAGCTTCTCATTGATATGACAGTTTGATTTTCTGGGCTCTGGTGTGAAGCAGCTTAAGAGGGCATCCCTCTATTATAAGGCCTGTGACATCTAGCCTCTCCAGTTTGTCAACCCCCCCCCCCCACCCTCTGCATGTGTGGTTGTATGTGTGTAAGCTGGTGCATGTGTGCCTTTAAGTACATGTGTTTCACTGTGTGTGTACGTGTGTGTGTGTGTGTGTGTGTGTGTGTGTGTGTGTGTGCGAGAGTGTGTCCGTCACAAGCAGACTCTCCCCCGAGTTTCCAATCCCGGATCACATGCGGGGGAATGTGGAGTCGGAGCAGCTGTCGGCCTGGCAACGCTCCTCGCCAACCAAGCGGGATAGAAAGTTACAGAGCATCAACACCCCGACATCCAACGCAGCAGAGGACAAGGTGCATGCAGGGTGTGTGTGTGTGTGTGTGTGTGCGTGTGTGTGTCAGCTTCAATAACCGTTCATGCTGTCAGTAACTATTAAGCATTTAGCTGAGGACCACACCCATAAATCAAAAAGTAGGATAAATGTAAATGTTGGAACATTTTTAACATCAATAAATCAGCACTAAATTAATTTGGAGCCTGGCAGCCTCTAACGGCATCTACAGCGCCTTTCACAATTTGTGCCACCTGGTTGGATTTGGCAAGAAATCTGCTCGTTTGCCTTAAAGAACTAAACTGGCATAAGGCTGCTGTGTGCTTCCAGCACAAACTGAGCCCAGGCTTTGGGATTTGCTCACAACGGAAGACAAATAAAACGGAAATATAATAACAAGCGTGCGGCTCATGGAAAAAAAATATATATCAAGTCTGACGTGTTTATCCTACCCACTAGAATAAAAGTAAACAAAAGCCAAAGGTCAAAGGCAGAGCGCTACTTCAAGAGAGGCAAGAAATATTAAATGAAATAGTCATGTATATTAGAATAGACCTCAGAGAAGAAATGGTTTTAAGACTGGAGTAAGGTCAGGTAAAAGTAATGAAAGTCTTTTCATTATCACAACTAGTGCAGTTACCCAAAAAAAAAAACGTGAGACTTGCAAGAATATTTGAGTGTTGTTGGAAAAAACCGAACTTTCCTGTTAAAAAAAAAAAAAAGGATATTTCTGGTTTATCACGACAGGATCTTATTTTTGTAGTTTCCTTCCTACTGCATTGGTAATAATGACATCATACTCAAGTTAACTGCTGAAATCTGGCAAAATGGCAACATCGCTAAAAAAGAAGTCAGAAGTGGTAGGAAACATAAGCAGTTTTAAAACAAACCCTAATCAGAGTTTCCTGCAGTGTTTTTTAGTGGAGGCGCCCTGCCATGCCTGAAATAAAGAGAGCCTACTATTATGTTTTATTGAAACACAATATAAGGCTTATTTAAGGTGTGGCGTTACAAAACACACAGAAAAGGCTGTGTATTTAATGTTGTTTAAACATGTTATCTATTGATAACGAGATGAGACGGGTCAGGATCTCTCTGATTCAGCTCTGTATGCGATTGATTGATCACAGTATACGTTCCCTCCTTGCAGTGATTAATCAGACCAGCACATCATAATGTTTTGGAAAGGAGTTTTCTCTGCTAATCATCAGTTTCCTGGGATAAACTTACTTGAGAGAGAAAATGACTGTACAATGAGGGACTGACCTGAATATAAGACGGTGTACAGTGTATTCGAGGACTAGGTAATTACGTTCAGGAGATCAGATATCCTTTTTTGAATGGAAAGAGTAAAAGAGAGAGTGCTGCATTATGGGTTGTTTGTAGCTTTAATGTTGCTAGGCTAGCGAGTGTTTATAGTGAATCTGTTAAGAGTTAGTCAACCCTAAAGCTGTTTCATTAGCTCCGTTTAACCTGCAGGAGTTTCTGAAGGCTTGTGTAACATGTTTTATTCTGCCAATGAGGAAATAAATTCATGATGAGTGAAAATGAGTTTATAGCGTCTTCTGACGTCTTCACTGCGGAAATAGAAGTCCAAATTGTCTGTCGAGCAGCCAAGAATTACAGCTGTCACAGATGATAAGGAACGCAAACAGAGAGTCTGAAAAACTGTTGAACTGTTGAAGAAAAATAATTTTGACCTCTTCCAACAGCCTGACAGGTGAAAGTGTGTGTGTGTGTGTGTGTGTGACTGATAGACAAGCTACATAAATGTGGGATTTACGTTCTGTTTTAATGGAAGTGTTTCACTTTTACAAGAGAAAAGGCTTCAAAGATGAGGACTCGCTTTCTTCTCCTTGGATTAATAGTGTCTCAGGGGAACTTGCCCTGAGGTGTGCCAGTGTGTTGTATCTTTTTTTTCCCAAAAACTAGTCTTGGAAAGAGGGGAAGGGGGGTCATCTTATAATCAGAGTCGTCTTATATTCGGGACAATACGCTATTACCAATATTTGTGGTGTGTTTACTTTCAGTTTTGCCTTCAAATTAAACTGTTTAGAGTATTTAATATACTACTATTAATATTAGTTTAGTATTGTATGACTGTCCAATCACTAATTTCTTGCCCTATTATGTCACTGTGTTCCCAAATTACTTTGGCGTGTATAATATTATCATATAACCAATAGAAATACTGGCCAAAACTACAAACCAAAGAAACATGTTGTAATAAACTGCAATCATCTTTTAAGAGTTAAAGTTGTATTATATTTAGGGTTGGGCATTTAGACATAATAAGTCTTAGGCTTAGCAACGGATGTTAGTCAATGGAATGTCTACATAACTAATAATATCAGTGTGTGTGTGTGTTTTTGAATGTGTTGCAGCACAGTCTACCCTCTGCAAGGCTAACAATACACGATTTTGTTTCCTTGGAATATATCAAAGACTGTGTGGGTGGAGGCTGATATGTAATTAAATTCATGTGCCCAGCCAGAAGAAACATGTAGAGACGAGCACACGTGTACATGCGCGCGCACATACACACACACACACACACACACACACACACGCACACGTCCACGTCGATAAAAAGGGGAGCGTCAGGGTGAATCCGAGAGAATCCCAAACAAATCCTTGGATCAGATACTGTGGCAGGGGGTGCAAGGGAAGGGGGGGGGGGGGGGGGGGGGCAAGAGGAATTAGGAGTTAGAATAAGGAATTAGACAGCTTTATTAATCCCCACTGGGGAAACTCATTTGCCACCAAATCAACTCATACAGACAACAAATAACAGACATTGTGTTCACAGCGCACAACAAATAAATAACTCCATAAAAAGCCTTTAGAGACATGATTAACAGCTGAAAGGTACCATGAATCTAGACCACATCTGAAAGTGTTCATTAAAAAATCTGACCGCTGCTCGAACAAAAGACCTTCTGAGTCATTCAGCAGAACACTGAGGCATCACTAGTCGCTTACTGAATGAGCCTCTGAGTCCGTTAAAAAACACCGTATAATAGACGGCCTTCAAAATACAGAGCTTTTTAGTTTGGGCTCCTTGTTCTTGTTTCTACAGTGACCTCCAAGTGAGTCTGGGTTGAAGCCAATCTCGGAGCCAGCCTTTCTGATCATCTTATTGATCCTGTTTTTTTTTTTATCATCCGCAGTGATGCTGCCCCCCCCCACCTCCGCCACCCCTTAGCAGAGCACGGCATAAAAGAAGACACTAGTTAAGATTCCCTGATGAAAAACACGAAGAAGCTTCTTGCTGATATCAAAGGAGCTGAAGAAGAATAGTGTTGACTGTGGGTGTGTGTGTGCAAGTGTGGTTGATTGTGTGTTTAAGGGTCAGACTTAGAGAGTGAGAGAGAGAGAGACTGAGTATATTATGGCTAAAGCTCACAAGAGACCATGTGCCAAGGGAACAATACACTATGCAAATGAAGCTACTCCATATGGTGAGTCAATGGATTGCTCAATACACACACACACACACATACATGGAAACATGTCTTGTGCTTTTCCTCCGCTATTTCCACAGCTTTCTGTGCGAGCAGTCTGAGATGAGAAAAAAAAAAAAAAAAGAAGAAGAGAGACGAGAGAAAAACAGAATTAGAGGACAGGACAAGAGATGGATAGGGGAGGAAGAGGCAGATGCTCAACAGAGGAAATAAGAGAAACCAGCCAATACTGTCTTCTGCTCCTCCTGATTAGCATTCAGTGGAAACTGGAGGAAACAGTTAGCAGTCTGGCCCTTATCAGAGCCTGCCTGCATACCTCCCACACTGGGTCACCATGCTGAAAGCTCACTGTGACTTTTTCCCATGTCTTCCCACTGCCTATTATCTGTTAATCCACCCACACTGGTTCATCCCAATGTTACAGGAAACATTATTAACTGCTGAAAAAAGATCGACCTCGAGACACGTAGGGAAAGCTAATCGCCCAAAAGCCTGCAGGACAAGTCTGTTCATCTAGCCTACGCTGTGTCGTCTTCGCCCTGACAGCCGCTGCTGGTCTACCTACACGATTTGGATGCTTTGGACAACGATTCCGTCAGTTCACAACTTGTCCTCGGGGGGAGTTATGGTGGGACAGAAGGATAAGGGAAGGAATAGGAGGGATTGGACAAGATAGACTTCTGCAGAGGTCAGATGTGGTTCAGCAGTGAGAATACGTACCGAAGAGACCCAGCTGTAACAGAGGGATTTTACCAACCCTGTACTTTATTTTGTAGCATTTAACCTCCGCAGTACTACCAGCAGCTGGCAGGAGCTTCAAACTCGCAAACATAAATCCTTGTAAAAAGTAAATAAAACCATCTGTGAAGGTTGGAGGTAGCCACCCCTCCACAGCTGGGGGTTAAATTCCCCCTTAAACTTTCCCCCCCTTGACGGTCGTACAGCGGAAAATGTTCCACTGGAATGCATGTGTGTGTATCTGAAGGTGTGTGTGTGTTGGAAAGACAAGAGGTAAGCAGTGGCGGAATGATGATCCTGTGATTTCCCTCGGGGCCACATCTGCCCTCGTTGGAGCGGGCCGCCTCTAAAAAAAGCCGGATCCAACATTCCAGGAGCATTCCTCCAGCATTCATCACCCGTTCCAAGACCCCTCCTCAAAACCCCCCCACATGCCCCCGCTGTGTGTACCTCTCCCCCACTAAAAAAATCTCTGAAGCTAGATCCAGAAATGTCCAGAATGTCTGCTTTGAGACTTGCCAGAGCCAGAGCGCGATCCCTCCCTCCCTCCCTCCCTGCAGCACTGGGGTCATTGTTCATCCCTCTCTCTGTTCATTCCTCATCCATCGCTCACTCCATCTCTTTTCTCTACCTCTGTAGGGATTTGCGGCTCTCTAATAGAGGCATCTACCATGTCCCACTAACTGCTGGAACAGCTGGAGCTGGGATGCGTGTGGAGTGCTGCTCATTATGTGTGTGTGTGTGTATGCGTGTGGCGGGGTGTGTGATAGGGCGTGCACGGGCGAACATCTGTGCTGTGAGGAGCGATGGGAAATGATGTTGCAAGTGCCTAGCCAGGAATATCTGTCACACTCTGACATATCAACGCGTCCGACTGCAACACGCACAAGCACGCACAGCTGAGGATGGCGGGGGCCTCAGACACGCTGACACCCAACCGAACACGGAAGCGGCTCTGTTTTTTATCACACGCCATAAATCACCCATCTTCTAATTGTCCCCGACTTCCCAGGTCTCTGACAATCTGCTCCTTGACAACCAGCCCATATAACTGACAAACGGTGCCCTCGACAACCGTCGTCCTGGGTAACCGAGGCGTTTATCAGGGGCCTCCATCCTCTTTGGAGTGGTTTCCGCTTGGCAAACCCCTGAAAGTTTGATAAGGTGAAGGTGGGCATGAAGCTCCATATTTAGCCACTGCTGTCAAACTCTGATTTAGCACCGCAGGTAATTGCACGGAGTCACAACGAAGCAGGCAGGGAGTGAGTTAGGGGGTGTGGGCTAGGAGGAAGGGGAGGGGGGGTGTGGGGGGTGAGTAGGCTAAATTATGCTGAATAGCACTGCAGTGATATCCCCTTTGCTGTTGAAACAATGCATCGCTGCCAACCACTTTTCATCGAGACAGCAGCATCAAAGCAAGAATAATGGATCCTTGCAGAAACCTCGGCTCGATAGTTGGAGAAACAAAGCTCTCATTGTAATCTCAGGCTCTCTCCCTCCTCTCGTGCATTCATCCCCGCGTTAATCCTTTTCACATTACTCTGACTCTACTGTAGGCCATTAGAAGAGGAGAATTAAAATTCTACTGTAGATTTCTAATCTGTTCCGTTCCATTCTACTCCCATGCTCAATCAGCACTTGGCAGTGCCATAAAGAAAACACAAGGAAGATAAAGACAAAATACATCGGAGTTGCGCATGAGTTGAACAAACTCAAGAACAGTTTTTGTTGAATAAAATATCAACCATACTTCATTACGGAATTCAGTGTTATTGTGAACCCTGACACAACAACACTTGTGGGAGTTGGATATTTAGTTTCTCCGACTAACATTTTAAGTTTGTTCCAAAGTTCATTCGAGCTTTTGATCATATCGCATGATTTTATTTTTTCTTCTGTCAACTGCTGTTTCAAAAAGGTCAAGAATAAACTAACCCGCAACTTTTAAGCCAACATGGACGAGAAGTCTTTGAATAGCTCAAAAAACAAAAAAAAGAAATTTGAAAATCTATGATTCTACGACAACTGGTAAACTCCATCTGCTGATGAACATCATGTGTTTTGGTTAACATCTAAATAAAATCAAATTTTATTATCCAAAAGGAAGAAGTAAACTTATACACCGATGGAGTACAAAAATACATAAAGTTAAACAATAAAAAAAATCCATGAAAGGAACCATACCAGAGAAAAGCTGTACAATGTTGTCTTCTGTGGTTGAAAGCTCCAGAACAGCTACTAAATGGACCATCAGGTGACACCATCTTCATTGACTGGTGTGAATTTTAATACTGGTATGAGTTTGAACGCTCTTTCTTACAGCATTTGCTACTTTTATGAATGTAAGATCTACAAGAGTCACTACTGACTTTGTACCATGTCATCCCTGGTGGCAGAAAAGGTCACAAATAAACGTTTAAGACATGCGACTGCGGTTATTGTCAAGGTAGAATACGTTTCAAACTCCGGCTTCAAAAGCAAAGACACGGATTTCCCATCAACTCCAGAATAAGCTGTGCTGCAGGCTTTGGCATTCACCTCCAATTACTGCTCTCGTACCGCACGTAGCTCTGATGTATTTTTCTTTTTTCTACATTCACAGAGAAAAACCTGTATAGGGGGGGAATTGATTGATCCTCTAACTATCGCATGTGATAGCTAAAGGTCTATTTGATGGACAGCCTGACCGCGGGGTTAAAAAGAAGTGACCACAGATACAAAACTACAGGATGTAATTGACTACACTTCCAGAGATCCATCGCCACCGGACTGGAACTGGACTGTAGGGGGAAGAAGGCCAACTGGAAAAATAGATGGGGACTATGATGTATAGCATCTTCTAGGCGCCAAGGGGCTTTACTGATGATGATGATGATCATAATGGATTTTACAGGGTCTCCCGCATCGACTGCGGCGGCACAGTGCAAGAGAGTATTATTTTTTAAATTATTAGGGTATTCACAGTTCTCCGGGGGAAGCAGTACGTCTGTCTCCAAGGCTGGCAAAGTATGGCCCGAGGCCTTCAGATAAGACTTTTGTGAAGTGTGATACCAATCTGAGGGTACCTTGCACAAGGACATTGCAGCCAGGTGGATGCTTGCTTTCCTGAGGGAATTTGAACACAGGCCTTCCAGCTGAAGGACAGTGACCATGTTCATCCTAATTTTGGACATTTATGCTTTTGTTGTGTACGACAGGCCTTGATAGATTAACCATCTTTATATGTGCTAATTCAAGTTGAATGTATACACAGACTGACAAATAAGGGTCTTTCTTTGTATAAAGATGCAGCCAGTACTTGTCTTGGGCTGCAACTAACAATTATTTGCATTATTGATTAATTTGTCGATTATTTTCTTGATTGGTCGATTAGTTGTTTGGTCTTTAAAATGTCAGAAAATTATGAAAAACGTCGATCACCATTTCCAAAAGCCCAAGATGCAACCTAAACTGTCTTCATTTGTCCAGACCAACAGTCCACAACCCAAAGATATTCAGTTTACTATCAGACTAAAGAAACCAGAAAATATTCAAAACAATTAATTGATTATCAAAATAGTTGGCGATTCATTTTCAGTCGACTGACTTATCAATTAATCAACTAATCGTTGCAGCTCTATCCTAGTCCTCATAAGTGGTGTAACAAACTAGAGCTGGAAGGTTTAGTTGATTGATGGAAAAATAAATGGCAACTATTTTGATAATTGATTCAATGTAACATTACCTCGTTCCAGTTTCTCAGCTTTTGGGGATTTAATGAGGATTTTCTAAGTGATAGCAGTTTAGTTTTAGATTGTTGTTCAGACAAAAAAATCCATTTGAAAACGTCAACTTTGGCTTTAGGAAAACTGTGATAGCCATTTTTCACTATTTGAAGATACTTTACAGACACTACAGTTAAGTTTGTAAGAAGTAAGAGTTCAGTAATTACTTACATGGGTAAAACTAGCGGTGGTTACTGGATACATAACGCAAGCAAGACAACAAGTGGTACAGAAACAAAGAGGAGGTTTACTACTCCATGTCAACTAAAACTAATGGACTCTAAGCTATGGCGGGGTGGTAATTTATGATTCTGTTCTGATTTAGTTGGCGGATGAGTATATGGGGGTGTAGTTCTGTTTTGTTCATTATTTGAAGCTGTTTCCCACCCTGAAGCTACATCCACTGTGTGTATACGTGAAGCAGTTTTCCTTTCTGTGCTTCTCTGGTCATTATGCAAATGTTGCAGATGTTTATCAGTGTTGTAGAAAAAAAAATCACAATTACTGAAACCAAATTTTGTAAGATAAGAGCAGTTTTACTATATTTGACTGTGGCCTACTCTATTCAAGCCATTATTTTGTCTCTGTGCCGTTTGGAATCAGTATGTTAAACCAGGAACTACTCAATATGACTATATGACTTCAGACAAATGGATTTATTTCTTCTGACCTGTGCGGATGGCTCAGTTCTGAGGATAATGCCGGGGGTTTGAGCCAATCATCTACTGCATATTCCCCACTCTCCTCTTTTTTTACTACTCCTGCTGGTATCTTAATACAGTCAGCATAAATGAAAATATCTGGGCTCATTTCCCTACCTTCAGGGGAAACTATTAGCTGCCATTCACTTTCACAAAGTATGAAAAACAGCCTTATTATTATTGTATAAGCCTTAATTAGGTTTTGCTTGCGTTATTTCACTGTTCCTGGGCTGCAAGTTTTTTCAGATGCCTGATGCATTACGTTGCTCTGTTCACTGTCAATTACTCGACATCCTCCTCTGCCAGGAGAGAGGCCTGAGAAAACACAACAGCCCCTTACAAACTATCAAATCAGTGTTTTCTTATTTGGGATGCCTGTTAGCCAGGACAGCAGTACATTTTAAGCAGGGATTCATAACACAAGTCTCTATTTTGAGCAATAAAATGAGTATATGTTAGGCAAATACAAAAACACACTGTGGGCTGTCACTTGACCAATAAAAATTTGCACTGCACTTTTTTTTTTTTTTTACTTTTGCACCTGAAACAAGGAGAAAAACTCAACTCATCTTTTATTTTCCAGTCCATTCACGTTTCCTACAGATAAATGTACTCGCCTCAGTTGAAACAGACGTGCTTGAAAATGTTTAGACATCAAATAAAAAAGGTGCGGTGAGATTCATTGTACTCGCTCGTCAGAAAAAAAAAAAAAAAAAAAAAAAAGAAATCCCCAAAAAAGCCTCTCTGATACCTGTGGCTCTTTCCGGCTCCCAGACACACGCAAGCACAGAGTGAGTCAAGTCTGATCTGATCTGATCCAGTGCCACGCCGGCCCACCGTGCAGCAGAGGTCAAGGACACCCCAGTGCAACCTCCACCTGTCAGCGCAGGTTAGCGGGGGAGGGATTATATCACGATGCAGGGGGGGTACAGATTAAAAGGTGAAGCGAACAGTGCCAATCTGCCGAGCGGCGGGGATCCCCTACTTTTAGAGTGTCGGCGGATGAGGAGTGATCGATGTCACACGCACGCTCGCGCTCGCGCTGCTACGAACGGTACACACAGATAGGCGCATGTGAACTACTGCACCTTAGACGTGTAATTCAATTTGAAACTCTTCCTCTCTGTAACGTCCAAGCCTGTTACCTCATCAAACAGCCCAGAGTCATGACGAATAGACTCGCCGAGTAATGCTGATACAAACTTTGCTAACTTAGATTTAATGTGCTGCAGTTTGAAGGCACTGCAGGAAGTAATAAGCCTTCGGGGCCTGGATGTGGCGAACGGGCTCTGAGGCTTTTGAACACACTGCCTGAGGAGCTTAGGCTTGGAAAAATTAGGGCCACCTTTGGATACACTTGTTAAAAACGTACTTTCACGGACGAGCTTTCACTTTATTTAGTTTGAGCTCGTTTCCGGCTGTGTTCTCCGGCGTATTATCTTGCTGCCGTCTTGCTTTTTAATTCACGTCTAGCAGTTTCATCTCATTATGCTATTAATCTTAATGGCTTTCTTTCCTCTGTGTTTTGTAAAGCTCTTAACTGCGCTTTCCAAAAAACTGACATAAATATGAAGTTTACTGTAATTCAGGTCTTGCTGCTCAAGTAATTGTGTAAATTGGGATTCATGAATATAAGAGGAAACATTTTTATTTTGCCTCCTCTGCTATCTGACAGCTTAGCGCAGCAAAGAGCACAATCAGTGCCGGATAACGCAGCATTAATGCAGGTTGTTATAGGGAAAAAGCATTTCAGTGTAACAACTTTCTCTATAAGGTGATTCTGTGTCCAAATGCTGACATCAGTGGAAAATGTGCATTACACACACACACACACACACACACACACACACTTACAATTTGCCACTTGGGGGGGAAAAGTGAGGTTGTTGCTGTTGGAAACTGTTTAAGTTAAACACACACAGGAATAAGCGTGCATGAGAGCGAGGGGAACGAAATCCAGATGAGTTAATAAAGCTCTTTGAAAACACGCACATGTGCACGGGTGAGCGTATGTAAATACTCATGACCACACACACGCACATACACACGCTCATGAGCTACATTCAACAAACACACGTGCAGACGCACACAGACGCGTTATGTCTTGTGCCCCCATATCGTTAAAAGACGTCCAGCTTTCAACGGGCCCTCATATTCTCTCTCTCTCCGTTCCCTGTGCTTTCTCTCTCTCCGTCTCCCTCCCACTGTTTGCAACCATTCAGAAAAGCAAAATGTGAAAAACACGCTCGCCCCCAAACACTGATTTAATTAGCTGATTTAATTAACTGATTACCAAACTTCTATCTCAATGCTACAAATGGCAGCCAGCATTATTAATCTTTATAGCAATACTGCTGCACTTCCCACTCGCCGCTGAAGCTGTTGCACTGAAGCAAGCAGGACAAGCTGCCCTACATACACACACGCCACATGTATATATATTCCAATTAAACCACTGTAAAATTCAAAACGCACCTACTATGATATGTACTAAGTGAACGTGCGCGCGCCCACACACACACTTGCTGCGCGTGCGTATCAGCGTGCTTCAAACCCGATGGGACAGATGCTGTGAAAAAATAAGAACATACTTTGGTTCAGAAACTGTCCCAGCGGTGCCTATAAGCTGTCACTTCTGTTCTTGTGTTGCGATTAGTTCTAGGAAGGTGTGTGTGTGTGTGTGTGAGTGAGTGAGTTTGTGTGTGTGTGTGTGTGCGTCCAAGTCTCCATTGTCTGTCGTCTTTCTCTAACAAAGGAAAGAGTAGGTCCCAGTTAAATTAGCAAGTTTCATTCCATCAATGTTCATCATTATTTCATGGGCTCCTGAATATTTTATATACTGTGAGTGTGTATGTGTGTGTGTGTGTGTGTGTGTGTGGATGTGTATAAGCATGTCCGTGTAGGTTTGTGTGTGTGTGTGTGTGCACATGTGTGTTCATGACTGTGCAAGTCTGCATACTGCTACTGCCTGTGTGTATGTGTATGTGTATGTGTATGTGTATGTGTATGTGTGTGTGTGTGTGTGTGTGTGTGTTGGGACATTAAGTATTAACTGAGCTGGGGGGCTCAGAGATGAATGTCCGGGTCCTCTACTATCCCAGCATGCTCCGCTGCTCTCCTGTCTCGCCTTTCCAGGATAGGAGCCTGGGGAGCTGTCAAGACGCACTGCACCGTTTTCTGTGTGCGAGTGTGTGTTAAAGAAGTGTGTGTGTGTGTGTGTGTGTGCGTGTGAGTGCATTGTCTGAGAATGGGAGGCGACTCATGCAAAACCCAGATGAGTTAATAATGCTGTTTGAGAATCCCTCTTCAAACACACACACGTTCTCAGACAGACAAGTGCATGCTTACACGTGCGCGCACACACACACGCACGCACGCACGCACGCACAAGCAGGCACACATGGGACGCTGCCTTGCTCCCCTCCCTGCATGACATGTTCTTCTCTGTCCCCTCCTATTCCCTCGTCCTTTCGCTTCACGGTTGGCGAGAAAAAGAGGAGAGGGAAACGCAGAAGACAGATTGAGGAACGAGAGACGAGGGAGAGGAAAGAATGTGTCTGTTTCGACGGAGTGCTGACATGAAGCAGGTGTCACCAGTAAATTTCTCGACTGCCATCCCCTCCCTCCCTTTCTCTCAATCCCACTTTTTTCGCGCTTTTTTTTTTTTTTTTTTTTTACCTCAGCGGCCCCCCGTCCCTCCTCATTCGTTCTCTCTATCTGGGTCATCCTTTCTTCTGTTTCCCTACGGGTGTACAGTAGGTACAGAACAAGGCAAGAAAAAAAAAATTAAGAAAGAAAAGGAAAGGGGAAGAAAAAAAAAAAAAAAAGCTTCTGACAAAATATCTGTGGAAGCAAGTCCAGCACCCCAAGTCTCCACGTCTCCCGTCGCTGACAGTTCTTTTACCAACTCCACATACTGAGTCAAATACACATCCTGGTGTCTGTGTTCTGCCTGCCAGCCTCAGGAGCAGAGCAGCAGACTCTGGCTGGCATAGTGGTGATGGAAGTTAGACTGTTTTGGCTGTTGTTGTTGTTGTTGGTGTTGTTGTTATTGTATTGGCTTTCGGGCTAGTTAAAGGAAAAAACAGAAGAAATAAGAAAAAGAAAAAAATGATAAAAGGAGAAGAAGAGAGCTTTCATGTCGACATCAGTGGACTGAATGAGAATACACCCGTGATGGGGCCCGATGCACCGGAGACCGGGGAGAGACTCACACACACACACACACACACACACACACTGTAGTCAAGCAGATGAATATCCACACACTTAGATGTGCAGGAGGAAGCAGGGCACTGGGCTGGAAACACTGATTTTCAACAGATTGTAAAACTGAAGACCACTCAGTGGAGGGAGGGAGTGAGGGAGGAAGGGAGGGAGGAGGGAGAAAGAGAGAGAGACGCACACTCAGGGAAAAAAAAAGAGAGAAGGCAGGAGAAGGAGAAAGTAAATGGAGGATAAAAAAAAAAGGAATTGGAAAAAACAGAAGGGTGGGCGGTGGAACGAGGAGAAATACCTTTCCTGACTACACCAGAGTGCACCGCAGAGACAACACGTACACACACATATATACACACACACACAGGTCCGTACAGGTGCTGTTTCTGGGCTTGGCTCCGCTGCAAAGACGAGATAAGGGACTGGAGGAAGAGGATGGCAGGGAAAAAAAAAAAAAAAAAAAAAAAAACAGAAGAAGGAGGGATGGAGAGAATACAGAATGGTGGGAAATTAGAGAAGGGCTTCTTCAGAGGCGAGAGAAGATCACAAGAGACAGCTCAGGGAAAACAACATCCTGCAGGTGATGACACACACAAACACACACACACACTACAGCATTCACAATTATAAAGAAATCACCCAAATACAAAACCAGTCCCACAGGCTACATGAATGGAAGGAAGGAAGAGGCCAATCCCAGCTGGGATAGCAAGAAAATGTCCCAATAGAGGGATAAAACACACACACACACACACACACACACACACACACACACATCCGCCCACGCGAACTACTGTGAAGGAGAACAAACAGAGACAAAGAGACCTTCGGCCCTTCAAAGTCGAGTTAACATTTAACCACTTTAGTAAATCAACACACATGGAGAGTATGTGTGTGTGTGTGTGTGTGTGTGTGTGTGTGTGACCTGAGATTGTAAGTACATGTGAGACTAACAAAGTGTGAGTGTGTGGAAAGCCACAAGGACAGAGCGAACTGTTTGATTAACAAACCTCCATGACACGACATTGAGTCTTGAGACAACAGAACTGATTTACACAAACACACAAAACCGGTCAGATAAAAAAAGAAAAAAAAAGAAAAAAGTTCTTACCTGTTGCAGAAGAGGCCACGTAGAGGAGGAGGAGGAGGAGGAGGAGGAGGAGGATGGGACGACCATGTAAAAAAAAAGAGAGAGAAGACAAGAAAAGATAAATAATGAGTTGCATTGACACAGGGCGGTGCCGCATCTCCTAAAGCAGAGTGACACTGTGTAAACATTAGAGAACCGTATAAAATCCCTAAGCAATCACGCTGCGTGAGATCAATAGCTCAAAATGCCAGTCATTGGCTCATTTAAAGGACGCAGAAGAATTAATTTGACAGACTGACGAGTGAGGAAAAATATTAACAGGCAGACGGACGGAAGAAAGACAGACAAGAAGGCCAGTCAGAAGGACAAATAGATAGGTGGGTGACCTATTTATTTGACAAAAAGAGTGACAGGCAGGCCGGCAAACAGACAGGTAGACAGATGTATAAATTGGGAAGAGAGACATACGGGCATGTTGGGACTGACAGAGACGGCATGCCAAAAAAAAATCAGGGAATTTGTGCAACTGGAAGGACAGGAAGGCCTGACACCTCATTATAAATGAATGAGAGATGTGTGCTCAAAGAGGCTGACGCTCTGGGGAGAAACACACACACACACACACACACACACACACATACGGAGTGAGAAATCCCCCTCCCTGGAGTAGGAGACCAGATGGACAGGTAGAGAGAAAGGAAGAAGTAGCAGAGGAGTGATTCCCAGTTTGCTTTCATCTTCCTCCAGATCTTCTGCCGACGAGGTGCCGCGCTTCAGAAGCCAATCCAAGTTGGACGCTGATAAGCCTTCACAAAGCAGGTGTGTTCAGGTGGAGTCAAACAGAAGGATGGAGAAATTACGAGAGAAGGTGACAAACGGGGAGGAAGTGTGAAAGAGAGAGAGAGACAGAGAGAGAGAGAGAGGGAGAGAGAGAAAGAGAGAGAGAGAGAGAGAGAGAGGGGAGCGGGTGTGTGTCAGAGCCTGAAATAAGCCTGATGGCAGCTGTCTGCTCCTATCTGATGAAGGGGAGAAGAAGAGCAGGGAGAGAGATAGAGAGAGAGGAGGACAGGAAGAGATGAAGAGATGACAGAGTGAGCACAGGTAAGAATTGAGTGAGAAAGAGACGTGGAGAAACGCTGAGGGAAGGAGGGACGGAGAGAGAGGGAGAGACAGAGAGAGAGAGAGAGACGCAAGGAGGCACAGATAGCATCTCTTATTCCACGGGGACCGCATCGCATTTTAGATATCCACAGCAATCAACACCGTCACGAACCATGTGTGTGCGCATGTGTGTGTGTGTGTGTGTGTGTGTAAGTGAGCACGTGTCAGAGTCACTTTATTTTCACCTCAAAGTTAAATTAATCAAAAGAGACGTGGCAAAGATGACAGCTAATTCGTGTATGATCATACATATGCATCGACGCGTTAAAATGCAATGTTACGATCAAGCACGTAACCTCAAGCACGCACACTTGGTGGATACAAAAGTAGGTGAACAACATGGTCCCAAACTCGAATCAGTGAAACTTGGAGGAGAGACTTTGAAGAGGGGTAAGTGTCCATCCCAACCTGCAAATTCTAGTAAACGTATCCAAACTGTGCACACATGTAGACAAAAGCTGAGGTACATGGACAGGAGATATATATCTATGTAATATATGCATAAAATATACATTTTTAAGTCCTCCTCTACTGGTTTTCTAGTTGTTACCTGACTGTGATGTTTGAGCTCCAGAAGGCTGAGTTGAAGACGTGTAACTATGAGCATGATTTGTGACATCACAACCGGTCTGGAGCCAATCGGGCTCCAGGATGCATCTTACACGATTTGTAATGTGGAAACTCGAAGCCTCCGGGGCTCGTATAATGAAAACGGACTTCTCAGTGAAACACGCAACATCTTGTGTCCAGCTGCTATTTAAATGAACAATATTTGTATATTCATAGATTCAGGATATTTTAATGAGGGAGAATGAGCAGATGTCATTTTAATAATCTTTTAATGAGGTAATTACTTTTTTTTTTTTTTTTTTTTTGGCAGAAAATCCTTATCAGATACAAATGATTATTCCGAGCGGAGTGTTTTTATACGTCTCAAAACACGTCTGGAGGAGTTCTTTAATTACTGTCCAACTTTCTGTGCGACTCTTAAAACTTTGTGATGGCAGAAAGCAACAGATTTGACCTCTTTGATCCTTGTTTCTTTGTGAGTCAGATATTTGTGGACGACTTCCTTAACAGCTAAACAAACATGAAGCATCGGCATCTGCTGCGGATGTGGATCAGTGCACTGATTACACCACGTTCCCCTTAGACTTCGTGTCTGTTGTGGTCATAATGTACAAAAACAAGGATTATCTTGACTATTTACGAATAATCAATCGTGCCTTTTCGTTTAATTTCTCAGTTTTACGACACGGGTAGTTGCAGCACATAATTGAACCATCATGAATGTTTTTCTGAAAAGGGTTTTTTGTTACATCTGTACTGCGCAGTGGTTTGTACAGCTGCTGAGATGGATGGTGGGTCAGATCTCATCCTCCAAAAGATTCTCGCTTCAGAGGAGCACTGAGACGTACTGAGCCCGCCCCCTCAACAAGGTCTTGGTCTGATTGTTTTGGTCCCAAGTGGAATTACACGGCCCAATTTCTTATACGACCCAATAAACTGAAATAAGGGAAAAGCACTTCTAGCTTGAAATGGCTGCTTCAAATGATTTAGCTGTAAAAACGACCTCAGCTAAGGAGGCTGACACAAACTGGCGCTCTCGACATTGGACTAGTGACCCGAGAAATACGGCAATCAGTGTGGAATAAGAGAATAAGTTGGTGAGAGAAGACTAACCCGAGTCAGTACAGCCTCCCCCCAGAAAAAAGCAGGACAAAGCAGCTCATCTTATTGTTCTTATTAAGATGTTTGCTATGTTTAATCGGTACATAGACCTATAGCTGACCTGCAGTGTATCTCCAGTGATACATGCATGCATATGTATAATTCGGGCTGAATCTGCGTTACTTCATGCATGATAGTTATGCTGAATGTCAGTAGTAGGAAAATTATACTAATGAACATGGCTTAGTCATCAGAAAATCTATTTAAAGCTGCATTAAACAGATTTTTTTTGCCTCCTGAGGGCAGCAGACACAAGCTGTAAACACAGCACTGCCATACTATCACCTTTCAAGTTCATATGGTGAAACAGCTGCTTATTTATTTACACATGCAGCAGAGGAGGAAGTTATCATTCATTCAAGTCCAATATTGACTCCTTTTAGTTCCGCTTTGGTCTCCACTAACTCCTAAAGAAGATATCTGACTCTTTAACTGCTAAACGTGTCGCTATGTTCACCAGCTAGTTGCTAACTTTGTCAGTCTGCTGCTTGCTGCTGTGCAGGTACAGCACAGAGGGCTTATCATAGTTGTTTTTTTGTTGCTGAAAAGAACTGCCTGATGCATCTGTAAATGATGCAGATGAGAGCAGCTGGAGTAACTCAAACTGTAAATTTGTGGGTGACAAAAAAAAACTGTTTTTTTTCCACAGGAGAAACTTTCCACCTTCAGCAGATGAATGTGAAAACAGCCTTCTAGTGTCAAACTTTGCCCATACATCATCCCGCACCATGAAGCTCAAATATCCCACCGTAGGAACAAGAAGAAAAACATATTTTTTGAATGGAGAGGGACTTTAATATAAAAACATTGATTAGAGCAGCTTTAATATGTTATTTGTATGTCGTTTTTGAATCTTTCATGTGTGACACAGAACTGGACAAACAACCTCAGGAGGACTTTGGAAGTTTGGACTTTTGAGAAACCATAAAACCATAAACTAGTCAAACCTGTCTGTAACATGGCTGCATGATGAGTCATATCAGGAGGAATTCAATACTGACTGCTGCAATTTCAAAAATCACCTGAGGCTCCAATTTCTTTTTTTTTATTAAAACCAAAAAATGTTCCGAACGGCTTCATACACAATTTAATTTGGTGCCGGTGAAGAATCTTCTAGCCAATAAACAAAAGATCCTTCATTTCATTTAAACCAAGCGAATCCTAAAGCATCGCTTGTCTCAAGGCTGCACCTTCATTTATATATTGTGTATTATATTTTAAGCAGTGAAATTTTAATTGAAGTGAGGGGGAAAAAAAAAAAGCTGTGTCGAAATGTGACGCAACTCGTGCCAACGCGCACGATTGAGATTGTAAAAAAAAATATGTGTTTCTCTCAATACTGTGCAAGCCTTTTCTCGCACCCTTGGGCAATAACCTAAAATAACAGACCACTGTAATAAAAATATGAAATGTACAATGCTTTTTAAATCTTTGCCATGTGTGACACATTTTGATCCTTTGCCTGTTTTGTGATCTACAGTCCCCTGTGTCTGCCTGCCAAAGCCAGCCCACTGGCAACAAATTCACTCTGTAAACTGTGAGGGGAAAAAAAAAAAAAAAAAAAAAAGACAGGTATGGATGTTCAGAGTTTAGCTTCAAAATTATAAACCCACCCTTTGAAAATGCTGACAGCTACCTTAAAAAAAAACACACACACACACACACACACACACACACACATAATGACAGCACAAGAACAAGACAACTTGAAAACGAAAGCAGGTAATTCATTAGTGAACCAAATGATTTTACAGATGAAAAAACATGCATACATTTTTCTTTCCGGAACTGAATATTTGATGTCTCGGAATCAAAAAAAAAAAAATCCTCACGCGGTCGCTCCATTATTATGATAATTCTGTCGAAACTGACGAATCAAAGGAGTGTTTATCTAAATTTTGCGGCTGGGACCGTGTTGTAAAGAAAGGTTGTAAGGGGCATTGTGTTGCGTTGGGACCCCTGTGTGCAGTTGTTCGCTTCAAGCACTTCAGACAAGGCTCCAAAAGGCCAGGACACTATGTACGACCTTTTCACCCCCAACACACACACACACACACACACACACACACACACACAAAATAGCACTCTCTCTCTCTCTCTGAAACGCCAAAAGGCCTGACCTCTTTACGCTGATTAACATTCCATCGGGGGAGGAGGGGAAGATGAAGAGATACTTTCCCCTCACCTTCTTGCCCTCTGTTTTTCCTCCTTTTCACTCCATCTCCTCTTTCTTTCAGTCCCTTTACCTCCAACCGCTCGCTCCATCTCTCTTCGCTTTTTCTATTTTTTTTTTTGCCTACTTGAATGCAATTATCCCTCCCTTCCAATTTCCTCCTCCGTTGGTACTTTTATGAAGTTCCGTCTTTCTACCTCCGCCTCCATTTTTCTCCTGTGGTAGGGTTAATACGTCTGTGCATGTACGTGTGTGTGTGTATGTGTGTGTATGTGTGTGTCCATGTGTGCATGTTGTGGCAGGCCCGTTACTCAGCTCGCAGGCTTACAAGAACTTCACTGACTCACCACAATGGACCGTGTGTGCGCCCATAATTCACACAGTGATTTCCCTTTATAGCTTTAAATCCAATGCTCGAAAAAGAAAAAAAAAAAAAAAAAGAAAAAAAAGTTTTATATGTGTGCCGCAGCCACTTACAAAATAGACAAACACAGAAAAAAAACACATTTCCATTCTGGCAATCAGAATAACAAAAATATGACAAGGTGTTTCATTAACTACTCCACACCTCCGCTGTTTTATTAAGACCTGTGATTCATGTACGCCTCTACACCTGCTCTCTCTGAGCTTTTCCTGGCCGCTGGTGTGTAGTGGCACGTGGCAGCTTGTGTGTCCGCAATGAGGAAGCTTTGCCCAGTTAAAGGGATGTGTGTGTGTGTGTCTGTGTGTGTGTGTGTGCGGACACGGTATTTGACTCTCAAAATCCAAACACTGTGGTTTGCGGACACGCCAGATGCTCACGCCAAATTTATGATGGATTTTCAGTGAGTTCAATTCCACTTCTGTACTTTCTACACTTATAAAAACATTCGAAATGCGGCGACACAAAACATTTGAAATGTTTGAAGCCTTTTAGATGTCATCTGGTGTTTAATTAGTACGGTAACTATGGTTGTGTTTAACCAAGTTCTGTGTTGCTCTGATATTATTGCAGTCCAACACAACACCACCAGCTAATACTGCTTTTAACACTGATCCACACGAGGCGGAAACCCGCCAGCAAAGGCAGAGAAGAAGAAGATGACTGCTAGCAAGTATATATGGATGTAAAATGCAGGATTTCAAATATATCTTACAGTTTATGAGGAAGAAAATGCATTTAACATATTTGTTAGGAAGAATGAACACATGCACTGCTTTTCGGTGAGTAACACGCGATGTAAAGAGAAACTTTGTTAATAAGAAAAGTCCACAGGGCATCTTTCATCAGTAGATTATGAAAATAGTTGACTCCGTCACACACAAGCAAGTTCGAGCCTGTCAATTGCGGGGGTTTGCTGATTTTCAACGTTTAATTTGATAGTAAATGACGTTTATTTGGGTTGTAGATTGGTGGTCTTAATAAGAAGTAATCTGAAGATGTCAAGTTGGGCTTTAAGAGACTATGATGGACATTTCTCACTATTTTCTGACATTTTACAGACAAAACGGGTATTTGAGAAAATAACCAATGGTTACAGCAGCAGTTGAGAGCATAAGCGTTTATTCTCACTTTCATTACTATCTAAAAAAGGTAAGTTAAGTTAAAGTTAGTTGTCAAAAAATATCTCTATGTCCTCTCGTTAGGTCATCTTTGCGAATAAGAGCCGGAGTCCAAGAAGAAGAATGCTTTACTAAAAAGTTGCAAATTTTCTAACTTTCCTAGACATTAATCATGATAACTGTTCTTACATAAATCTGGATTGTTTGCCGGCAATAAACATCAAAACCTGCTTGTGGTGGTAAAAGATAAAAAGGTGAAATAGATACACGCTCACTCACAAGGTGAGTCATAAAAGAAAGCTCCTCTCATTTGTACAGAAATTGAACAACCACAAAAACACGTCGAGGCGAGCGGCGCGCAGACCGTGACAGACTTTCAGTTGTGACTTATTACTTTGGGGGGAGAAAAACAAATAAACGACAGAATAATGAAGAGCCGAAAGACGGAGGGGGGGAAAAAGCGACCCCGGCGCACCTACGAGCGACGCACCTTTTACAAGTTAGGCAACCGTGTGTACAAGACCACACAACCACATGTCCGTGTACGCCGCTCACACAAAGAGAGAGAGAGAGAGAGAGAGAGGCACGAACAAAGAGAGAGTGCAAAATCTGTGTGTGTGTGTGTGTGTGTGTGTGTGTGTTTGTGTGCAGTTGAGTGTGAGCCCGACTCCAGCTGAGAGGGGAAGCAATAGCAATTCCCACTGACCTGAAAACTAGCTTGCCAGCCACCTCAAAATATAGAAGACTGAGGAAAAAAAAAAAAAGAAGGAGAATGTCAGTGAGCACGAAGGCGATGAAAATACAGAAGGCGAGATTTAGAAACACGGGAGAGGCCGTGTCGTGGAAAAGACAGGCATTTGAAAAAACACACACACACACACACACACAAACCAGGTGCAGTGAGAGGGATTACTGGAAGGAACAGGCCTCAACACCCCTTTGTACTGCCGGCTCAAGTGAAAAGAATGAGGGAAAGATGAGATAGAAAGAAGATGGATAGGCAGAAAAAGGAGGAAGAGGATCATGTATGCAGCGTCTGCACACACCCAACAGGATAAAAACAACAAAAAAAAAAAAAAGAAGAGTGTGTGAGTGTTGAGAGTCTGTATGGGTGTGTAGATGTGTGGGAGTGTGTCCCGTTTTTTTTTTTTTTTTTTTTTTTAGCTTTTGTGACTCCCGAGGTTCCCCGCGGTCAAGAGCGGATCCTCTTTCTCTCTCGTGCCCTCTTTTCATACACTCGTTCCCCCTCTTTTTTTCTTTTTTTTTTTTTTATAAACTCACTCCTCGTCCCCTCCCTCTCTTTTAGCTCGGCGCTGAATGGCCCTCTCTCTCTGATGAGTGACTGATGAATGAAGTAGCTCTTTGAAGTCAAGAGTCACAGCAAGGCTGGTCAAGCGTGAAGAGATGCCGGACAAAAGACGGCAGAGAGAGAGAGAGAGAGAGAGAGAGAGAGAGAGATGGGGGGGGGGGGGGGGAAAGGAAGGAAGGGAGGAAGAGAGGACGGGTAAGGAGGAGGAGGAGGAGGAGGTGGAGGGGGGTGTGTGAAGGGGGTGGGGGGGTGTATTCAACAAGAGAAAACGTCAAACAGCGAACATCCATAAAGTCAGAGAGGGACAGAGGACAGAGTGTGTGTGTGTGGTAGGAGAGAGAGAGAGAGATTGTGTGAGAGAGAGAGAGAGAGAGAGAGAGAGCAGGGTCTGCATTTTTGCATCAGTGCCTCAGAGAGTATTTGCATTGTGGCGCTCAACATGCAAAAAGCCAGCATCACGCAAGCGAGAAATAACCCATGTCATGACAGGGTGACATCTTTCTGGAACAGGCCTTCTGGACTGCAGGGACCGCCTGGAGGTCTTTGGGTCTTTTATGGGTTTCGAATGCCTCTTCTCGCTTTCGTTCATCGCTATGGACACACACAAACCAATAGATTGCTTATGGGACAGATTTTTTTTTTTTTTTTTTTTTTTTTTAAATAAATCCCATAACAGTGCCACCCTGTTTTAATTACTTTTAGTGGTTTTCTTGTTGTTTTTCTTGCTTTATAGTCATTGTTGTGGCTTTCTGTTTCCTTCTGCGAATGATTAGCCCTTTACTCTGTATTTCTCTTTGTTTATGTGTTAACTACCTTATTTATTCATTTTTTTGTGGTCCAATCCCTTTCCCACACTGCCCCTAACAACAGTACATAAGGATTTGTTCTCGACTGATTCCTCTGCTTAATGAAAGCTGACATTAAACTGAATCTACTACAATGTACTGAGAGAACAGCAACATCTGAAAGTTGCTCGGTACACAGTTTCCCAGTGTGATTAAAATGCCTTTCCTGAAAGGCTCGTTGGTGGCGGTGGGGAACATTTTGGTGGGAAGTTCAGAGCCGCTGCTGCTACTATTTGGTAGCTTTCTAGGAATTATACCAGCCTCATAGAAATTTAGATGGCAGCAGAGCAACCAGGCAGACATTCAGAAGCTCTGTTTGGTAGTCTTTGTTTTGGTTTGACTTGTCCAGAAATGAAGGACGTGGATACTCAGCCAAGTAAAATTTTGACAACAAACAAAAGCTACTGAACGGTTTAAATATCTCAGACGGTTAAAAGCTAATGTGAAAGGAAATGTTTAATGTTTTGTCCACCAGAAGACATATTTTATCAGCATTTGAGAACTTGTTGGAGTTGGAGATTTAGGATCTTGTTTGCCTTCCATCACGGCGAAGAGACTCACGCCTGAGGTTGTGCTAAGAGTGACTTTACGCTTGCATGAAAAAATGCAGCCGCCCGAGTGAAGCCGCCCAAGTGAAAAAAAAAAAAAAAAAAAAAATAGAAGGGTTGTCCAGCAAAAACTTGAACCTGGCTCTACTTCTTTCAACATAAAGCAAAGTGCTTTGTTAGTCAGTCATATACATGCAAGCCCAGATTTCAGGATGTCGCTTTCTAATGTGAACGGTGCATTTTGACTGTTTACCAGACGATCGTTGGGACAGAAGATAAAATATTTGTTGCTGCTTATATCTTTCATAGCTCCTAGTGCTATAATCTGCTGTACGGGGTTTTGGGTCTGATGAATCTTCACCTTCACCTTCATCTATCACTCAAACTAAACTTCCAGGAAAGTTTGTTTTTGATCTGATGGCCGCTTACTACGAGGGTCAACACGTACAGACTCAAAGTGGAAGGCTCATTCTTCTCTCTTTCAGCGCTGAACATGAAGTTTCCATACTCTGACTGGGTAATTACTTTCTTCCTTTCTGTTGCAATAATGTTGCACAATGAAGTAGTCAGTTTCCCAGACTGATGTGTTTATATGAAACATTTTTCTTATTCAAGTCCCATTAGCTTGTTTACGATACAGTATATCATGAGAAATGACGACCAGGCTTTTCAACCATTGTGTGCTTCCTTATTCTTAGGAAGTCAAAAACGAACAGGAATGGTTTTGTTCCCACGCATCAGAGGACATTCACATTAAGTCTTAATCGTCCCCAACACGTCACTAGACAACCTTTGAGTTCTGTGGCTGTGGTGACTCAGTAGACAATGATCAGCATCCTGTCGCGTCTCCGGTGTTTAAATCTGTATGTGTGATCAGGGATTCGTTGGAAGGAGCATCTAGGCACAACAGAGTAGCCTCCTCGCTAATACACTGCAAAATAAATGTTCAGATTAAGTTAGCAACATTTTCTAAAAATATCTGGCTTGGTTTGAAATTTATGAGTGCTTGATGAATGTGAATCAGCTTTGCCTCTCCGTGTGTATCTACTGTAACACACACAAGCTTTTTAAATTAAATTAAAGACACTACACCGACTCCTGAAAATAGCCTGGCCTCGGTGGAACTGGGTTTTCCCCTCCTATTAAACTCTAAACATCCGATCTACTGTATGCGCTTGTTAGGACAACCCAAGGCAAAATCTAAAATATTGATATATTTTGTAACTTTTTCATGTATTAGTCTCGTCAATGTCACAGAAGCGTACTTCCCATCCAATGGAGCGTGTGAAAGTGATCTAATAGATTTTTCAGTATTTATCTGACGTCTTACATAAGTCAGACTTTAGGTTAGGTTTAGTTTCTGTCTCAGACACTTTGACAGACAGCACAAGGCTGTCAGCAGACATATGTATCATAAAGGAAGAGAGACTACCATCTAAACGTCTCTATTAGGATTCACAGACGAGAACTGAGGGACTGAACAGGTTTCAAAAGACCGACTCGCCACTATTCTTTTCTTAATTTGGCAATCACGCCAAGACCGTCAGATTTTTCTGTCTGTGCACATGAGGAAGAGGAAATTGCAGACGGTAAAAAGAAAAAGAGGATTTCTCCATCGTACAGTTCTCCAGGGTGAGAGCGAAAGAGAACACTACACTGCTCCCTTGTTTATCTGTATCTCACATCAGATCAGATCACTGGCAGATAAAAGCACTTCCTGACACATCACTTCCTCTCTCTGGAGGAAGCTGACACACGCTGGGAACCCAAAACGACAAGGTGGTGGTGGTGGTGGTGGTGGTGGTGGTGGGGGCGGGGGTGAAGAAGTGAAACTTTTTTTTTTTTTTTTTGACGGAGCGAAATAGAGAAGCGCGAGGAGAGAAAGGAAAAGAAAGGTAAACCCGAGGTGGAGGGAAAAAAAACGAAAGTACAGAGGTGAAACCTACATACTCGTGGCCCAGATCTGCAGCGCTGTGCCGGGGTGAGGAGGAGGAGGAGGAGGAGGAGGAGGAGGAGGCAGAGCAATGAGAGACAAAGAGGTGAAGAGACACTAAGAATAGTATAACTGGATTAGCTTTAACACTGACCTTTATTCAGCAGGGCTCTCCCTCGCTCTCTCAATTGCTCTTTACTGCCATTACAGGAGAGGACTGTCCTACTTTTTAACTGTTAAATTTGCCTCCGCAACAATCCATGTCGAGATGAGGAGATATTTATTTAATCTGTTTGACCAGATCAGTTCCCTGAGAACTGTGTGTGGAGCGGTGATGTACAGCGTGTGTTTGTGTGGTGAGAGTAGGGTGGAACAATTACTTATTTTTTGAAAATCACAAGACACGCAAATGTAATAAATTCAATTTAAAGAATCCAGTCTAGACCCGCTCTATGTGAAAAGTGCCCTGAGATGACTTCTGTTGACTTAATTACATTATTAACACCGTCTTCACAATCTTTGAAAAAGTTTAGTGAAAGTACAGTTTGGCGACCATCGATTTTGCCGGCCGTAAAGACAACTGTCGTCGGCAAATTTGGTCCGCTGTAGCTAATTATTGCTAATAGCAGCTCTCTGGTTCATATGCTCTCTGCGGGTCACAGTCTGTACTATTTAAATCTGGCTGAAGATGGTTTCCTTGAGAAAGAGGAACCACTCTTGAAAAAAAGAGCAGAATCGGTGTCTTTTTTAAATTTGTTTGTCCACTAAAATCCATCAATGGACTATGTGGCTATTATAAAAAACATAATGCTACTGTTGAATGTCAATTATTAAGTCTTGTAAATCTCCTTGGTTTAATTGGTGAACTTCTGTATAGAAAACTAAGTTTTACTTGTCAGTTGACTTTTCTTAAACTGGGAGTGTCACAAGAACAAGAAGCTGTACATTACTGACTGTGTTCGACTCATCTGAAGCTCATACAGGAAGTGTTTCTCGCAGGATTTTGTGAGACTGTACATTTTAAAAGTTAAATGAATCAATCTGGTGCCCTTTGAGAGTAAAAGTAAGAGGCTAGATCTAGGAAGAACTTTGTGCTCTTGTAAACAATTTTGTGCTCTTGTAAACAATTTTGTACTCTTGTAAACAATTTTGTGCTCTAGTAAACAATTTAATCATAAACACATTGGCTGTATAGATATAAAAGAAGATGACGTGAGAAAAAAGTCACATCCATAAAATAAGGTAAACCAGTTTAACGCAGTTCACAAATGGTCAAAACACAAAATTGACTAGAACATCTGAGCCATCAGAAGAAATTAAGCAAGAGTGGTTACGTGCGTTGAACTGGTTCATTTTTTAGAAAATAAAACATATACTGGATGAGGAGGGCATATCGTTATTTCCCTGTTTAAATTTTTCTACTACAAAGTTGAAGTTTTTAGCTGAAAATAGACTTATTATGGGGCCGAACCAAACTGTATAACTTGATGGGTGATCTCTGGACATCATTAACCGGCTTGAAAAGTCCATATTCCAGTGAATGTGTGTGTGTGAGAGTGTGTGCACATGCACGGTTGGGGATGTGGTGGGGGGCCAGACTGACTGGGAATGACAGCCAATCCACATAGAAAGCGTTTTTAGAAGCGTATCTGACGTCCATCACTCGCGCGGACCAGACACGCTTCCATTTTATTAAACGTATCGATCTAAACTGACTCCGAGACACACTCAAATGATCTCACCAAGACCCCCCGTAGTTTTTTTTCAACGCTTCGAGACTTTTTCTGTCACGTTTAGTGAAGCGTAATCAGCACAGACAGCTGCTTAAATCACACAAATATTCCGCTGAACATGTGTTTTGAACTTATTAACAGTATCTGCAGTGACTGATCAAGGCTCCCGGTCTGTGTGTGAGCTCGCCTGTTTCACTACAGGCAGATTCCCCTCACTCGCTGCGGTGGGCGCGGGGAAATAAAATCAATGAATCAATAAATGCAAACACTGTTGATTTCTTCCCGTGGAGCCGACATGAAAACTGTTTTGGTTCAGTAAATTTCTGCTGTCAGTCAGCCTGGTGGAGGCGGTTTAGCCGGCCGCTGTCCTCTCAGCTCTCCGGGAGCTGCAGCTGACAGACGGCTGTTCGCGGAAGACGCAGTCAGTGTGCGTTGGACGACGGAACGTTTCTCGCCGCTCACGTCTCGCTCTCATCTCGCTTCCTATTTGGATTGAGAGATGCTTTGCTAAAGCAATGGTGCAAAACAATTAATTAATTGGAGACACTGATAAGTATGAGACTGGTAGGTTCTATCTGTTTGGCAGCATCTGGAAGTTCTTCGACGCCTTCCTGATCATACATAGATGTTATCAATTTATCTATAACTGTGTCATCCTGTTTTTTCATACTGCAATTTTGCTTTCTTGGTCTATTGTGTGCACACATCTATTGCATGTCTGTCTGTCCTGGCAGACCTCTGTTGTTTTTCCTGATGTTTCTTTAACTTTTTCCCTGTATGAGGGTTTTTTGGGGGAGTTTTACCTTCCTGGATAGAGGATGCTATATGCTGCACAGATTGTAAAGCAAATTTGTGATTTGTGATATTGAGCTGTATAAATAAAAATGGATTTGATCTGTGGTTCATTTGTCAAACTACTGTTTTCAGGGTCAAAATTGAACTTATAATGCTCAAGAAACTGCATATATGTCACCTAACGCTTTTTGTACAGAAATAAGTTCACTTACGCTTGTTACAAACTTATCTTAATAACATAGATCATTAATTCCAGCCTGAGGTTTATAGAAAATAAGTAGTATAAATCACACTGCTGATATTGGTGAGAACATTTACACCTAGGTATTTTTCTCAAATGTTTCCACAAGTAATGTAACCACTGACACATTTAGTGTGTGGTTTACCAAATACACACACACATCAAATCAGCGTTCCGACTTTTGAACACAGACCACACATTCACATGGCATACACCCAGGGTCTGAAATTAACACCCACCGAGCACCATCTCGGAGGGCTATCCGCCACACTGGTGGCTAAAACCAAAATAGCCATGTATTAAAATATCTGGCATGATGGCTCAGAGGAAATTACTCATGTTTGTCCCTGTACAGAGTAGACACGCATATGTGTTTTTTTACGCGTGTCTAAACAGTGCCGTGAAACCGTAGGAGCACTTAAGTCGGTCTGAGCCGAAGGCGCGCCGACCAAAGATCATCTCGAGGAGCGCTGCTAGCTTCGCGTCACTGTTTACCATACGGGACATCAGCTACTCGACATCGCAGCTCTCTGCTAAGCTGTCCCTTGCTGCTGCTAGCTACCGTTAAATAAATCGCTATCATGTGTTGACATTCACGAGGAGTAAGCCGACCTTTAAAAACTAAAAACCCAGCAATGAAAAGGAGGATGAAGCACATAAAAAAAGTTTTGTGAGAGATGGAAGATAAAACAGAGATAAAGGAGTTTCATGAACCTGACGCCGATATGATGCTGAAGCTGTGGTGATGAGTTGTTCTATGTGTTTGTATTCAATCTCCATGAAATGTACTGAAATGACTGTATATGTGACACAATTTCTTTGTGGCCAGTGGATTTTTTTCATCTACAGAGTCCCCTTGGCAGGTGAGTCAAAAAGTTAATTTCAGACACTGCATACACCCGAACACATGCAACCTCTGCTCGAATGCACAAATGAAGGCAGAGCATGTACACACACACACACACACTTACACACAAACGCACACTCTGAGACACTGAGAACGTGTGCAGTTTCAAAAAGGAGCAACTCTGGTGATCTACAGCTCTGCCCTAGAGCGAAGCAGACAAACCAAGTGTAGCAGAATGAGGAATCTCTGCTTTCTCCTTCGCTCTGTCTTTCCATGAATGGCATCAGCCCTTTAGCTCTTCTGGTCGGTCGGTCGGACACACACACACACACACACACACACACACACACACACACACACACACACACACACACACACACACACACACACACACACACACACACACAGACATGCACACTCAAGACAAAAGGCTTAAGTCCTGGGATGGCATGATGGGCAGAAAAATGGAGAGGAATGATGGGAAAAGACAGGGTGAGGCGTGGAAGGGATGCAGACACAACAGTATCATTCATTCTCTTTTTGGGATTTGCTAAAAGTTAGCCTACTGTGTGTGTGTGTGTGTGTGTGTGTGTGTGTGTGTGTGTGTGTGTGTGTGTGTGTGTGCTCAAACAAGAGACAGTCCCAATCAGTTAAAACTCCTCCCCCTAATTCAAAGAGGCAGTACGGGATTTGCATTTTTCCCACAATTCAATTAACACGCTTGTCAGCCTCTCCTCTCCGTTCACATGCCTCCTTTGGCGATCTCTCGCTCGCACACATACAAACACGCTCTCTCTCGCAAAACACGTCAGCTTCATGAATAGATGTATTTATTCATAAACGGAATGCATGCAGAAAATGGATGCATTTATTTATACGTTTACAAATAATGAGAGGAGCTCAAGACTGGGAGAGACGAGGAGAAGCTCCCGGGTCACATCCTGTCTGGACTTGTCACATCCAGGGACATGAAAAGACAGTGCTGTTAATGGATGCAGAGAGCGGTCCCCGGGGATGTCTTCCTCGCTCGTTCTCTCTGTCCTTCTGTATCTCAGGAGAAGAAAGGAAGACGGGGAAGGAGGGGAAAAGACAGGGAGTGCCATCAAAGAATAGGGCACCTTTGGGGCGGGGTGTTAAAAGAAAAAGAGAGATGTTCAGGGTCGATATGTAGCAAGAGACCGGATGACAGAGACAAGGCCAAACCAGATTTAGAAACCAGGAACTAGAATCAGCCACTGACATTGCCGCAGGGCCGGATAATGACTTCTTCTACCCTCTTGTCTGATTAATAGCCTGTAATCCTATTCTCATGGATAGCATACCATAGCATTCCAAAGCACCACTCATTAACCACTATAGAAATGCCCACTAATCAGTCAGTCGCTTTTAGCTAGCAAGGCTAATGCTAGGCTAGGCTAATCAATAGACAGTAATCCTGTTGGCGGAGCTGCTGCAGCGTAGCGCCCCTCATTACCAGCCATAGAAATGTCTGCTAATCATTCACCGCACGGTTATTTGTCCACAGGGCTGCACAATCACTTTAGTGATGGGAGTGGGGGGGGGTGTGGGGGGGCGAGGGGGGGCTGACATTTGACAGTCGGCTGCAGAGGGTGGAAGAGACAGAGTGACACACAGAGTCATAGAGGCTGTGTAATGATTAAGAAATACATCACTCTTGCTTTTTCCTCTCCTGCTCTCTGTACTCTTTGTTGTGCGAGCGCAGTCTGATGGGTCTGGAAAGGCTCTGCGCTACGTCGGTGTCATTCAAGTTTTAATCAATCGATGAAAAACCCTCGCAGATCCATAACAGCTAATCAATACTGAAGGCTCGCAGGCAGACCGGAGATAACCCTTCACAGACCACCGATAGAGACGGTCGTCAGCGGTTCAAGCGGCTTCCTGTCCTTGTCCCATCTTTTACAATGCACTGGAGGTGAGACAGCTGGGGCAAATCAATTGTGGCAACAGCTGTAACTCAACTTGACCATAGCGGTTTGGAACGAGGCGCAGTTTCAGTTCTGTGTTAATTCTATGATCCTCCTAAAAAGAACAAAAGAATCTGCAGATCTTTTTCCAACAGCAACAGTTCGGTCGGTTTTCGGTTAATCAGGCAGATTTTGCATCCCCAATCAAACCCATCCAAACAGTGGTCTACCCGCAATATGGCTGCAGACAGCAGCTATGTAAGGAAGTCAAAGTAAAGCCCCGTGTGTTTGTAGCGAGAGAGGTATTTGCATATCCTGTTGAGCTACAGTTTCACTTCGCGAGTCGTGAGGCTGGGTTGTGTGCGTTACGGCGACCCGAGGCTGAACCCGTGTTGAACTCTTGTGGTCGAGAGGAAGCGTCGGTGTAGCTGAGAAAGGCCTGTCAACACTCGCCACAAGCCGCTGAAGAAGAAAACACATAGGGGCTATATCTCACCCTTTTATGTGTGAGATTACATGTGAGTCGACCATCCTTTCACTATATTGTGAAGGGCAGAGCATAAAACTTGAAGGGCCACTTGCTCGACTGCATTATCTGCTTCTGGTAGGCCGATCTAGTGTTGGATTTAAGTCAGGATGTTGTGTCAGTGAGAAGTGTAAAAATGTAGTGATTATAACTGCAAATGCTTAAAGTATTTCTAATTCTTTTTATGAATTAATTGATTGTTTAGCGCAGTGGCTCCCAACCTTTGGGTCGGGACCCCGCCGAGGGGTCATGACATAAATATAAGGGGTCGTGGGACAAGTTTAGAAAGAAGACCATGTTTTTCAGGCTTTTATATATACGCTTTTATCATATGAATTACTGGATGGTTTTATCTCTTCACGCCTCAAAAAAAGTATTCAAAAGAAAAACAACACAAGAAGAAACAGTTTCATATTGATTGAAGTGGTGACAGCTTGTACATATACAAGCTGTCATCAACTGGGTTTGTGGGACTTTTTTTTTTTTTTTTTTTTTGCAAGCCAAAAAACCATTTGGTTTAGTGTTTAAAATGTCAAAAACAAATCCTTATCACCAGTTACCAGAGCCCAAAGTGACATCTTGAAATAGCTTATTCTGACTGACAACCAGACTCACCAGTCAAAAAATGCAAATTATTCAACCTATAATGACACAGAAGTGAGGAAAGCAAGATAATCCTCGTATGTAAGAAGCTGTAACCTGCAAATGTTTGGTATTTTCACTTGGAAATAAATGAATGACCACAAAGACTAATCGGTTAGAAAAAATAGTCACTGATTAACCTCTATTGAAGGATTAAGGACAAAATGTGAACATAAACTCATGCAGAAAAGCATCATGTTTGCTAACTTATCATCACCAAATGTACTCTAACGCTTCTGCCCGTTCCTCACGCAGTCAACAGGTATTTGTCACAACCCAATTAGAGGCTGGTTTCCAGTAAACTGGATTGTCTTATAAGTAAGGGCAATATGATCCCAGTAAACAGGGCAGGGAATAACTGGCTGGAGGGATGTGGGAATGTTTGTTGGGAATGCTGGAACGTGGTGCAGCCGCAGTCGCGGGATGAGCGGACGTAACCGGCTTTGGAGCGCCTGGCCGCCAGCGCTTAAACCCAGCTAATCTGATTGGATTAACACCGACCTGCCTGGCTACACATGAGCGCGCACATGCACTGCGTACAGACATGGACACACACACACAAACACACACACACACACACACATATACACATATGTACTATATGCCAATCAGCCAGGGCTGCCTCTGCAGCTTCCTGGAGTTCATCTGGATTCTGGGTTGTGCTGGCTGGCTGGCTGGCTGGCTGATGGCACCATGCTGGGCTAACACATGCACACGCATCCGCTCTCACACCACATGCACACACACACACACACACACACACACACACAGAGCCATCACAGAGCCATCTTAGAGTGCAGTGATTTGTGCTGTGAATCTGAAACAGACCTATTGAAAGAAGAGTAATGCCCAGTGCTTGACAACCGTGCTAATTGACTAGCCCCCTCCCCACCAATGAAACTAAACGTTTTCACCCCTCCATCTTTTATCTTTTCAATCATTCCCTGACAGCTCCCCTCTTGTCCCACACTCATGCCATCCTCTTCCTCATGCTACTCTTCATCACCTCCATCTCCTCTTCTGTCCCCCTTCTCCTTGCCTCCCCCCCTCAACTCCCCTCCCTCCCTCCCCTCCCCTCATACTCATATATGTAATCATTCATTAGAACCAAGGCAGTTGTCCATTAGGCAAAGCAGCCATTTTGGAAATTGCAGCAAATCTTCCATGAAAAGACATTTCCTCTAATGCGGTAGTCACGCTCGGAGGGAGAGGGGGGGGAAAGAAGAAGAAGAGAGAGAGAGAGAGATGGCAAAAGGAGAGAAAGAAAGACGAGGGGGCAGAGATGGAAAAAGGAGAGAAGGAGTGAAGGAGAGAGATAGAGTGAGCCCCCCTGGCCATAAAGCCACCAAGCGGAAAGCAAGCCTGCTGTTTGATTAGAGAGTGACACCATCATGGAGGGAAGAAGGGAGGAAGGAGGGAAGGAGAAGGATGGAGAGTGTTTCAGAAGCAAGCAGAGGGGATGAAGAAGGAGGCGGGAGAGAAAGAGATGCAGAGAAAAAACAGGGAGTGATTTGAGAGGACCGAGATAGAGGCAGTAAAATTAGCCCCATCACTTCGCTTACTAAGACACTCTATGACACACTGGGATTAAACACACACACACACACACACACAGACAGAGTCATGAGATGTGTGCACACATACACAGGACAGATGGTATCCTCCATCTGAAAGTGTGGCTCTAATTTGAGTAAAGTGATAGGAACCTCCTTAACCAATTAAAAGCCCCATATCTAAGGCCTAGCATTAGGGTTTGTGTCTGTTTGTTTCACACACACTCATTAGCGTGTGTACTCTCTCTGTGTGTCTGCGTGTTAAGGGTGTGCGCCAGCGTGTCCCGCGGGATCAGTGAGGAATATTAAAACTGATATAAGAGGTGGGAAATGACAAATCCATGAGTGGCGCTCTGCTTAGTATGTGAGTTCTTTTGTCCCACAATGCCACCGTTCATCTCGTCCTCATCTCATCACCGATCAGACAGACCTGTCTCTCCTATTACTAACCATTCATCTCGCTGCCGCTCACTCCTGCTTAATGCGCCTTCCTCTAAAAGCTGACACATTTGTCACCAGACCAAACTGAGCCTAATCCATCGTAGCGTTTCTTCCCCACAATTTCCGATATACTGAATATGAAAAACCACCATATTCACTTCAATTTCCTCACTGTCTCAGAAATGTTTTTTATGCTCCCTTGAAGTAGAAACATTTTGCAGAAATCGTGCAACACACAGCAATAGAGACCCATCTGTAGAATCAATAAATAATACAGCCAGGACAACGGGCCTGGTAAATGTTACAATATCCATACACAACAGTTCGATAGTGGCTTTGGACAATCAGAAATGTTTTTAAAAATCTCGCAAAATGTCAGACTGGCTGTCTCTCTCTCTGTCATTTAAAGGGCATCTGGTGAGCTAAAAGGCCATTATACTGTGTTTTACAAGACATACGTAAGCAGAGCTGAAACAGTCAGTCGATTAATCAGCTGGCAGCAACAATTTTGATCATCTATGCATTGTTTTTCATCATTTTTTTTTGTAAAATGACAAAAATTCACAGTTTACAGGTTCACAAATGTGAACATTAGCTGATTTCTTTGTGTTGTATGACAGTAAATTGAAGATATTTGGGTTTTAGACTGTTTGGACTGGCTCTGGAAACTTGTAGGCTAATAGACATTTTAGAGACTAAATGATTAGCCAAGAAAATCATCAGCAGATTAACAAAAATTGGTTGTTTTCATCTTCAAATGAAAGCATAAAATGCAGTAAATGTGATTTACAACTTGCCAAGTACTGATTAATCTACTTGTCTATTATTGACTTTTTCCATTTTTATTTAATTCAAGAGTACAGTATTTATGTGCTTCAATCCAGGCTGATGGAAATGGTCCTAATTCACATTTTACTTTTTTGCAGCATTTGAAACGTTTGTGTAAAAATCCACTTGACAGCTGGACGAGAACACAGCTGCAGGATCTAAACACTAGAGCTGCTGCTGCTGCTGTGTGGCCCGAGATTTCTCGATAGGCTGTGGCCTTTTCCGTTTCTCGTAGTTAACGCAGCAACTCCAAACCACTTCCTCCACAGAGTGAGCAGATACGTGTCAGAGACATAAATCTGTCACGCCACTGGCTGGGTTTAGAGACCGTATATTGCCACCGACAACAGTACTCACGACTGATCTGAAAACTATGCATACGAAACTGCGCCAAGAAATCCTTCAACACCGTTCTGTAAACACAGATGATCTTTTTCCACACTTTCTCTGGCCTCTCAACCGCTCTGCTACTGCCCTGAAGACAAGTGTGCCTAAACGAGCATTACCACAGTGATACGAGAGGGTCAAACAATGAGAGACTTGAACCTTTGGGGGCAAACAGACAGAGACAGAAGTACATATAAAAGAAAAAAAAAAAAACAAGCAATGAGTCAGAAGAGGAACCAAAAATAGGGAGAGAGTGTGCTTCCAGTTTCTCTTCAGAGCTCCTCATCACAGCGATTCACTTCTCTTCCCTGTGGAAGTGAAGCTGCGTGTAATATGGAGCAGCATTGTTTTTCTTCAGGGTGCTATTAAGCTTATAGTCCCTTGTTTCTCCTGTCAGGAGTGATAGGATAGTCAATTATACCAGAGGCAAGAGATCCTCTCTCTGCTGCGCTCACACCCCTGCATTCATACCTAAACCTCTCGCATCTACTCTGCCTCTCCTTTCTCTCTCTCTGTTCTCGAAGGCCTCTTCAGGTGCATACAAAAAAAAACGCAGACACACAAATAAACACGCACCCACACAAAAGTTTAGGCTTTGAAAAAGTGCTCACAAAGTGATGAAAGGCCGTTTATCCTGCGTCCACTGTGATATCTCAGCTCGCCATGCAGAATGGCCGGACACGTTATCACCTCTGACCGGGGGGAAACCACGGGAGTCAGGACTGACGCCAGCAGCAAATACCAGCGCTAGTGTGTGTGTATGTGTGTGTGTCCCAGCGGTAATAATCACCCGGATTAGAGCGGAGCCAAACCCCTGCAGGGTCCCCCTCTCTCTCTCTCTCTCTCTCTCTTTCTCTCTCTCTCTCTCTCTCTCTCCCTCCCCTCTACCCCCTCCCCACCCCCACCACCGCCCCCTACCTAGCCCAGCCCAGCCCTGCCCAGCCTGCAGCTCTGATCCCCAGTTTGAGCAGCCATGGGAAGCAGAGCAGCCGGCTTGACATCTCCAAGCGCGCCTGGCTGGGAGACAGACAGGCAGAGAGGCGAAAAACACTTCTTTCTTTTTTTTTTTTTCTTTTCTTTTTTTAAATTCCCACATATTTCTGCGCCCTCTTTGTCCTATTGATCATCCGCAGCCAAAATAAAATATTGAACAAGCTTAAGCAACACAAAGACAACATAACCTATTCCAACAAGCATACCCTTTAACCACAAGGGTGCAGTGAAATGGAAGTTGATACAGCCGTCAATATGTCTGGGAGAGGGATGCAATATGTTGGCAACAACAATGGGGAGGCGTGTAGAAGAAATGGGTTATAACTTAATAAGAATGTGTGTCGTGTCTGAATACCTCGCAGTCAATGTGAGGGATTATTACTGAGTGGAAATGTTGCCTGGATGTATTACACTCCCCACTGCCTGAAATAAATTCAGCTGAGTCTCTGTATGCGATTCAGTGGGAGGGCGCCCTGATATTGGCACCCATCAACAATTGTCAGACACGCTGTTGAGCTCCTGTGGCATTTGTGACAGCGCAATGTAGAAATGTCAATAATCATTTGTCTCTCAGCATCTATTATCAGCCCACCACTTCATGACGACGCACACAATCCTTGCAACTCTCTTTTTTTTTTTAATTTGAAGTCATGCTACAATACTGTCGCACCCAAGTGGAAAGAAAGCCCTTTGATTTAAAGTAACATAGAGACCGATGGAACATTATTCATTAACATCAGGAGACAATTTGTGGTATTCGGTTATGGGCTTATAACAACATTTTATTACCTTCTTTTAATGTTTTATCCTCTCTGGTGTAACTACTGCATTTCTGTGGTATAAATTAAACCAAAAATAGCTGCATAGTCTAGTTAAGTTTTTGATATTTTGAGTGAATTGCTTAGATTAAACCTATTATAATTGTCTCTCTAGAGGAATAAGCGTTGCATTAAAAGGCCGTTTTGTAAACCAGACGAAGATTAGAGAGAAGTGGGACTGGCAACATAGAGGGAGAATGTTAGTTTAGTTCATTTTCTTTTATTTTAATTGCTTTTGATTATTTCAATATGATTACAGAAACACAATTTAAAGTGTAGGGAGTTTAAAGTGACCTTAAGGTATATTTTCACTACTATTGCTGCACTGCTGCAATCATCTAAAAACAACATATAATAAAGTAATCAAGTTACAGTGATATAATCCTCAAATATGTCAAATAGTTGCAATAGATTTCAAAGTTATATCTAAAACCTCACATCTTAGGGCTTCTTCATGATCTATAGTTAAACCAAACATTTCTGTGTTTAAAGAGAGAAAATCAATATGATTTGAGAGGAATTTGCATGTTCAAAAAAACTATTAGAGAGGACTGATGTAAAATATCTCTGTATTTCAGTCAGAGGAGTGAATTTCTGGAACAGCTGTGGTAGGAGCTGAAAACAGGTAGTAAGTTTAGAGAAAAATAAGATGATAATTAGACAGAAACACTGTCATAGAAGGACGAGGTACAGCATATGTAAGTTGTTTATGGTTTTTTTGTTGTGTATTGTTTGATGTTATCTTTTGAGGTCAAATAGGATGTGTTGTTAAAAGGGTGGGTATGCATTATAAGCTATAGCTTCAGTCTACACCTTTTACGGACTGCAGAAATCTTTTAAGTTGTGTTGGTTTCAACTATCTGCCTCCTTTTTCGTGTTTATGTATGTCTGTATGTGTATTTGTGCATTTATACATGTATGACCCAGTTATTTCTGTTATTGATTGCAGACCGAAATACATTTTTTTTAGAAAATATATAAATCTCAGATTTACCTTTGAATCTTCTGCTTGCTCTCCTTCTTGTTGAGGACCCCGGGCACACAGTTGGTAAGCTCGGTCCAGTCGGCGTGCAAGCCGCAGCTCCAGCCGGTGGAGAACCGGGAGAAGAGCCAGGTCTCCTTGCGGTTCGGCCGGTAGCAGGTACACTTCTTCTGGCCCGGTCTGCAGTCGCAGGGAACCTCCAGACGGACATTTTGGACCAGGTGCCTGCCGAAGGTAGTCCCCCCTGTTTTCTGGATGTGCAAAAACACGATCACGTCCTCCCCTTTGATTTGAAAATCGATCGTCCTCTCCAGGTCCCTGACGGGGAAGTAGTATTTCTTAACGTAGTGGGGGTCCGGAGTCGGGAAGATGTCCCCCTCGTCCTCCTCCGTGAAATAACCGTGCGGGGAACCGAAATTGATCACCCCGGGGGCCACGTACTGATACAGAATCAGCATGAAACACACGGATCCGACGACGATCAACAAGAATTTGCTGCTCCTCTCGACCATGTTCCTTCCCAGTGCGGTTCCTGCAGCACGCTACCATTTCCCAGTCAAGCCGGCAACACGGAGCAGGGCGCTCGGCTTCTTCATGCTCGCTCTCCCCCCGCCGAGAAGAAGGGTTTCCACGGGGCTCAAGAGTGGCTCATATCGCTTCGAGACGACCGGCGAAGTTGGCTCATCGTTCACCGAGACCGCTCAACACCGTGAAAGACGCATTGTAACTCGCTTAAAAGCCTTCCCCCTTCCTCACTCACCAGCGGCCGACCCTCCCCCGTTTACTTTACTTTGGTTTCCTCGTCCACACAAAAACACAAAAACACGACCCACAGCCTCACTGCATCACCATGGAGCTATGTACCCAGGATGCAGCGCGACTCTTACCTTTTCAACCTCTCTCTCTCTCTCTCTCTCTCTCTCCCTCTCTCTCTTTTCCCCCTCCTCTTCTCTCTCTCTCTCTCTCTCTTTCTCTCTCTCTCTTTTCCCCCTCCTCTTCTCTCTCTCTCTCTCTTTCTCTCTCTCTCTGAAAACCGAGCGAAAGGGAGAGTCGCTTTAATTTATTGGTTGACACGTAACGACTGCGTCACTCAGCTGCTCTCGTCATCTTTTACATTCTCTTACCTAGTCATGATCATTATCATCATCGTCATTATCATCATCATCATCATCAGTTTACATTAATTTGCACATTAACAGCAATATCTTGTTTAAAGGTTAAACTAAACTTCTATAATTATTCTATTGTTATTCTTTTTTATATTGCTTATTTTATTTAGTATATATATATATACACACATATTTATTTATTTATATGTATATGCATATGTATATATATATGATAGTGTTCCTAATATTTTGTCCACTCCATTAACATACATGAGGGGGGCAAAATATTCGGAACACTTTTCAACGATCTCAATAATAAACATAGAGTAGAATTACCACCTTTTTGACAATGTCAACAAAAACTGAACTGAAAATGTATAAACTTTGTAAATGTAGAATTTATGGTAGAGCTGCTGTATTGGATTGAATTATCTATCTATCTATCAATCTATCTATCTATCTATCTATCTATCTATCTATCTATCTATCTATCTATCTATCTATCTATCTATCTATCTATCTATCTATCTATCTATCATAAACATAGTTTTAATCCCATCTATAGGCATTTATATGTGGGGGAAGATGGATAAAGTAGTTGATCTTAATAATGATACAGGGTTTAAATCATATTAACTCAGAAATGTCCCCTAGACAAATACCCTGGTGGAGTTATCTCCAGGTGAGGAGTGATTCAAGATCAAAATTCAAAAGGTGTTATTGTCACACATGCACAGCAACACAGCAGATGGCAACAATGAAGGCAGTGAAGCTCTAGTTCCAATTAGAGTATATAATAAAATGAGAGAGAAGAGGAAGATAAGAGAGAGATTAATTAAAATATATACAAATATATATTATATTGCACATTGGAGTGCAGGTGCTGTAATGCACATAAGTAGTAATTAGGTAAATAAGTGTATTGCACATAAGTGATGGGTAATGAACACTTCTGATTAAAATTTAAATATTGTGTAGTGGGTAAGAGAGAGAACTGCACAAAGTCCTCTATTGGGACAAATGTTTACCAGCAAGAAATATCTCTCAAATTAAACACAAAAAAATACCTATAAAGAAGTTGAAAACAAAATATCATCAGATTTTCCAGCTCTGAAAAGGGCTCAGGTTATAGATCTAAGCCATCATATAACTAATGATGAATGGAACAAGGTCTGGAGAAGAGGTCCACTTCCGAGAATGTCTCATTGAAACTAACTCAGCTCAAAACATTACAGAGATATCACTGGACTCCTGATAGGTTGTGGAGAGTTGGGTTAAGCCCAATTTACTGGAAATGCTCGTCTAATAAAGGGTCATATCTACATACTGCATACCGTTCAAAAGTTTTAGATTGAAGTGTACCAGCAAATTTGTACTGTGACAAAAGTTTGTATTAAGCCTGATCTTGTATTTTGTATAATAGGGGTTCTGTCTAGATTACCTAATCAACAACATAATAAGTGGCTTCTCTGTAGCTTTTGCTGTTGCCAAAAAGTTTATTTTTGTAAATGGAGACACAGCGGCGCTCCACATATTCAAGACTGGACTGAAGCACTGTTGAAAAAAAGCTAAATTTGAAAAAGTAATTTTCACAAATAAAGGCTCTCTAGATAAGTACGACTCAACATGGTCACCCTTCTTAGCAACCATGTCCTGATGAGTAGAGATGGAGCTTTTTCAGCCTTTTAGACTTTATTTTAAATCTCTTAGAAAACTACAGAGGAAAAATGCCTTGAGATGATACGAACAGATGGCAAGATATATTATGTAACCCCCCCCCCCCCCCAAACTTATTTCATTTTTGTTTGTATGTGTGTGTGTGTGTGTGTTTTATTTGTTTTATTATGTTTTATTAGTATCAAGTTACTGCTTGTATCTTGTATCTTTTATACAGATGCAATGTTAAAATGTTAGTAGATTAATTAAAGTAATAATAATAATTTAAAAAAAACACAAACTGAAGTAAACACATCCATGATCAATAGAAGAGTATTTATTTAAAAGCACACATTAATTATTTTCTTGATTTTTGTTTTAGTTTGTGAAATTATAATGACAAATTGTAGTTCACATCTGTAAAAACTTTTTTTTTTTTTTTTTTAAATTTGCCTCTACAGCACAACTAATGAGTCTCACAAAATGAGAAATCAATCAAGTCCACATATAGGCTACAAAAATGCAAATTACAAATCTTCCAACTGTAAAGTGTTAAAAATTTATGTGCTGATGCATGTTGAATTTGGGTATTAATTTAATCAAATACGCCATTCTAGAGAGTTTCTAGAGAGATTTACTCTGCACAGTGTAGAAGAAGTTTATGAGTGTGTCCTTACTAAATCAAGAGAAGCTCTTCTGAAGAAAAGTGTAAGAAGCAGCTCCCCGTTTTCAGTATCAGTCCTCATTCTTGTGCCATCAACAATACTATTATGAAACACTGGAATTCGCTGTTATCTGGTGGCTCTCTTGGCCAACAATTTTAAGATCCAAAACAAAAAAGAAGGATTTTTGTATCTGATCAGGCAAAAACAAAAAACCTGAACGCGAAGTGTTTATCCATCCAGAATCTTGAAACATGTTGCAAAATCTATGTTGGTAAAACTACCAGAAACCTGTTCATACTGGTTCTGGAGTGTCTCTCTCTCTGTGAACATATTTTCAAGATGACACATTTTTATGATGACCCCTTTTCCATGTAAGAGTTTGTGTTCTGTGTGAATCTGGCACATCTCCTCACGCTCTGACGAAGGTCTTAACAAAAAAGTTTAGATAAGAAGTCTGGTGCAAGGGAGTGTGCTGATGTTTTGATCTTTTACTCATCAAACATGTTTGTTGTTAATAGATCTGGAGGTATCCAGAGCAACCCGTCCCATCATTTAAAACCTGCAGGTTTACAGCACTTTTAAAATTCAATTCAAGCCTGTTTCATTTCATGTCTTGCCCAAAAATGTGCAACCTTGTAGGAAAATTACCATCCAAAAGCTCTTACTTTTGGTGGGAAATGTCCTCATATAGTATGTGAAAAATACATTATTTTATGTTTTAGGCTACATTTTTGTGCAGACTATAGTCACCATTCACTCTCCCTCTACATACAATTTGCTGTATCTCTGTAAGCAAACATAGAAAATGGCAAAATTACTTAAAAATATAATGTAAGAATTAATCAAGAAAGACTTGTCCACAAAATATTTATCTGGGACAGCACAGAAACAGACAGGCTTACACATATGAAGAGGGTCAAAAATCAATTTGTTGCAGACTAATGAAGAAGAAACAACATCAGTTATATATGAACAAAAGTGGCTCCCTTGCTGATCGACTTGTGCAAGTAATATAGATCTTGACGCATTTATGAGTAAATCACTTAGGGGAAGTTAAGAAATAGTAAGTTCCCCATTTGTGGGCTTCCATGAAATAACTGACTGTTCTGTTTTTGTTTAAAATGCTACTTCCAAAGAAATTGCGACAAAAGAAAAAGCAAACATAAAAGTTGCCAACAATCTAACTGATTCAAAAAAAACAAACGCCAAACTGGTTAATTTACAAAACAGCCTAAATGCCCTACAACCATCAGATCAACGTCTCCCGCTGGTTCACATTGCTGTTGTGTTGCTGCCGCTGGTGGTCAGCACTGAGTCCTGCAGCCAAATAACTTGTCAGGCATGTTTATATGATAACTGTCGAACATGTTTTGACTAATCACATCTAATAGTAGAAAATATAGAGACATGTTTCAACTGCTGATGATCAGATAGTAAGATTAGTCCCACCAAAGCTCACTGTGTGCTTTTTTTCCTCTGCCCTCTGTGGTTTTAGCAACAATTTCTCAAGCATTTGTCATTGCTGATGTTTATTGTGGTAATAGGGCAAAGCAAAATGACTGGCTGTGTGTAATCTTGGTGAGCAACTAGGTCTTATTCCCACATGTTTCGTAAATGAAGCTCAATCAGTAAGATCAGCGCAATCAGCAAGCACGTGGGTGTGAAAACAGCAGTTGGTTGTGGCTGGAGGCAAATGTGGTTGGTAAGGGATGAGGGTATATTTTCACTTTGAGTGGTTTTGGTTGATGATGTGATGTGTGTTTAGTCAGGCTGTAATTGCCTGTGTGTGTGTTTATCTACAGTTTCGGCTTCCATGATTTCCCAGTTGGATCTGGATCTCCAACGGCCTCTGTGCTCATCCTCTTCGTGAAAACCTGTCATAACTTATAATTTATCTCAGGTGGAGTTCAGGAGGGCCAGGTGTTCACAATTTTCAGATACTCAGACACTTCAGCCACATTTTAAAACGGTTTCTGTGCATCAGTGGTGGAAAGTAACTAAGGACATTTACTGAAGTACTGTACTTAAGTACAATTTTGAGGTAGGCTACTTGTACTTCACTTTCATTTTATGCTGTTTTACACTTCCACTCCACTCCATTTTAGAGGAAAATATTGTGTTTTCAATTCCACTATATTTATCTGACAGCTTAAGTTACTTTTCAGATGAAGATCTGACACAATGGATAATATAACAAGCTTTTAAAATACAACAAACTGTTAAAGATGAAACCAGTGGTTTCCAACCTTTTTGACGTCTTACAGCAGTGTGTACTCGGGGTCACATTTCAGATGTCTATGAGTTGTTAACAACTCCACCAAATAGTGATTTTCCCCTCAAAACTTCTCACATGGTTTCATTTCAATAAATGTTCCAGTGATCTAATATATCACCAGGAATCAAAGATTAGAGAAACAGTCCAAAAACTGAAAACAGATTTGTGTATCAGAACTTTGTTTTTTCTTCTTTCCTCTCCCATTAATCATCTCACGACCCCTCAGATTTATCTGGTGACCCTTTGGAAGGGCCCAACCCCCAGATTTGGAACCACTGGACTAAACTAGCTGACTGTATATAAAGTAGTTCAAACTAGCTCCACCTCCAGCAGCTACAACAGTAACACGCTGCTTATATACTGACGCTTCAGTATTAATAATCTAATGGCGTCATATATAATAATATATCAGTCAGAGGGACCAAATCACTACTTTACAATATTTTAAGTACATTTTGCTGATAATACTTAAATACTTTTACTTATTTTACTTACTTACAAACTTCAGCAAGGGATCTGAGTACTTCTTCCACCACTGCTGTGGATACATAAGGAGCCAAAGACCTGAAGTGATTAGTCTATTAATCAATTAAGTGAGTGACAGAATATTAATGTATAACAATTTTTAATAATCATCTAAGTCATGTAATAAGAAAAAAGGCCTGCTCCTTGTTCCGACTTCTCAAATAATGAAAAGAGGAACCCCAACACACTGACTCCAAACCACAGCTTTAACTACATTTTTCAATCCCTGTCATTTTTTTTTCTGACCTTACAAAGACCCAGCAGAAATAGAAAAGTTCTCTATTTTAATACGTTTGTGGAGTGGAGTCAGTGTTCCTCTCAGCCTTTCACCTACATGTGATGTTTGAATACTTACGTTACTCCTGTTCCAGCTTCTCAGATGTCAAGATTTGCTTCACTTCTCTATTTTATTATTGTTCTTAATTGACTATATTTGGGTTTTGAATTGCTTTTCAGACAAAGCAAGCAAGTTGGTAAGTGGTGTTTGGCAGTTTTCTCAATGTTATGACGTTTGATTAACTAATCAGTTGATCAGTTAATTGAAAAACTAGATTAATGACACTAAAAATGAAAGGTGATTATTCTGCTGATTATTTGGTCAATGAAATAGTCAGAAAGTAGAGACAAATGTAGATCACAGCTTCTTACAGGAATAAGCCGTTGTAAGTACTCCTGTTGTGGAATTATACTTACTAATTTGTTTTAGTTTGTGGTTCTTTGATTAAACACAACTTTATTAGGAATATGCATCATGTGAGTGACAATTTAAACTAAAATGAATGAAAAAAGAGCTCTTAAAATTAGATTATGGCAGAGGGTCCCTGTTCAACACATGGCTACAAAAGTAGCTAATAATGAAGGACTGCCCTGGTGGATATTGTACTGTAGTGGTGCAAATATGCAAATAATCAAATTACCAATTCTTATTCTCATGCAGTGAACCTGGGGCTTTTGGGGGGCCCCTCAGGCTCTGGTGCTTGGTAATTCAGCTCCGCTCAGAGCCCAAAGTGACGTATTTAAAGTGCTTGTTTTGTCTGATTAACATTCCAAAGATCCACCCAAAGATATATTATTAACTTTCATAAAAGAAAAAAGAAAAGCAAAACAGTTAATCAGTAATAAAAGTAGGTGCCAGTTAATCTTCTGTTAATTGACCTGATCAGTTAATCAGTTTATCAGTTCCAGGTCTACTTTCCTTTCTGGCCACGTCCAGTCACATCCTGCTAAGGCTGCAACTAATGACTGTTTTCACAATCAATTAATCTGCTGATTATTTTCTCAATTAATCCATTAATCTGTTGATCTATAAAATGTGAAAAGCACAATTTCGCCATCAAATTGCTTGTTTTGTTCTCAAAGATATTCAACTTTACAATAATATAAAACAGAGAAAAGCAGCACGTTATCACATCGGAGAAGCCAGACATACGGAAAGTTTGTTATTTTTCTTTAGAGAACTACTTAAAATGAATAACCGACTATCAGAATTATTTCTCTGTAATTCAACATCTCAGCTGTACATGCACTAAACTGCTCTGTTCCTGCTGCCCTCACACCCACCCACACACACATACACACACACATCCACCACATCTACCCTGAGCTCACCACAGCCTTGTGGACACCACATGTGCATCTCCATGACTTCAACAAATCCTGAGTTTAACCAACCATGTCACGTGAATTAACTACATTGGTCAAATAAAAAAAACTCTGGCTTGGCTCAGTCTGGGTTTAGACTGTTTGCACCTTAATGGAGGATGTTGGGTTGTTTTCTTTCTTTTTTTTTTTCTTCCCCCTTTCCCATTCCCATCCCGAGCTTATCCCAGCATGACTGGAGCTGAGCGGGTGAGGGCAACCAGCATGTGCGAGCCGGTCTCAGTCTTGAATAATTCAGACTTGCTTATTTAAATGTTCTTTACTTACACTGAAGCAGCATCCGCCTGTCATACTGCTGTTAAACACACTCATGATTATGACTTCTGCTTTGCCCCTGGCATTACCCAGTTGTATTAAATACTGGGAGATTTTTGTGTGTGTGTATGTGTGTGTGTGTGTGAGCTTGTCTCGCTGTGTTTGTGTGACACAAAGAAAGCGGCTGAGAATATTAATACTGTATGTTTGTGAGCGTTAACGTGTATGTGTGTGCTTATGACAGTACGTTGGCATGTGTGTGTGTGTGTGTGTGTGTGTGTGTGTGTGTGCTTTGCTCTCACCATGTGCCAGTGTCATTGTGAGCGGTGTTACTTAAAGAAGATGGATGTCACAGAGTGTGTTGCCCTCTGGCTCGGGTATAGAGATATGACAGTCTGTTTATCATCAGAACCAGTTTATTGTTGCCTTTGCATAATGATCCTGTTTAGATGGATATTTTCATACTGTTTCCAGAGGCTTTGAGCTGTGTATTATGTCCTGTTCCAGTGTCTCGCATGCACACATTATGTCTCTTTGTTTCTTTTACACTTGTAATGTATCACAGGCACATTTTATTAGTGAAGTTTGTCTTGTGATAATGAAATGAGAGTCACATATGTTTATGAAAAAGAAAGAAACACCAAATACTGTAAGCGCATTGATGCACACACACACACACGTATACAAATATTTACATATGTTTGAGACCCATAAAATGCCCCCAATTAAAAAAACTGTCTGTTTTAATAAATAAACATGTGGTCAGCAGATTACTGCTCAAGTTGACACAAGCGAAAGAGGGTTCATTCATGGTGCTTACATTTTTGTCCCGACATTGTCTTGATCTTTAGGAATCTGCTGTCAGGCCCTAATGTCCGCCCTGCACACACACACACACACACACATACACACGCACACATATACACACATCATGCTCAGACATGCTCCGTCTGTTTGTGCTTTATTTTTCATTCAGCCAGCGGCCAGGACCGAATTCCATTGAGGAAAAAAAACACAAAAACAAAGGCAACACACACACACACACATACGCACACACACATATAAACTCTTCTCTACTCTGGAGTGAACTGACTTTTTTTGTTTGTTTTTTTCATAAACAAACAAAAAAAAGAATCAAGTCAAAAGAATTAGCAATCTGTTTTCATCATGAAGCCCTGAAATGAATTATTCCCTGAACCTTCGGAGTGTTTCAGACACAAATATTTTCTTTGGATGTGCCTAAGGGGAAGTGCACACACTGTAGAAAGAAAACAAAACTGGGCGCCATGTATTTCCTACATTCCAGAGACTGTTAGTGTTTGACTGTGTGTGTCTGAGAAAGAGAGGACACTGAGGACGTTTCAGAGTGTGATAATAGGAGTTTGTGTCGATGTAATGATGTGCATATGCGTGTGTATTTGAATGTTTGTGCATTACATGTTGGCATGTTTTCCATGTGTGCAGGAGAATTTGCATGTGTGTGTACATAGTAAATGTCATTGTACAACCCTGTCCCCTAGTAATTCTGTTTACATACTACTAATTTGTCCTGCCAGGTACGTTGTGAGGGATATGCAGCTGCTAACTGGATTATATTCATTGGCAATGTTTCTTGTAAAATGCAGCTGCTTTTTGGATCACATGCAAGTCGTAAGGATGTGTTTGGACTGCATGGAAAGCTTACAAAGTGAAGGACTTTGACACCAGACACCAGGGTTTGCATCCTGAGTCCTGTGTGTGGTTAGGTTCAGGCAACAAAGGCACTTTGGTCAAGTTTAAGTGAGGATTGTGGTTTCAATTAAATGTAAGTAAAGTAAACCTGTCGTCTTGTGCTTCAAGTCGCTTTTTCACAGATTTGTTCAATATTTAACCACAACCACAATCTTTCCTTAGCCTAGTTCTTTGCTTTGAGTTGCCTAAACCATAAAAAAAATGTAATTCTGTTGTTACAAGTGAATTTTTTTAATGTCCCTGCTACTTAATGTACTTTTAGTGTGTTCTCTTGCTTTTAGTGTGTTTCATATATAGATTTTTCTTTCTTCTGTGGAAAGCGTCTTTGAGTACCTTGAAAAGTGCTCTATAAATAAAATGTATTATCATTATATTTTAATGCAAGAGCAGATATTATTGGGGAAACAAGTCAAATACATTGTCAAAGCTTTGCAGATAAGTTCAATATAAACATTAAGCAATTTGGCACGTATATGTTCATTGAAACGTTTCCTTATTATATTGATATACTGTAAAACGTAATCCAGGCAGCAAAATTAGAAGGAGAATATACAGTAGCTGCAATAATTCTAATAATCAATTAGATGACAGAAATTAATTGGCAACTATTAATATAATTAATTGTGATTTCAGTCATTTTTTAAACAAAAATGCTTTGCTTCCAGTTTATCAAATGTGATAATTTGTTCATTATCATACTGTGTGTGACAGTAAATTTACAATCTTTAGGTTTTGCACCGTTAGTCAGACAAAACAAGCAAATTGAAGACATCAATATGGCCTCTAAGAAATTGTGAATGTCATAGACCAACCGATTAATCAAGAAAATAATCTGCAGATTTATCAGTTATGAAAATAATCATTGATTGCAGCCCGATGGGAGATGTGTTTGCAGCGTGTTAGTTTGCACGTATCCACCTGAAGCTTTAACTTTCTTTTCCTTCCCCACCTCATTAAAGATGTCACTATGCTTCAAGCAAGGTGCTTGTCAGAGCATCAAACAACATCTGAAACCCCGTCACACAGCCCCCACACCTTTTCCATGTCGGCATTGAGAGGTTGCATCAGAGAGCTTTTATAACTTTTTTTTCCAAAACCAACAGTCCAACAATCACATCTACTTCATGCAGCCATTGTTCAGGGTGAGGGGTGAGAAAGTAGTTGCTCATGCTTTCTCTTTTCATTCTTCACACAACCACTTCTGTCACCTTTTCACTTGTACTGGGAGCGCCACACTATGAAAGCTTTTGAGGAGAGACGAGACTGTCCAAAATTGTGTGCCATTATCCCCATTTGAATGAATCATCTCATCTCGCCCCCATATGTGACAGTAGGCCTTTCACCCCACCTTCAAGTGTGGCCATTTGGAACAGGTACAAACGCTTTTGCCCTTTAGACGTGGTTGGACGACAGGAGTTCATTTCAAGCATACCCCAGGCTCAACCTCCCCCTTGTCGTCTATATAACACTGCAGGAACATTCCTCTGCATGTGTGTGCACATTTTTGAGCGCCCGTGCATGTGTGTACTGTACTTTTCTCTGCAGGGTTGTTATTTTCTGGTGACAAGTTGACCTTTGAACTTTTTTTGCCAGAGGACATATTTTTTCTATGAGTGGTTCAGGTTTTACACGTAATTCTCTCTCACAGACATGAGGGATTAAAGTCCATATAGGCGTGTATCTATAGGGAATTGGATTATCTCATGTTTGAAGGCCGTTGTTAATGATTAAGGGTTTATTTAAAATGCTGTGCATAACCACTGTCTGTTGGTCACTGGCCACTGAGCATTTATTGATTTGTGGAGATTACTTGGGCTCAATATCTGATGGCTGACAAACAAGAGTAAACAAAAAAATTTAAACTTGATGATCAAAGCTGCAAATTTGCAGATTAATGCGTTATTTAAAAATGAAATTGCAAAGTAAGTTTTATTATAAATTTTGTTTTCACACCAGAAGTAATATTCAGTGTATAAGCTGGTTTAATTTAGTGCTTATGGACGACTAATCTTCTACATAAAGTCGATGTTTACACCCTTTTCCACATGGCTGAAGCTCAGTTTAATGTGAACGCAGATAAACGCTGCGCAGACATCATAGATCCCAACTTTGGTGAAGGAAATTCCTTGTGATCGGCGGAGAATAATATTGCACTCAATATCAATTTTCTCTGTCAACATTTGCCTTGGGAAATTTAGCTGGTACAATGCAAGACGACTCAAATAACCAAAGCTCTTTGTTTGAGTGGAGTGCAATCTGATCTAGCTGCTGCTCCAGTTCTTGGAAGACAACGAACGGCTAATGGAAGTAACCTCACACTGTCTCACTCTCTTTCCGCTTTCCTCCCCCTTTCTCTCTCCTTTTTTCTCCTCTTCTACCACTTTTGTTTTCCGCTCTTACCGACTCTCCCCTCACCATGTCCTTTTTTCTTTTTATTGTACGCCACATGGCATCTGGTTCTCACAGAGAGAAATCTGTACTATCATCTGTCACACTGCTTATCTCCTTTGAAATAAATGGACAATAATTACTGGGCTGTTGGTGGTTTTCACCTCAGAATCCCATTCCCCCTCTCGTCTGTGTCAGCTTTGTCTCCTCGGCTGTTTCATCAGAGCCACATCCCCCCTCTGCCCTCCAACTCAACTTCCGCCACATGTCAATTGCACAGTATTGACATGACTGATTGAACAATATTGTTCCAAAGATAGCTGCAGGATCTGGCTTCAGAATTGTCTCTCTGTCACGAACAGATTGCAGATTGCAACCAAAGCTCTGTTTCAGTCATGCAATGGACCTGCCGAGGTATCTTCTCAGGACATGAAAACACATGTCTGCCTCTCTACCTTATCAGTGTAGTCCCAGTCGATGACGGGAACTGCGATCACTGGCAAGATGCAGTACCTTCAACCCTGGTTCCAACAAGTGTTTATGGCAAAGTAAGTTTAGAGGTGGTGGATGAACTATTATTTCTAAGTTATTGCAGCTTATAGGAATTATGTTCATACTGGACACTTCTGCACCTCACAATTTATGTCCAGTGCCAACATTCAGTACCTGTGCAGGAAGTAGTGTGCACTTCATTTAGCAAAGTGGAAAGTAAGGGTGAGGAGGTTGGGTCATAGATGAGTGTGTAGTGCATCTAAATTTCATGCAACATGCATTTTATGTTCACCTTTTATTAACCATAACCACAATCCATAACCATAACCAAGTGTTTTATTTAATTTAACCATAATTTGTTTACTACAACCACATTCCACACTTTGCTTAAAGGACAGGTTCACAATTTTTCAAATCTGTTTTAAAACAAGTGGTGCCCATATGAACATTGAAACAGGTTTTGCTTGCTGTAATCATTCCTCCTGGTCACACTGACCACTACAAGATCCCTTCATAATGCACTTCCAATGTATGTAATGGGGGACAAAATTGACAGTTCTTGTTTTATGCAAAAAGATATTCAGAAGATACAGACTTCAAAAATTGTGAACTTATCCTTTAAAAGTACCATAGTTGCCAGATATTGCAGAAAGCATTGAATGTAATCTATGCTTTTGTAGAATTGTCCAAATCTGAAAGAGTGGATTTAACTGCACTTTATTGATTGACCCTTATACAAATACATACAGTATGAGACTCATGACAAGCACCATGTCCTAAATAATGCTTAACTAAACATACATAAAGATAAAGAGACTGACAAACCATTCCACGATTTATAGTAAACTTCACTGCTGTATGTTTCCCAAAGCATGCAACAGGTTTTCAGAGTTTTCCTACCTTGCAGGCAGCTGCTCTGTTTCAGTTCATCTGTTCAGACTTGAGACTTGTGTAAATTTGGGAATTTATAACAGTGAACATTTAAGCTTTTTGCAAGGTTACACTATTGTAGCATGAAAAATGCAGTTAAAAACATGAAGTGTTTTTAAAAGACTCCTGAGGATAAGTTTAGAGGCTGGAATTAAGCTCTGACATCTGATGTGTGACATTTGGCTGCTGGACATCTTTGAAATCTCAAGCTACAAAAATAAAACAATTATTATAGAATATAAAAAAAAATATTAGCACACGTAGACATAGTGAAAAGGGAAATTAAAAAATGGTGGTGGAGCTTCTCATCAGCACACCAATCTGCATAATTTTTCAAAACAATAATTTTCAATCGAATCATCACAGAACCACATCATATTTTTTATAGCAATTATAGTAATTAAATGTTCTCTTCAATGTGTTACGTATCAGCAAGTTTCTAGTCTCTGCATACTGATTTTCATTACACAAATTGGAAAAAAAAATGCTGTTTGGACAGTAAGACATGCACATTAATCAATCTAAAAAGCCATAATATACTTGAGGAAATAGCCGGTAGTAGACTAAAGTATGCAAGATTTGTAGTCAATGGGCTAAAACTTGCAAAAACACTGGTATGTTTCTTTAAGACAAGTACAAAGATGAAGACTCCAGTCAACCTATTCTGAAAATTAGGTGGGATAACGTCATCTCAATCACACAGAAAGTGCAGCAGCAGATGGATTGGATAGGAAAAACAGACTGACATACATTATATTTCCTCTTCTTTCATTGGGATTGTTTTTTTTTTCTGTCCTCTGCCTTTTGTCAGATGGACAGTGAAGATAAAACTGATTCCATGATGAATACTGAATGATGGAAGCCAGAGCGTGGAGCTCCTCCCCTCTCTCCCTCTCTCCCCTCCTCCCTCCCCCCCCCCCCCCCCCGCCCCCACCGCCTCTTCTGCCTCCTAAGTATCAGCAGATTAAAGTTAATGATCTAAAGTGAATTAGATATTTAATCATCTTATCATCTTAGCGTAGTCAGGTCATAACTTTGCGCTGATCTGAAATCCCGTCTGTTTGACAGCGTACACCAGAAGCTATAATATAAGCTAAATTCAGAGGTCGGTTTGTAGCCTCCAGTGCAGGAGGTTCCACTAAATCAATTTGGAGATTGAGAAATTAAATTCACCCCCAGTGATTTCTCTCAGTGTTTGGATGCTCTGCTTTGGTATAATGCAAAAACTGTGTGATTGAGGATAAATAGTAATGGAATAGAATTGACCCTAAATGATGAAAAATAACCTGAGAGATGCCTCCATTGATTCATCTAATTTCTTCCCTCCTTTTTAAACCGCTCTCTTCATCCTCCCCTTTGCTACACTCTGTCACCCTCCATCTGAACTCTCACTGATTGAGGTGCAAGCACTTTGATTTTGCACACTTGGTTGCCCCTCACACACACATACACACACACACATACACACACACTTTATCCTCTAAATTTTCCCTCTTTGAGTTTTTCCCTCTTCTCACTGGGGTTAAGGTGCCCTCTTTAGTTGTCTCTCCATCCTAATTTCATTGCATTGCTTCTTTCCTCTGTCGATTAATCTGAATTTATTTCCATCTATTCAGCGTCTACCCACTTCACATCCTCTCTGCCTGGGAAATTGAAGCGCTGCATTGTATTCAAGTGTATCTCTGCTGTATCTCAGCGTGTATTCCTACATTTAAAAAAAAAAAAAAAAAAAGACCCTGTGTGAGATGTTCTTGAAAGCTCTGTGCGAAAAAAACACAACAAAAAAACGGAAGGCTGTCATGTTTCCAATACTCAGCTGTGACTCATATTACCAATTCACCATGACCGTCTGTCTCGGGCTGCTCAAGGTTCACAGCCAGACAGATCTGATGATGGAGTTTTGTGGTGACAGAGAGAAGTGAGAGGAAAGACACGGAGGGACAGACACAGAATGAAACACAGAGCTGTGGAAGTAAGATGGGGAGAAAAGCAGGAAAGAGACTAGTGATATTATTGGAAAGAGATAAAGGCTGCTGGTCCGGTAACACAGTTGGGTCCTGTAGGTTTTCAAAGAGAAACGTTCTGTTTCAACAGGATCTGAGGCCTCCCGCACTGACTTATGACTATGGAAGCTCATAGAGAACACAAACATCAAAAGGGCTGCAGCTTGTCTGCCAAACACCGGAACGGCATGTGTATATGTGTGTCTGTGTGTGTGTGTGTGTGTGTGTGTCTGTGCACCTAAAGCAGAGCCTTTACCTCTTACAGTTAGGCAGATTGTCAAACCAATTTTAAACACACATATGCATATGAAAACACACTCGCACACATGCGCACAGAGGCGTGTTTGCAGACATTTGCACACATGCGTGCATAGTGGAGGCAGCATCCCGCTGGTACGCCTGGTGAATTTGTCTAAATGTCACATTACTGAGGCAGCCACATGCGCCTTTCCTCAACAGCCAGTCAGATAAAAGCCTAGGAAAAAAAGTTGTTTTGGAGAAAGGGAGGGTAGATACAGGAGGTAAGTATTCATACAGAAAATTTTAGGAAATTCTGGTGTGTAGTTGCGTCTCTGCGGTATCTGTCATTGGTGTACCTCTTTGTTGTTTCCTTTTGCTGCAGTTCTTACCTTATCTGCCTTACCACTCCATAGGAGATAAGTGTGTTTCAGAGGAAATTAATGATTGTGCTGTGTCCATGCATACATTTTTGTTTATTTAGAATACTGTGGCGAGGGAAGGTGCCTGAACCTCATGTCAATTTAGTGTTTTTTGTGACTGTTTTGTGTTTAAAATCTGTGCAGACATCATATTACTAAAAAAAATAATGTGTCCTAGTGCACATAAACCAGCAAGAAGCTTACACTTTTTCATTATGAAAGCAAAAAGGAAATCATCAAAACTGTGGTGCCCCTGTAGATAAAGTAAATGAACCTCTGTATTGCCACAGGGTAAACTTCATTTAGACTAGATTAGGCTTCTGTTTACTCTGGTACAGGATGAGATACATTGTGCTGTCAAAGTCCAGGGGCCTCGTTCATTTAGTGGTTGTTTGTTTCCCATCACATTTTCTTAGTTTTGAAATGATCATATTTAAGAAGAACATCTGTTTCTCATGGATGATTGGTACCATTTGTAGACTCCAAATATGTTTCACCTGACCTAATTTCAACATAATTTTTTCAAGGTATGTTACTGTATATATAAATAGGATTACATTACTGGAGATAATATAATTCTAATTACTGTGTACTATATGAAAAAGTAGACTAGTCTTCACAAGCAACAAGAAGAGAACTACAATCATTTTTGTTTATGAGTGTATCCTTGTAAAACTACCTCAGTATATTACATCTTTTATATCTAAATCTACTGTTAACCAGACCCGAACCTGATCTGTGTTCCCAGTAAGCTCGTGTTTGCTTCACTCTAAGGCAGCGTGGCCTGTTTCCAGAGCATGAAAGGCAACATCCGCACTCTTTATTTGGAAGGTCCTGGCTCCAAACGGAAAAGATGGCGCCGACCATAAGCTGCAACTCTGGGCTTCAAACCGGCTCCAATGGGTGATGTCACACCTTGCGATATCCATCTTTATATAAAGTCTTTGCACCATACACATTAGATGAATTACAAAGGTCTTCCCACTGGATTTATTTAATTCTGTATTCTGGTCTTGCAAAGGAGATCTCAATGAAATTACCTGATTAGATAAAGGTTGTATAGCTTACTGGGAAAATACCATAGTTCAAATCAGGCTTATACTGATGATATATTCTTAGTAAAATGAAAGAAGGATGATTTAAAATAAGTCACCATTTTGCCCACTACTCCACAGCAAACCGCATAAATAATTTAGATCACTAAAACACACCAAACCCAATGCACTCATCCATTTCAGTTGTTTGGGATATGCCTGTCCCACCTACAATGCTGCACTTGACAGCTGACGGATATTTTTTGGTCCTTGGTTTCAAATCAAACCTCATCCTTTATCTTCTTCACACATGTGCAGTTTCAGCTGCAATAACTGCATCAGTGACATCCTGACTCCATCAGTCCGCTGCTTAAAATAACAGTTTCTTTCTCACATTTCATGAATCAGATATACAGAGATCTTAGTTTGTGCTTATCTATTTTAAAAAAAAAAGAAAAAAGGAAAACATTAATGAGTTTTCATCGCTGCCACCGTGCTTCATGGGGAGAGGGAGCTGAGGTTCATCCTTCCATTAAGTTCAGTTAGAGAGTTAATAAGCATTGATGGATGTCCCTTTGTCAATATGAAGCATGGCAGCAATCAGATGACAGTTAAGCACTGATCGACCAGACAAAGAACAAACACTCTGCCATTGAGCCAGACGTACAAATTTGACACTTTTTGAACCAGTATTGGCAGGTTTTAAGCGTATGAAGAATATCCGTTGTGTGTGATGAGGCCGTTGCTGAGATTTTGGACCGATGGTGCAGAGGATGAGAGGACAGGCTCTGCAGTTGGAGAGCACACAGTTTTTCCTTTACTGTGCACATGTGTTAGACTTTCATGAAGTCTATTGTTCAGCTTTGACGACTGACCAGCTTTATAGTTTCTGACAGGAAATTCAACACAGTTTCGTCTAGTCTCAGCTGGCATTTAGATTGAATCATTTTGGATGCAACATTGCAAAGCTACAAGTACCAATTTTCCCTTTCATTCCACTTGATGAAAGGGAAGTTGTTACTACAACAATATTGTAGCACACACTTAAAAACGTCTTAAGTAGAAGTTGTGTACATGGCCTAAGTTTAAGGCTTCTACAATAGAAATTTATGTGTCAACCATGTTTTGCTTAATCCACTTACCCAACAAACGAGATCAAAGACCAATAAACCAATTATATGTTTACATGCACATATTGTAAAAATAAATAGCCTGGTTTCTTTAATTGGGTAATCCACAACTAAGTTTGTGCTGTGGAAACCAGATTTATTGGTCATGTATAGTACCAATCTAGAGTTTGGACACACTTTCTCATTCAAAGGAATGGAAAAAGTGTCCAGACTTTTGACTGGTACTGTATATGCTTGATCAAGTTTCTTACATTGTTTTTACATGTGCACATGTGTGTGAGGCAAAGACTTAACATAATGAAAGTATCACTGGCAGCAGTGCAGAGGAAGGAATATTCTTTACTTGTAAAATAATTCTATACAAAGTTTGACTAAAACTGATATTGAAATAAATAAGGTATGAATAGGTCTAAGCTGAACATTAGGTTTTTTGTCAAAGTCAAACACATCTACAGAATAAGCAAAAACTGTGTGTCTTCTCACTGTGACATGAGTCCAAATGCTGTGAATGCTTAGTTCATCATATGTAGTAAAGGAGAAAACTGAGAATGCGTGTAAATGCGTAATTTCTCTCAGTAACCTGGTTTCACAATTTAATTTTATCCAAATATGTCAATATCTGTTTTTCATATTTACTAAATAAATGCTGCAACATGTTTGCCCTGATTGTGCACTAAAAATCTATTAATTGAGAGACTTGTTTCTGACCATGTTTGCGGTCACATTAAGTTGTTTCCCTTTACTTCTGCTCTGAAAAAGGACATTTCTGATGTAGGTAATAAATTAATATTGATCAAAGCCATTCCAAACTGTAAACAGTGTATGACAGTGACGCTATGGTTTGTAATCTGGTTTTGTGATAATGTACCAAAAATGGTTGATGAAACACACAAGAATAATAACTTTTCCAGTTCCAAACACAGTGCAGCAGTGTTTCTACTGGTCAACCAAGCACATCCACCAAAAGCTGAGTGAGGATGAACTCTGACCTGTGAAACCACAGGAGCCGGCTGGACATCACACCGAAACAGGAAATGCACATTTTAATTTGTCTGTCGGATGGGCTTCAGTAGAAGTGAATGGGAAATGGAACAAATGTTCGTAGAATGGAAATATACTGTGATCGCACTTTAAGGATGGCAATGTTGGTCAGACATGATGGACTGTCACCACATGTTGTACACCTGTTCATGGTTCCCAGTTTATTCTAAGGACTTTCGTGATCCTCTGACTTTTCATGTAGCGCCACCAGAAGGTTGACAATTTTTAATTATTTTTTTAATTGAAATATCTCAACAACTGTTGGATGGATTACTGGTCAGATAGTCATGATTCCCAGTGGATGAATTATCGCAACTTTGATTCCATTACTTTCATCTAGTGCCACACCTTCAAAACTAATGACATTCCCATCAGCCTCAGCTGTACTTTGTGTTCAGTGCAAATTAGAGTGTTAGCATGCTAACATGCTAAGCTGAGATGGTAAAACATTATACCTGCTAAATATCAACGTGCTAGCATTATCATTCTGAGCATGCATTAAGTAAAAGCCTCAGAGAACCACCAGCAAGGCTGCAGGCTCTTGTTTTTCACAAGTCACCTTTATTACAATATTCGGTATCCATCTAATTAGGTTGAATTGTAATTGCTTGTTAATTGCCAGTTGAGGTAATTATGACACAGAATGGAGCTGAGAAAGGCAACAGCTGAAACATGTTCACCGGTAAATAATGAACTGTTTTTGCCTCTGGTTTTTCAGGATATGTTCTTTTAATTAGCCACACTAGCAGCATGACTCTAGAGATAGTGATATTGATGTTGTTGATTAGTCTGTCCACCTCTTTGGTCCAGACTGAAATATCTAAACTATTAGATGGATCCCCATGAAATTTTGTTCAGACATTCATGGACCCCTTGAGGATGAAGCCGACCGTCTTTGGTGATCCCCTGACTTCTCTTGTAAATGCCAGCATGATATTTTTGGCTTTTTTTTGGATCGCAACAACTATTCAATTATTAATAATTATCAGCTGCTATGTGGAGGAGTCAACACGCCAAAAGAAGTTTAACAAAGTGTGATGTATAAATTTACTGTTTTTAGTTAGAGCCACATACTCTTGTGTAGATCACTGTAACAGTTTTGCACAGTCAAAGTGAGAAACCCCGAGCATGAGTCACAACCTCGATCAATGATTGCTCCGAGAGCAGCCGTGACAACTGCATTACTGTGATTTCATGTTTCCTCTGTTAATAATCATGTGAAGCAGTAATGGTGAGTTATTTGTAAGTGATGTATATATCAAGTTAACTATCACAGAGGAATAATGACGTCTGAAAGAGCAACATGAAAGATAAAGAACCGTTTAACTTCAGAGAACTGCAGCTTGCTTGTTTTTTTACTTTGATAACCATGTTTACATGGCAATCGCTCCATTTCCTACTCCAAGGTAGAGACAGTTCAAAAAGGAAATCTACAAATTGTTCAGTGTTTTTCTTCCCTCAGCCTGATCTCTAGTTCACCGTGTCTGTGACTTGTTTTGATTAGTGGTCAGTTTGTGACCTCTGATGTTTGCCTCAATGTCTTTATAAATGAATTTTCTGTCTCTCTTTCTCTCTCTCTCTCCCTCTCTCCCCCCCCTGTCTGTGCTGTATGGGTGAGTAGTTACATCATTAGTATGCCATTAGCTCTGATCATCGATTCCTGCTGCAGATCCCCCCTCCTCCTCCTCGTTCACTGACATGGAATTCTGAGGAGATCCGTGAACTTTATCACCTTCAGCATTACGGTTTCCTCCTTAGAATTCCCACTGGATCAGCACTTTCCTCCCCTCCAGACCTTTTCTAATTATCCTGTTCCTGCCTTTCAATAAATAATTACAATAAAGGTCATCAATCAAAACCGAAACATTGATAACTGAAGAGAAAGTCCAATATCCCCTTGGCACAGCGTCCTGCTGTCATAAATACGATGACGGACCGTGTGCGTTAGTGTGTGTACATCTCAGTGTGTGTGCGTGTGTTTGTAGCAGCAAATAATTTTCACATAAATCATGTGCTATGAGATGAGAAGGACTGGTGAATGCAGTGCACACATGGGCTGCTGTGATTAAGCTTTGTCTATTTGTGTGTGTGTGTGTGAGTGTGTGTGCGCAGGCATGTATGCAGTTTTCAGATGATAAGGGTGACAAAAGTAAACAAAATATGATCAAACACTACAGTTTGACCGGGAATTAAACTCAGGCTAAGCCCACACACAGAGCACACTAAGCACCCCTAGTGCATTTTGATTAGCATGCACAAACACACACACACACACACACACACACACACACACACACACACACACACACACACACACACACCTGGATATGCTAATGTGAGTCTGCAGTAAGAGCCCTGGGGTAGTCTCTTTGGTGCCAGTGATTGGTTGCTATCTGTCTTGCCTGGAGGAACGGAGAGGCAGCCAGGCCTCCCGCCAGGCTCAGCCCAGAGAGAAGCTCTGATAACGGGGGTAAAAATGTGAGCCATCCCTGATGTCAACCTGGAGGAACCGCTGCCCCGGGCCTCTTCTGAACTGAAACTGCAGCCTAAATGAGTTTCTGTGCCTGGAAGCTCAGTCGAACTCAACACTGTTACACGCTGTTGTATGCGCACACACACAGTCGCACATGCGCAGACTCACATGCAAACACACGCACACTAATCTGCACTTGCTCCCACCCATGTGTACACCTGGTCGGCCACTTACAGAGGGAAATTAGAAAACCAAAGAGGAACATTGTCTGTTCAAAGAGTAAACAGCCTCGCTAGTTGTGTTTGAACGTGGGAGCCCAAATGCATTCATTATCCTGTTGCTTATGGAGGCATTGTGCTCTGCATGTCAACACTCCGCCACCCCCGTACACTCATCATAATGCAAAGCCAATCACACACGCCGAAGGGACACACACACACACACACACACACACACACACACACACACGCACCCACAGGCTCCAAAATGAGGAAATGACTTCCATCGGACTTTACAATATTCTTATCTTTTCTTTTGCCTCCTCTCACATCACTCTCCTCTCTCTTTCCGTCTCCTCGTTCCTGTCTAATTGGTCCAAATACATGCCGGCGGTGCCACAAACAGCACTAAATTAGTTTTCATCAAAACACAATTCCACCTGAATTCAACCTGCAAATGTGCTGAACACACAAAGATAAAGTGGTTAGGCTTTTAGAGGTGTCAGAACAGAGGGATAATGGTTTTGGAAGACACAGATTTGCTGAAATGGAGATTTTTTTGGGGGGATACTGTTTGGTGGAAAAACAGGTTTCTATTAGGGAAAGGTAATGGATAAAGCCAGGCATGTCTTTCTATGGGAGTGCTGACAGAGAGACAGAGAGAGAGAGAGAGAGAGAGAGAGAGGGGGGTCTCTCAGGCGTCGCTGAAGAGACAGAGCGTGAAACAGTTTGCTAGGCATGTCTAAAGATAGAGAGAAGAGCTGAGAGGGATGGGAAGAGAAGGTTGGCAGTGGGTGGTTAACCAGCCGATAACACTGCATTCTAAACAGGTGAAAAATGCGTCACAGAGCAGATATCTGTCCAAGCAAGCTGATGAGTTCCCATCATCAGGCGCTGATGTAGATGTTATTCATACAACGCAGCGCAACATCTCATCTGGTGACTTCTGCTGACATTCATAATGATGGCTTAATATGTTGGTGATTTTTATTTGTGAAGTTGTTTCCATTTTTGTGTCATGTGGCAAGAACTAATAAGACACCACAAATTGATACAAACAACATCCAGAATACAGGAAATACAGTACATTTGCAAATGATACTCCAAAAACTCCCAAAACAATTCACAAAACTACTGTAAACATATTTTTAAGACTTACAGATGTAATTGCAACCTACAGGAGAAATAAAGCACTAATTATATACTTGAAGTTCAATCTGGAGTGTGGAAACAGCAGTTGACAAAACAACTAAAGGTCTAATTAGTAGCTGGTCTGAAGCTTTCAACCATATCACATGATCTTCATCAGCAGATGGAGTTTGCCAACTTTGAATTGTAGATATTCTGATTTAAATTTTGCCTGAGTACTTTAAAGACTGTTAAATTGACCTTTAGGTGAGATTGTTGCCATTTCTACTTTTATTTTGTATCAGTACACCAGAATATTTTGGGGTTTGTCCAGCTACTGTATGTCTCACTGTAGCAGCTATGTGAAGTACAGAGAAAAACACTTTCCACTTCTACCAGATCGCACAGCTCAGACAATCAATATTTTTTAACTTGCCAAATTTGATAGTTAAACAAAGAACAACTCCTGAATAAGCTGAATAAAGGCCCTTTATTTAAATAATAGCACAGTGTAAAATATATTCCATTACAAGTGAAAGTTCTCCTTTGGAAACTTTTCCTGAATTAAGTATTATCAGCAAAATGTTCTCAAACAATCAGTAATAAAAGTTCTATAAGGTGATATTATTACATATATTATTGTATTATGACTACTGATACATTAATGTGTAATTAATGTATTTTAGTGTTGTAGTTGGTCAAAGTGGAGATAATTTTAACGAGTTTATATGCTGTTGGGTAGTTTAATCTATAAGAATGCACATATTTCATTAGAGGATCATATGTTTTGTATTTCAAATACCCAACTTCAAAGTAACTACAGCTACAGTATAAAATGCATAAAGTACCTCCAATTTGTACTTAAATACACTACTTGAATAAATGTACTTAGTTAAAATGGTGAGTATGTACGGTATGAATGATTTCATTTCATATTGTTTTCATTTTCATTTGTCATTATGCAATTAAAATATAACAAAAGCTCAGTATCTTATTAGCTGTAATTAAATTTTTGAAATATACCAAAACAGACACTGATGTTTTGAAATGATTCTAAAATTTCACTGCAATATGACCATGTGTCTAGTTTCCATCCGCACAGTTTTCATTTCCTACTCTGATTTCCTGCTAAGTGACAATGTCTCCATGTGTCTGCTTTCACTGAATGAAGTCAGCTCAAATTACCTCTATTCTAAGGTACCCTGTGGAGTTTCTGTTGTAAACAATTTGTTGTTTGCTGTGTTTGTTTTTGTTTGCATTTGACGTTCCTCAACAGAACACAGCATGTTTAATTCTTAAGGCTTAACAAACCCAGTTGATGCATCTACTTCATAAAACCACTGCCAAGGTTTTTGTTTTGGAACCTGCATTGTTTACATTATCTTGTGATCTTCTTCTTCTTCACCTCTATTACTGGCACCTCTATTATCACTACCTTTTATCGCTTATTACCACCTCTGATGTTTACCACTCTCTTATAATGTAGTCGGCAGAAACGTGTGTGGGGCATGCATGGGAACCTGTTCATCTAAACATTGCTACAGAGCCACTGGTGGTCAAAAACATCAAGGGCTGGCTTTAAGTATGTTCAACACTGGTGTAACATATTGGGTGACATACAATTTTGATCTCTATCCTATAAGTGCTGAAATTACTTGTCATTTAGATGATTTGCAAATTTCCTGAAAATTGTCAATTGTCCTAATATCAATACTAGGGTGTTTCATTGTTTTGTGAATGAAGTTGAAGCAGCTGTGGTGTCTGTATTTGGCCCTAAAAACCACAAGCCCAAAGTTCCTGTACTTCTGGAAAGTACAACCCCCCCTCCCCTAAGCAGGGGGCTTTTTGAGGGTAAAACAATCTCCTGGAACGTCATTCAGACCCTGGTCGCTCCAATGGAAAAGCAGGTTGGGGAACTGAGCTCCTTAAAAGGTTCTTAGGTTCTTAGTGCTCAGGGAAAGTTCCTGTGGTGGAAAAGCGGCATACATGACTAATTTGAACTTGAAGGTTCATTCTTAACCTTAGAAATAGAAAAAAATGGACAAAAATAACTAAAAATTCTTATTACAAGGTGCACCTATTTCATTTTCAGACACACCCCTACAGCCATCTTATTCCATGACTGAAATTGACACTTCATATGAAAACAAATAAATCCTCGTCATGATGAGCAAACTCCATCCACTGTTTATTTGGTTGAAAGCTTTGAAAAACCAATAAAAGGACCATGTGATGAGAATTTTCTTGTTAAATGACTAATTGATTAATTGTAAAAAAAAAACAAAAAACAAAAACAAAACATTTCAATAACATGTTTTAAAGTTATTATTAACCAACCAATGTACAGTATCATTCATCCATACTACTGATAAATAATACAAGAAAAAGTCTCATTTATTTAAACTTGTGATACCAAGGTTTCATAACTTGCCACATGCACATCTTTGAATTATTAAAAAAAAAATCATGCTGATAATTTTGGAGTGAGTTGGGAACATCTTTTTATTTAAAAGTGGTAGCTCCAGGTGTGTTTACATCACACCTGCTATACTTCTGGGATGAATTAAAAATACTTTACTCCAATCTGTGCTGCCGACGCCTCTCATTATCAGACATCCAGGCGGTGCTGACTGCCTCTGAACTCTCCTTCCTCTGCAGCGAGAGGCGACGAGGAACAGGGAAGAGAGGATGGTAATGCCACTAGCTGCCATCAGACAATAATAATGGCTTTTGTGTGTGTGTGTGTGTGTGTTTGTGTTTATATGTGTGTGTGGCAGTCTCGTTAAACAAAGTGTAGGCGCACTTAGTGTTTACAGACAATTATACTCAGACATCAACACAGATTGGAATAGAGAGATAATTGCTCCAAACAAGATAGGGGTAAGTCTCTCTCTTTCTCTCTCTCTCTCTCTCTCTCATACACACACACACACAGACACACACACTTTTTTCCTTTTTATGTCATATGATATTCTTGAGACTTGGTCATGTTCATTTGCATCGCTGTCTTTCATACACCTCTGCAACCCTCCCCTCATCCCCTCTTTCCTGTCTTCCTCCCACCTTCCTAATCCCAAGGAAATGACTAACACCTGTCACGATCTGTCCAAGCTGTATAAGGTAATTAATCAGACATTGCAGCAAATGTCACTACATCTACATGTGTGCACACACACACACACACACACACACACATACACACGCATAAAAAGCAGGTGTTCTTAATAACTCAATAGCTGTGATGTAAAAATCATCCTTTGAATATGACTGAGCAGACAGCGCCGAGTGTGTAAATGCACTCCATTGTAAACTCGTGAATTACTTTCCCATAATGCACTCCGTCAGTCTGACCTTGGCAAAGAGACTCTGTCCGCCACCCTATTAAGCAGGCTGTAATACTGGCCCTGTCACAAACGCAACTCAGCACACACACACACAAACAAGAGTGGGGAGAGGGCTGCATGTGGAGCAAAAGAGCAGGTGAAGTAAGAAGACAGGAAGGAAGAAAAGGGCAAAGAGTGGAGACTAAAGGCTTGATCACACCAGAAAGTAGAAAACTTACCTGCATGCCTTAAAATATGTGGTTCTAGAGGCTCTGTGAAATATGGACTGGTAGGGCACACTACTGTAACAAACATGCTTGCCAGCTGGGAACATACTAATGCTAGTCAGTAGCTCTCCAAGTTTTTGCTGTACTGGGTTGGTTGTACTTCCCAACATTTTTGTCAGTCCTGTCAGATGAACTCAAGTGCCCCATCTTTTACATCGTCATTTGTTTCAACCATTTATTGATACTTTTAGCAAACTATTTGTTCATTACTTTTAGCTTTTTCAACCATTTATCCATTACTTTTAGTCAGCTATTTACACTTTTACATTCAACAATTTATCCATTAATGTTCCAATAGGTAGCTAAAAATCGAACTATTTGAACTGTTATCCACTACTTTTAGCTAACTGTTTAAACTGTCCATTAGCCTACTTTTAACTAAGTCAACAATTTATCATTACTTTCAGCTAACTGTATGAACTATTATCCATTACTTTTAACTAGCTGTTTCAAAAATCATTTTTAGCTAAATGTAACAACTTCTCTGCTCTGCTCATTGCTATAGTTTTCACATACTCTCAACACCTGGAGTTCAGGTGTTACAGCTAACTCTGTACATGAATATACTTTTTTAAGAGATAAAGAGATATTGAATAACACCTCTCAGAGCTAGCTTGTCCCATTAGCTTGGTTAGCTTTGTACTATCATCTCCTGTCTTTATAACTGCATGTAAAACATTCATCTTTTGTGGCGCAGTTTATACTCAGAACGGAGGAGGGTTAAATAAAAAAGTGAATGGTGCAACATCGCTAATAAGCTACAATGGCATCATCCATTTTGGACCACTCACCCTATCTACACTCAAAGCATTATTAAGACGGCTTTCTATTGGTTAAATTTGTGTGTCAAAGTTCAACAAAGTTCAAGGTGATTTAATTGGATGAATTGATTTTGCCGCAAAATGTCACTGTTTTAAATGCTGCTGAAACAAAAGAGATGCCTAAAGCATTTTTTTTCCTTTGTTTCTCATCAGTCGTCACCATTTTATAATGTTCAACCTTCTGTTTCTCCTTTTCTGTCATAATTATCTCAATCTATGTCTTGCATTGCTATTTCCTTATCTGCATCTGTCTCCCTTTCACTCCAACTTTGTCTTTCTTTTTCTGTCTCTGTATTTCTTTGCATTTTTTATGCGTTGATCCGTCAGTTGTGTTTTTGATTAATATTGATTTAGCTGTAATAGTTGGGCTACAGGGACACCACATTTCAATAACTTCTAATTACACGCGCACACATACACTCACACTAACACACACAAACTTCGATAAATCTAATTGCAAGTTCCACTCATAACGCCCCTGAGTCCCGGCCCACAAATTACAACAGCAATCTGACATTGTCAATAAATATGGGTGCCATTCTGCCTGGCTGAATTCTTGTGAAATGAAAGATGCAAATAAATATCGTGAGACATTTTCTTTGATCCCCTTTTCTTCTCCGTGTTTTCTGCTTCCTTTCTCTAATTTTTGAGCTCTGTCCTTCCTTCTTTCCTCTTCACATCATCCCATCCTCCTCTCTCCCAGCCCACCCGTCTGCCTCGACTTTGTTTCAGCTGTTGATTCAGCATCAATCACTGCGAAATCTAATTTGTCAAACCTCAATCTAGCAGGGCCCTCAACCCTGTGCTGCTGTCTGTTTGTTTGGAGCCCCACAAATGAGATGTGTGATAAGGCAACAGAGGGAGTTCTGCCGGGAATAAAAACAGACTTTTGCACTTTGAAGTCAGAGCAGATCAAAAACAACAGACAGCTCTTTGTGGTACAAAGGGAGCGTTTCTCCCCTTCATCCATCTTCCCTCGTTCCTGCACCTTTTCTTTGCAACCAGTCTGTCACTCTGTGAACTGTCACATATCACATAGAGCCCTCACCTACCTGCAGTATCTACCTGTCTACCTACCGCAGGGAAGAGATCTGAATCTGTGTGCGTGTCAGTATGTGTATGTATGTGTACGCGTATATACAGTTTACGTGTCCCTTGAGGGTTTGTGGCAGACAATGCAATTTGGGCAGTCTCTATGTTGGTACACAGCTGATAAAGACATGCAGTATATTCTGTTTGTCTATTGTCCTTTCATTTCTGAGTCTTATGCTTTCAGTTACATCTCACAGTCAATCTTATCCCCTATTATTTTAGCACACCCTGGCTCTTATTTTTCTGTCATTTTGATTTTTGCAGCACACTCGCGCCGTCAAGTCTGCAAAGACATCGTCACTGTCAGTGCTGATGTTAGGGACGTACAGTACATCTTGTGTCCCATCAGCCCACAACTACCCTTCATCACACCCCCTCCACCACCCTCCCCGGTCCCATGTTCACGACATGGGAGTCATTTGTCTTCTCTGTGTCCGCTGTGATGATGTGGGATAACGTCGGGGGCCAGTGGAGCAGACAGGGGAGTATTGGAATATCGATCCTCCTCCTCTCTCCCTGTCCTCCTGCTGGAGTTTTTTTTTTTTCCTGCCCGTGTGATAAAGTGACTGGTGCTGATGGGGTTTGGCTCCATACATTGTTTCTTATACCTTTTGTGCACATGTATGTGTGTGTGTGTGTGTGTGTGTGTGTGTGTGTGTGAGTGTGTAATTTATTTGTACCAGGGAGTGGTTTGTGGCTGTACAGTGTTCATGTTTCAGTTAACTCTGCTCTCTCAGCGTTCACATCCAGTTTATTCCCTGCAGTGTCTGTTTACACTGTACACTAATGACTGTACAACTCGGTCAGATACATTTTACAGCATAAAATTTGCAGATATAGCTAGATTCAAGTCTCAAGATAATAGAAACAAATACAGGTTGGAAATAAACAAGTTAAAAAATGGAGCAAAGGCAACTCACCACAACTTAAAGGATAATTACAGTTCACCCCAGGTTAGCCGAGCATATCCGGGAGACAAAACGAAGACAAACAGTAAAATTACTATCCAAACTGTCTTTTGTAAACATCCATCACAGTTTACAAATGTAAACCACCTAAAACCAAGGTACCGTATTTTCTTAAATAGTGGCCAGGGCTTTTATTTACCTTACCAGAGGGTACCAGGCCTTTATTGGAAGCAGGCTTATATTAGAGAGGGACCTTTATTTCTAATTCCCTTTGTTTGATAAGTATATTTGCTCATATTTTAGTATGAAGCCTCCTTGTTTTCTGATCTACTTCCGTTTGCTCTGTTAATTTTTGGTTAGTGCATTACTGGTAATCTACTTACTCAGACGTGTAGAACGATAATCCTAGTGCTTAAATTCCACCCAGGATGTTTTGGGGGTGCACCACTTAGCTGTAGCATGTGGGTAGCATGATCATGGATGTATGCTCACTGGCTTAGCCAAGCTACCTTGGTTACACCTGGTTACCCATGCTCATGTAGTGTCACTGCCATTGTTATTATTAAAATATGTGCCATTAGCACCGTATTTAAACGATATCACATCTCCTCCATCCTCCTCCCCTCTCTGTGACGGTTGGCGATCCTCTGGAGAAAAATGTTGTCTCCAGAGAAGTGCGTGATGAAATAAGGAAGGCTAAAATTAAGTTTAGGGAAAAGATAGAAATGCAATATAGTAGTGGTGATCTTAGAGCAGCCTGGCAAGGGATTAAAACAATGGCCTCCATTAATCAATGTGCAAATGAGACTAAACAATCCATCAGTGTAAATGGGGTGGATGATTCTGATTTGCTGAACACTTTCAACTCATTTTTCTCTCGCTTCAAAAGGTCTCTGAAAATGTTTCCATGCTTAGAGGGCCTCTTGTACTTCAGAATAATATTGTGATGTCTCAGGAATGTGTCACAGCCCTATTTAAGAGGGTGAACATAAGGAAGGCTGCTGGTCCTGATGCCATCTGTGGTCGCATTTTGCGCTATTGTGCTGACCAGCTTAGTGAGGTCTTCACTAAACTCTTCCAGATGTGTGCTGACTTGGCCAGATACCTACAATCTGGAAAACATCAATTATAATACCCATTCCAAAATCAAAAAATCCAAAGGAACTAAATGAGTTTAGGCCTGTTGCGCTTAAATCCCTTGTCATGAACATTTTTTAGAAGATTTTAGAAGATATGGTTGTCTCCCTCATTGATGGCTCACCCCAGGGTTGTGTCCTGACCCACTGCTTTTTATGATGTATACAGACAGCTGCAGGATTTCTCAAGAGAGCAGCTATCTCGTGAAATTGTCTGATGACACCGCTCCATTGTCTGTTCTTCAGGGCTCAGAGTCAGACCATGGTTGTGCCCATACCTGCCTTTGTTAAATGGTGTGATGATAACTTCCTCAACTTTAGCGTATCAAAAACTCAGGAATTAATCATTGATTTCATGAAGAATAGTGACAAACCAAAAGCTAGCATTATACATGGCAATGGTGTTCAAATTGTCGACACATAAATATATAGGAACGATGTTCAACTCTCAACTCAGAGTCGGTTGTGAAGCATGGACAACTAGGAATTCACTTAATGTGGAAGCTTAACTCTTTTCGTGTCTGTGATATTATTTTGTGTAAGTTTTATCAGGCATTTGTTGAAAGTCTTTTAACTTTCTTGTTTATATGCTGGTTTAATGGGTTGTCTGTGAAGGACAAGAATGGCCTAAATGGTATTGTGAAAGTCTGCTCCAATGATTGGAGCCCAGCAAAGAGACTTGTGCTCCCTCTGGGAGGAACAGGTGGCCCAGAAAGCAAAAGGTATTATCAGCCAATCTGACCAAATTCTGTCCAGTGAATTCACTGTAATGTCCTCAGGCCGGTGTTATAATGCGCCCCTTAGGAGAACAAACTGCTGCAGTTTCATTTCTTCCGTTATCAGGCTACTAAATGCTGACAGTAGTCATTTTTAAATAACTGTTAAACTTATATGAACTATAACAAAATATTTTATTTTATTTACTGCTGCTCGTTGTTTCCTGGTATTTACCCATGTATGTTACCTCTGACATACAACTATCTTGCTTGTGAGTTTTGGAGTTGTGTGTATTTACTGGGTAAGCTGCAAATGAATTGCCCTTGGGATCAATAAAGTTGTCTGACTCTGAATCAGAAGTCGGTTTGAACACGGCCTCACACAGGCAATATTCAAAACAAAAGACTCTAATACAAAGTTAATACAGTACAACCAATTTGCAGCTGTTCTTCCAAAACCTTTATCAAAGAGCATCTTAATGTTTTCTTTAGTTGATATGGTCCTTGTACTATATCTAACTCCCACACCTTCCACAGATTCAGTGCCAAACAAATTATAGACTCTGTCTTCTCACTGAACAACCAGTATAAGATGTTACTCTGTGGTCAAAGGTTTAAACTCCCTTCTTCTGTACCACAAACCAAGCATGGAGATCCCTCATCCCAATAAGTATTAGTCTTCAAAACAAGAACATCAAAGCATCAGCAATTCATTTTATTTGACAGGTGTTTTTTTAATATGTGTTGATGCCTTGAACAATATTTTATTGTAGTTATTATAGATGTCAATGCCTTTAGTGTTGTAAGAGAAATGTTGCTCCGGTACACATTTTTTTCTCTTGCTTGAATGGAAAATTTCTTAAATAACTTCCCTTTACAAAGAGTATGACAGAGTGAGTGATAATAGCCTGTTGATGTGAATCAACAGAGAGCCCTTATTATCCTTTTGGCCCGACTTCTGTTGTTCTGTAGCGGCATTGTGTGTATCTGGACCACACTGCTTACTTTGGCACCGATGAGAACCAGTTCCTGCTAAGTGTTGGTGCTTAACACGCCCGTATGGAAAGAGACATCTGCAAAACAATAACACGACACCTGTTGAGGAAAGATAAAAGATAAACATCTGCGTGGAAACCAAAACACAGGCAGTAGATGCATATTCAATAAACACAAGGAAACACACGTAAATGTATGAACACAATAATGCAAAAACAACAAGTTAATAAATACATATAATACAGACACTCAGAATATACACAGTAATAACACACACATGCACGCACACACACACACATGCATGCACATGTTCGTACAGTATAAGAGCTGATTGTGATCTGTGACCGCAGCATGTGGCCGGTCGTTCCTAACAGACCAGCACATCAAGAACAAAGCAGTAATTCAAATCAGCTCCCACCTTCCACCTTGCAGCCAAGACGCTGCATATCATTTTATAGGCCCTGTGCCATTTCACACACACACACACACACACACACATACACACACACACGGCCAACCAATCTAGTCCTCAACACTACCAAAAGTAATTTGTCATGTTCATGATAAATTATACCCTCTCCAGTTCATAGCTTACAGAGGTTGGATGGAGAGAGAGAGAGAGACAGAGAGAGAGAGAGAGAGTGGGTGGAGAGGGAAGGAGAGCCAGTTGTTTACAGCTGTCGTTTGTATTTGGTGCTAAGAGCAAACAAATGAAACATGACAAAATATGGTAAGATGAGGAGGTGTCCATGCGTCATGTGGTTACACGCTTACTGCGTGGTATTTGAAACTTGTGGGTGGCAAACCGTTGGTCATTTACACAGCAGGTAATTTTGACAGTTGAATGTGTTCTCATAGTTTTCAAGTGAATCACACCTTGAATTAAAATGCTAACAATCACAGACCAGTCAAAAGGGTCGACTTACCCAAATTACGTAAAAACACACTGTCCCTCTTACTTCTAGCGGTATCTAGATACAGTAGTTTTGCTCTGTTTCTGAGATTTCCGTCCCCGATCCAATACTATTCAATGCTGTGCCGTTTCGACCAACTACAGATCTTCCTCAGGCAAATACCAACAGGAAGGAAATGGGGGATATATATAGCAAAATGACCAGTGACATCATAATCATCTAATCACATTTATGTGTATCAAGACATCCTTATCACAAAGGAAGTAAAAAACATTAATATAAATAGACATACAAGTATGATTCATAGTTGTCTTGCACAAATTTCTAATCAATAAGCCACAATGATGCAATAAAGATAAAAAAATATCAAACACTCATTTTGTATAAGCAGTAAGGTGGATGCTGGTAAACAAGACTTTTTAATAAGTCTAGTATTTATAATCACATTCAAAAACTAAAATCTTGACCTGTTTCCTGCCCTCCTTATCACTGCCCATGTGTGATTTGTTCAGGGATTCAAATAAATTTGATTTTATGTTCATTGATGTCTGTTTGCTAACATTATATGGGATGGATAGCAGAGATGGGAACGATTCCCATGTTTACTTGTTAATGTTAAGGTCTTTGGACACTTCAAGACTGCTGTATGACTGTCGTTTAACTTTGGCTGAAATGAGGCATCCGTGTTTGTTTATTTTCAGGCACTTCTGATTATTATTATTAAGTGTCAAGTGAGAGAGCTTTCAGAGAAATCTGAGTTTCCCGGTTGTAATTACAACTTGGATGTTGATGTGTACGCTCTTTACAAGTTGGAAACTGGTAATTACGGTGATTCTAATATGACTTGAATGCAGCATAAAAAAAACAACCAAGCTAATTGCAGTTTTGGGTTGTTAAAAATTAGGAGGTTGCCTCCCTGTGCCTGAACCACAAAAATGATGACAGAAAAATAGGTAAAACGATAACTGAAAATGGTTGTTTTAAATTGACTCACAGACATAACACCTCATGAATTGACATGTTTTTTCAATCAACACAAACAATGTTAAGGTAATTGCTCCAAGCGGCCATGGCTGCAGCTTCTGTTAGACTAAAAAAGACATCATTTGGATGGCTGCATCAGTCACTGCTGATTGGGAAGGGCAAAATAACCCCTGTGCCCAAAAAGAAAAGTGCTAACACAACATCAGACTGATTAATGAACTGACAATTTAATTATCAGGGTAGTAAAATATTCTTAAAACACCTGGCATAATCCACACACCTGCCTATGAACAGTTTTAAATGATATGAAAAAACTTTCTATTTAAGAAATTGTGTGTTTGAATCAAACAGTAACTACAAAGCTTGAGAATGAAGACAATGTGATAATAACTTAAAGTGCAATGATCCATCTTTATATACAGTCTATGGTTTGAACACTGTTTTCTGAAAAGAGATGTTGATGAATTAATTTAAATGTCACACACAAAACAATTCCATTCACTTCCACTTTTATTGAGGAGGCAGAAATCTCAAAACACGGGCAAATAAAATAAAATCTATCTGCATTTCTACTAAAAATATGTGTAACTTGGTAAAATGACCCTTTAATATAGCTGCACTTTAAACGTGTTTCATCAATAGAGCCAAGTTCAAGATCTGAATGACACAATTAGAATTCCCGCAGTGACTCCTCCAGATAATTCATTTAACTGAAACACAGACAATCCTCCGTGTAAACATGGAGTTTTACACTACATCAAGTCACATGACCGTTCTCTAGTTAAAAAACCACACATGTACGACCAAGCCTGAGAATTTATTAAACAGCATTAGTCTTGGAGGTGCAAGATGGGGGAACAGGGCAAATCTTAGAATAGCCTTATACAGTATGCGTGTTTATGGCAACTGAAAGCCCACAGGACCAGCGTGAAGCATGGATAGAGACACAGCCAGGGGAGAACTCATCTGTTCCTTGGCTCTTAGCTGTTCCAACACTCATAATGCCTCCGTCCCCTGGGTGGTATTGCTTCTATAATAGCCTGCAACTATGCAGCACTGAAAAACAACCTTGCTAATTCTCACACACACCGTGAGGGAGAGACCCATGGAGGGGAGAGAGTGAGAAAGAGGAGAAGGAGGGAGAAATCCTGTGCTTGTATTCCCAAGTCTAACAGACCTCTTTTGTATTCAGGTAAGTTAGCTTAACAGAGAAAATGCTGATAACTCCTTGACACAAGGTCACACATTATATGCCATTAAAAAGCAAATACAGGTATGTGGAGTCGACGCACAAACATGCACATTCACACACATATACACACATACACACACACACACACACACACAAGTTGACAGGTCAACAGAATTATGTAAACCACTTTGTTTCATCTTCATAATCGCCTGAGGGCTTTGTGCAGTCAGGGTCACTGACACGATTATCCTATTATATTAGATAAAATAAAGGAGATGGAGAGAGGCGGCAAGAGAGAAGAGACTGGCAGGAAAGAGAAAGAAAATATTAAAAAGGCTCAGGCATGCAGCAGTGTCTCCAGGTACAGTAAGAAGGATGTGCAGGAAATACAATGGATTCCTCTGTGGCTACTCAGAAATTCTACCTCAAGAACAGGTGTGTGGGAGCCAAGAAAAAATGTGTGTGTATGTGTGTAAAGGTGTATCTGAGAAAAAAAAAAAAAAAAAAGTAGGAAGAGAGAGATGGGAAGAGTCATGTAGAGTGACAGTGAGAAAGGGGGATTTCAGAGTGAACTTTGAGTGTACATCTCATATATTTTCATCTGGCCTCAGGGAGCGCCGTGACTGGCTCTCTAGCTCACTGTCAGCCATGACAGACTCCACTGATTGGCTTTATTCACCACTGAGCGAGCGTGCACAGGTGCGCACATGTTCACAGGTGATGTTGATGTATGTGCGATTATGTGCAGCGCCTTTATCTTTATCTCTTGTCTCTACAGGAGTCCTGTCGACTAAAAATAACATTCATGCAATTTGTAGAACAAATGTGTTTTATAGGAAATGCAGTTCCTATCTGAAAACTATTCACTGCCAATGCAAAATGTTCATGCTTAAAGTATCTGCATATATTTCATTTGTTTTTCCTGTATGATATATAACAACAAAAGGGATGCAGGACAAAAATCCTAGCTTAATCACACTTCATGGATTGCAAAAAATGTTGCCAGTGAACGTAATCCAAGCGGAATTACAGTATATATTTGGCAAAGCAAATCAGAAGTGTATAACCATATTTTGCAGGAAACAGAGTTGTTCTACAGAGTGTAAATTCCAGCCGTAATGCGTAAACTGTTGTGCACAGTGTATGAAATGAGCTCAAATCTCCAGGGAAGCAATAGGAGGCGAATCAAACTAACAAAGGAGAATGAGAAGAAGAGAGGTCTGATGAACATCAAGATTACCAGGATGTTGAATTTTGAGCAATAAATCTGATTGAGGGAGGGAGTATTGTGCCACGCTTTCATAAGTGACTTTGAAACATTTTGTGTCCGTCCCTCTGCTCCAGTTCAATGAACTGAAAAAAAGTTTAAAGGTGTTTTTCTAATGAAGGCAAAAAATGAAGGACCAACAAAAAAGAAAAAGGCAATAAGAGTCCGGTGTCAAGGATAACATCTCCCAGACTCTGACGAACATTTAGTTGTTTTGAATGACACTGAAGATTGGAGCTTTTAAGAAAATATATGAAATCTGCAGACATTTCACATCTGATTTCTTGCTTTTACACTTTGTTTTGCTGATGGTAACTGTGAACACTGGAATAAATCGGCACTTATGAATCATTGCATTTGGTGGTAGCTCAGTAAGAATACATTTGGTGGGGATGCAGAGAAAAGGAGCTCACATCCAAAACTTAACATGACAGTGCCACATTTGTTTTGGAAACCTTCTGAGCTGAATAGAAAGAAGAAAAAACACACACGCTGGAGTCTCCTTTGTGTACCATTATTTTTACAGTTTATTGTCACCACAACACATTTCGGAGTCATAATGCTCAGGCACAGAAAATGAGAAACAACAAAAAAAGGCAAACCTGGGTTTATCACCCGCCTTACTGTGCTCCGTAATGGAATGCTATTCAAATCCCCAGCTCCCCTGAATACTCTGGTCCATGGCTGCGATCCAAAACAAAAACCTCCTTCACTGTACCCTTGACGCTACAACCCTAATGGTCTTTTTCGATGACGAGGCGAGGAGCAGAGAACACCCCGACAGTCAATTCTCCTGCCTGGCTCTCTGATGATGAGGTTTGACGTGGGAGTTTGCACAAGGGCAATAGGTAAAGGGAGGGTGGGGGCCATACAGTAGGCTATCCTTGGTTTTTGGAATACAGCCCACTGTGTCGCTGGCATGTTTGACACATGCTGCAGTGCATTATAATCAGCCCAGCCATCACTCAGTCAGGCCCTGCACTCTGAGCCTGCAGCATCAATCCAATCAAATGAGCTTTTCTGATTGCCGCGCCTCTGGAGGGAAAGCCCTGAGCATAGGAAACATGTCAGTCTAATGTCTGACACACACTCTATCTGACTGATCAAACAGCCACAGAGATAAAGATGGAGCGGGGGCTTCAGCATGTGTTTCTGTGTGTGTGAGTGAGCGGATCAGCATTGCAGAATACTTCACTGGAGCCATAGGTGCTGCGTAAGAAGTTCAGCCATTGATTGATGATAATGAGTCCTGCTTAAGATCACATGATGGCGAAGAGAAGGGGAGAGAGGAAGTGAAAGGGAGAGGGAGCCTGAAAAATGGGTATAGAAGAAGAACGACAGAGAGGAGTGAAAGGGAGAGGAGAAGCCGCAGATGAAATATATGAGGAGAATCAAGTCGGGGGGGAGAAAAAGAGAAAAAAAAAAGACTTGAAGGATGGAAGAGAGAAAGAGAACAAGAGGTGCAGAGTACAGGAGTAGGAGGAATGAGGGAGAACATGGGAGGAGATGGGGGAAGAGTAAAAAAAAAAAACTGTGTTTTTGCAGAAACCCAGGCCATCTGGTGAGATGGAATTACATTAGCGATGCACATACAAGCCCTCGTGCTCCTGTCTCATCAACACATAGCACAGGCTGAGATGGTTTATGTGCATGTTTGCGTGAATGTATTCTCACATATGTGTGTGTGATTACTGTGAGCACTCAAAGGGAGGTTTTGACCTTGAAGTTTTTTACCAAAATACAAAAACCTTACCCATAGTCATCATTTATTTGTACCAAAACCTTCATGCAGTCAAGTGTTTACCACACAATGAAGCATTTGAGGTAGCCGTTCAAACTGTTCAGAGGAAAAAAAAAGAGACATTAAGAGGGCTGGGGGTGCCTAATGTTCGCAACTATTGCCTCACATAAGAGCTCTCCCACATTCCCATTTACTCAATATTTCATGCATGAATAATCCAATACAAGCAAAAGTGCAATATTTCCACAAGGGCCCAGTGTAGATTAGCAGAGGGGGGTTGGCACTGTCCCCCTAAGGACCCCCAGGCTTCTCCCAGGAACACAGAGCAAAAGTAATCAGACACAAGACACATCTTTCTTATCTCCGGCCCACTCCTAACAAGCACATAATTGCTAATATCTTTGCTGAGCTGGAGAACGAATACCCCGGAGACTGGCTATGTATATTCACCCTGATAGAGAGATGAGGACGGGTTGCTATAGGAACAAGGAAGCCTTAATGTGGCAATGCAGGGGGCATGAGGGGAGGAGAGCTGCACGAGAGAGAGAGTGAGGAGGTTGAAAGGTCTGAACAAGTGTAAACTACAGTCCTTGCAAAACCGATGTGTCCCCCTTAAACTTTTTTATGTGTTACTGTTCTTCAACTCTGAATCACAGCAGATGCAATTAAGCTTCTTTGAAACTGATCACCAGAAAGCTATTTAATATAACAGTGAAAACAAAGTGCTGGAATTTGATATAAAAAAGCTGAAAATAAACGATTGCATAAATATTCACTGTCTTTACAGTGACAAACTTAAACTATTACTGGTGCAGCCAACTGTTTTTAGAGGTTGTATGATGAGCTCAATGACAATGAGTTTAAACAAGGTACACCTGTGTTAGGAAGGTCTAACTGGTTGCTATTAAATTTCCTGCCTAAAAATTGATCATAAAGACAAAGGAACATCCCAAGAAGAGACACAAAAAGTTAAAAAAGGGAGGGATACAAACGGACACTACCACGACTTGAGGCTGAAGCCAATGCAGAAGTACCTTAAAGTGCAATGCCATAGATGGCCGCTAGATGCTGGCTCCAAAGAATTCTTCTCTTTAGAAATACTAAGTCAATGTTTTTATTCACCAAGTCTTGATGGTCTCAATCACTAAATTCTGGCACTCTAATAAGTGTGCTGGTGTTCATTTTGGAAATTATTACTCCGTTAGTAAGATTTGAAGACTAATAGTAGGCTTTGATGCTCTGTGGGCATTGATTGACAGCTCTGATTGACAGTTCACTCACCTGCTGCTCTCCCTGGCTCTAGGACTCGCATTGAATCTGACTATCGTTGCAATATTTCTGTAAGTTTAGGGTTACTTCATTAGGAGATAGTGGGGCATGTTGCTAGAGGGTGAAAGGGAAAAGATGGTGCCACTCTGGGCCTCAAACTGGTTCCAATGCAAACCAATGAATGATGTCACACCTTGCTACGTCCATCTTTATACACAATCTATCGGGGGATACAAGAAAATATCCAAAGTACAGAATATCCCTTAAAGTACAATAAAGTCAAAAGTAACAATTTTTGGATAGCATGCATCTGGGGGCACTATCAAAGAATCTGAGCTACAATGATCTACTTATCCTCCCAAACATACATCAACATTAAATTGTAATACATTGTGGATCGGTAGAGTAATAGTGAGAAGCATGGATATTATTGGAAATTACTAGTTAGTTGGTAGCCAACCAACTGGTGAATAAGCCAGTGATTGTGAGGCATAAATGCTAATTTGGCTAATGAGCTAATGCAAGCCAGACTTCCAGCATCCCCACCATGAGTCATAGTGGTGGATGCATCATGTGTCTCCAAAGAAAAATACAGGGAAATCCCGGAGGAAAACCAACTGCTGTCTGCAAGACAACGACCCCAAACATAAAGCCAGGCTACACTGGAATGACCTAAAAACTATTTCAGTGTTTCAGACCTCAAACTTAAAATTGCTGTTCACCCACAGCACCAATGCAGTGACTAAATAATGACACAAGAAGAGTGAATATTCATGCAAAAAAATCATTTTGTATATTAAATTTGTACATAATATAATCAATTAGAAGATATTTGAATCGTTTTGTGTAATATGCACTTCAACAACAGAGTTGGGAGGAAGTCATAAGGCAGCCAGATATTACAGTATATGGAATAAAATTAGGGAAGAGGATTTGCACAAAGGTTTGCACTTACAAAAAAGGTTGCAGTTGCACATCTATTTTTTTGTGGGTGAAAAAAGTTCACACAGGACTCAATAGTATGTGTGAATCCCGAGTTTACCTCTGCAAATCAATCTTCTTTATGCACTCACACATTGGAAATTATTTGTGCAAATCTTTTTCATTTGTTCACAAAATGTCATGCACAGCTACAGATCTCCTTATGGACTAAAAAAATTAAATCTATTTGTTCAGATTTTTTTTTTTTACGCATTCAAACATTTGAATTCATTTGATCAAAACGTTTTTACACATTCACACATTGGAATGTATTCATACAAAATGCTTTCACACATTCACATATGGTGATAAGCAGCTACAATACATATGACCCTAATTTTATTCCATATAATTAGGGGAAGGAAAAAGAAACGAAAGGAAGTGAGTGGGAGAAAAGCATAAATAGGACATTTTTTATCACTTCTATATGTTGGAAGTATGCTACAGTTTGTGCTGCACAAGAGCAGAGGCAAAAAATGTTTTTCTTTTCCTTATAGTACTCATTTGTTATAAGTCAACAAAATACATCAGTGAGGCTTTTATTGAATTGGGAGTCTGGATCATCCTTATAGTGCATTACTGGATTACCAGCTAGCTATCTGTAATGTCAGCTTTTGTAATGCAACATGAGAAAAACCGAGGCCATAACTTATGTGTGTGAGAGATCACATTATGTTGGCCAAGCTCTAATCATTCTTTGATGCCAGAGGCGCTTCATTCAGCCTCCCCCTCTGTCTTTATCCGTCTCTCTCCGTCTATCTCTTTCTCTCTTTGCCTGTGTGCGTTTGTCTCTATCTTCTGCTCTTTATCTCTCGTTTTCCTCCTCTCTGTCTCTCTGTAATGGTATTTCAATAGGACAGATAGCCACAGGAATCCAATACGCAGACTGTCTAATTGAGTCTTTAATAGGTTGTCTGATGTCTGCTTGCTGCTAGTTCACACTGAGAGAGACCAAGAGGCAGAGTCACACTTCAAACAACACACCACCGCCAGCTGGACTCTCTTGAAAGGTCACTCTACATGGCTGGATCAACACCATTAACACGTTGTTTGTTAGTTATACACACTAAAAAGGATTTTGTTCCCTTTGTAATTTAGAGAACATGTTGTGGAAAACGTATTTGTTTTTCTTAAAATAGCAACATTCCTGTTTCTTCGAGATCCACAGTCAGAATGATGCTCATTAGAGCTACATTCATCTTTTAAGTTCTTGAATATTGATTTAAACTTTACTCCCACGTGCTAGTCTTGACACACACAAAGTCAGAATAGAAGTTATACTGACTTTTCATCTTGACAGACATGAGAATATCTCATAAGTGAAGACTCAAAGTTATTGAGCTCTTGGAAAATCTGTAACATTTCTACAAGATAAAGTTTTGGAATATCATGTTTCTGTCAGACATCAGAACTTTTAGATAACAAACCATCACAATAATAAATCAAAATATAAAGCAGGTCATAATAAAAGTTTTGTTTATTTACGATAGTTCAGCAACACTGTATTACAGAATGTGAGAAAAAGGTCAATTTCAGCAACAAAGTTCATTCATGACCTTAGAAACAGTGGTATGATACAGCAATTGCAACTTAATGTCCACTTACAAGCATTTTTTTTAATCTTTCCACTGTGTCAAACAGTCTTAATCATCAGTGTTGGGCAATGTAATCCATTACTCATTACATTTTACCAATGGAGAAAGTAATTACATTGCTTTACTCAACAGCAAAAGTAATTATTTACATTAGTCATTGCACCTTCTGTGTTTAACAGGTGTAGTAATAGAAAACAAGACACTAGCAGACAAACCATCCAACTCTGAACAAAACCAAGTGATTCCTTACTGGTGGCTGATGATAGCAAGCCAGCTAAGAACACTAAACATGTAAATTCAACAACTTCTGAGTATGTATTTCCCCTCTTTTGAAGTCTAAGCTTTCACCTCCCCACATCACAAAGAATCCTCCTTTTAACTCCCAACTGGACAGCAAACAAGCCAGACGCTGAAAAGTAAAAGTAATGAGGTGTTACGAGTGTTAGTAGCTGTAATGTAATTACTGAAATTCAAATTGTAATCCCTTACACTACTCTGAAAACATAATCACATGACTGTAACTCATCACTAAGTAATGTGTTACTGCCTCAGACTGGATGGAGGTTGCTTGATTGTCAGTTTTGTCAAACAACTATTGCAAAAATCAAGAATGAACTTTGATAAAAAAGATATAAAGATATAAAAGAAATCATATCAGCTAGTGAGCTCACATGTCATCTCCATGACAACTGAGTAAACTATCCACTGATGAAGATATGATTGGGAGCTCCAGAAACAGCTAGTAAGTTGAATTTGGATTTGGAATGGACATTATAGAGTTGTTCCCATGTGGCAACAACCATGGCTTGAAATTACAGCCAATGTGGAAGTACCTTAAGGTGGGATATCACTGACAGTCACTAGATGCTGGCTCCAATTTATCTTCAGTAGACTTGACTACTGTAATGGTGTCTTCACAGGTCTCCTTAAAAAATCGATCAGACAGCTGCAGCTGATTCAGAACGCTGCTGCTCGAGTCCTCACTAAGACTAAGAAAGTGGATCATATGACTCCAGTTCTCAGATCCTTACATTGGCTTCCTGTCAGTCAACAAACTGATTTCAAAATACTACTGTTGGTTTATAAAGCACTGAATGGTTTAGGGCCGAAATATATTTCCCAGTCAAAGAGTGTCAACTTCTCTCATGAAATACTAAACCAATAAATTTTTTCAACGAGTCATTATGGTTTCAATCTCTTAATTTGGGCCCTCTAATGAGTCTGCTAGTGGTTATTTTGGAAATTATTGCTCCATTAATAAGATATAAAGACGAACAGTAGCTCTGCCATGTGGGCGTTGATATAATTGACAGACTATTGTTGCAATATTTCACTAACTTTAATGTAACTTGATAATGATACCTGCCATGTTAGTTAGCTAATGTTGCCACAAGTCTGCATCACTCGGTATTTCCAGTAAGCTAGCGTTAGCTTTGGCCCGAGGTAGCGGGGGGTGTTTTCAGAGCGTGAAAGGATACACCCTGCACTCCTTCTTTGGAAGGTCCTGACTCCAAAAAGAAAGGATGGCGCTGACCATAAGCAGCAACTCTGGGCTTCAAACTGGCTCCAGTGCAATCCAATGGGTGACGTCACACCTTGCTACGTCCATCTTTACATACAGTCTATGGCTGTTCCCAGATAGAAAAAAAACAAAAAAAACCAAAACTAAGCAAACGGGCAAAAATAAAAGATGGACACAGCGCAGAGGAGAATGCAGTCTGTGAGATCCATATTCACCCATTTTATATAGAGTGCAAGAATCCAGACAGATATATCCTATGGTTGTTATATAATGATGATGACTGTGAGTGGATGATTCAGGTCTGCGCTGTATAGTTTAACTGTTATAAAATAATACTTATTTGTTACTTTGGATGGCTCAGAGATTACACTTTTTACTGTGTTGGGTCTTTACTGTAAGTAAGTGCAGTGTTACTTCTTTTGTCTAATGATATGACATTAGACAAAAGATTGCTTACTGGAGGGTAGAGAGGTGAACCCAGTCTTTTCAAGAGAGAGCTGTAATAGAAGTGCGGATGTTGGAAATGATTTGAAGACTGTGTTTTTCTTGTCAGTGCTGTTCACAACATTACACACGCTGTCTCTTTTACATGTAGATTTGTATATAAGTGCATGTTCATGTGCATGTAGATGTATGTCAACCTTTGTGTGTGCGTGCTAACCAGTGCTGCAAGCCCGTGACTATATTCTATCTGCATAATGGTGGGATAATTAACATCTTCACCTGGCTCCTGGTTTGTTCGCTTAAAAAGCCTAATTAATCACAGGGACAACGCTGGGACTGGAGTCAGCGCCGCCAAGCGTGAAATTACCTTTCTCAGAGACTGGGCTCAAACGTCCATAAACAGTGATCCTGCCAGCCTACCCTCTGTACCCGACTCTGCTATTCTTTATCTCGCACTATACACGGCCTCGGAGGGAGGGAGTGGGGAGAATGAGCACAAAAAAGGCCAGCATAGGTGGGAAACAATGCAGATGAATAAAAACAAAGCAGGAGATGCGAGGAAGACAAGTTGGGTTTCTTTTGTGATATTCCACCGCGCGGGCACAGTGATGGTCCCGCTCTGCTGCGTAAAAATAAAATTAGTTGGTGGGCCAGGTATCTGAACACCTACTCTGAGTGAGCTCTCTGGCCAAATCGATAACTTTGAACTTTCCAACATGGGAGCAGAAAGAAACTCTTTACATCAAGAGACGTGCGCTATCATATCCCACTGCTGGTGTTGAGTACAGCAGCAGCCGTTCTGGGAGTAGCTTGTATGAATCATTCACAACACCCACTCTCCTAACCTCTCCCTCTCTACCTACCTGCCCACCCGGCAACCCCCCCCGCCCACCATGAGCCGCCGTCAGCATCAACTGTCTTTGTACTTAACCTCACACATCACAGCTAACTCGTATATCAATGTTGTGTTGAGACAGCGGAGAAAGGATGTATGCCTATTTCTGGTTCAGTAGGAGTGGATGATGGCTGCAGTGTGTGTGTGTGTGTGTGTGTGTGTGTGTGTGTGTGTGTGTGAGATGTCGTTGAACTTGATGGAGGTGTATGTTTCATGAACATTGTGAAGGTGCTGCATGTATATTCACATCTCTGACACTGAATCGCATAACACCTCATGTATAGAAACAGACAGACATGCAAATACACACGACATCAATCAAGATAACACTATGTGTTATTGGGTTATTTTAATAGTGTTGAGTTTTACACACTTTTGAGATGTTTTCAGCTTTATCTTAATTAATGAATGCTGAGTTACTAAGTTCAACTGAAATTAAATACAGCATACATATCTGCTCTGTAAATCCCTTGTCATGTGTTCTCTTCTGAGAAAAAAAAAATCAGAAATTTATATTTTAAAATCTTTGATTTCATGATTGATGTCCCCTATTTTCACATTATTTCCATTCTGCCATCTGTTTATGTAGCTGGAGTCATTATTTTGATACAGATCAAATCTTGAGTAAAGCAATAACGTGGTGTTCAATCATAAGTAGAGCAGATAGTCACACTGAGCCTGATAGCATCCTGCTACACAACACAAGAGTCACAGACTCTGAACAACAACTCACATCAGCTTCCTGCAAAAGTCTTCTTCTTATCTAGCTTACAAACATGAACACACATCTTGTCCTGCACCTAAGCTTGTTGAATGAGACACCAAACAGACATTCACCAAGGAAAAGTGCTGAGCTAATGTCAGTTAGCAGGCTAGATAGCCAATTAGCAGCTCAGCTGCAGCACATTAAACAGCATGTAGCCTAAGCATACCTGGAAATATCACTTCAGAAACGTTAGATGCTGATTTTGTTATTGCTCTTCAAAATCCCTGTTAGTGAGATGCTAACTATATCTGTCCATACATGACTTGAAGCTGTTTGTTTACTTTGTCAACAATCAGTACCTTCCCCCAGCCAGCTGAAACAAAGAGGAGCATTCCTAATATTTTTCTTCATTCTAATAATACAAAACTATTAAAAATGCATTTTTTTCATTTTCATTTTTGACTGCAAAGAGGGATGATTAAATGTGATTTCAGTTGGAAGATTTATCTATTAAGTGATTCACAAAAGCATTTCATTCATCACAGAAGTTACTGCACCTTTTTAATGGAGGCTGATGCCAATGTTCAGGTAAAGGAAAGGTAAAGATTGAGTCATTTTAACTCTTTTAACAGCAATATATTGCTTCTTTGCTGACTTGCTTTTGATCAATAAAATGTTGAATTTCAATATTGACTCACTGTGTTTCTCTTAGAAAGATTGCACTTTGTCTTGCATTACTAAAAATCATATGGATGTGCATACTGTACACTTCATTGATTATCAAGGTTTTTTTGAAAGTGACATATTAAAAAGCTTGCAGACATTAGGGTCAGACCGGGACATCAGCTGGATCATTTTATAATTTATGTATTCATTAATCTGTACAACTGTAGGATTAAATACTGGAAAATATGTACTGTATTCATCACATTAAATTTATTGTAAATATTCTTGGACTGAGTTACTTAAAACATACGCTCATGATAGTAACAAAACATTGTTGAACTCGCTGGGTCAGGTCATGTTCAGGACATTGGTTCAACTCTCAGTTTTGGAACTATTTTTGCATAATTCCAGGACATCTTGGGAAGATGTTGAGACAACAGTTGTACAAAGTCAAAATGCTTACAGTGTACATACACAAGAATCCTTTTTGCATCTATGTAAGTGAGAAAAGCTCAAATCTTTTGAAGTGCGTGGACAGACAGACACAAACACACACTGAAAGACACGGTAAGTGTTTCTGTGCATAATACGTGCGTGCCGAGAATAGACACACTCACAGACACACTGAATGACACACACACACATTGCTGCATACACACACACACACACACACAAGGAAAAACAGTACTTCAGGTCAGAGGGGACTAACATTCCAATCTTCTGTACAAATTTGTGATGAGCAGTGTGTTTTGCGGTCCTGTGGGAACTGGCAGAGATAATTAATTTGGTTTCATAAAGTTATGTTGCCACATACCGGGGAACTGGGAGCTCAGAGTAAACAAATATTTAAGTTATTACATCCAGACGTCGTCATTCCTAGACACTCCACATGGAATAATCAAGTACACCTGCATGCATGCATGTGTGAATATAAACGTAGTCGTGCGTGCATGTGTATTCAAGGAAGTGTGAGAATGTTAGCCTGTTTGTTTTTTTTTGAGGGGAGAAGGTAGACGTCTGCTGCTGCTGAGTTCCCAGGGAAATCAGAGCACATACAGAATGAGAGAGGGAGGGGTGGCAACAAATAAAAAAAAATGTCTAGAAAGGGAGGGGAGCAGGGAAAAGAATTAGGAGAGAGGAGGGAGAGGCATTGAGAGGGAAAGGGAAAAAAGAAAGGCAGAGTTTCAGGGAGTAAAATGTTGACGCCAGGCTGCTCGCTGGCAGCTGACAGACGGAGAATGTGGCCTGGTTTCTGGGTTGCAATCAAATCCCTATAAACAGAGTGATCATTCACTCTGCCTAAACTCTACTGCATTACTGCCAACCAGTGAGGACACACACTAGTACTTTCTCTCACACACACACACACACACACACATACAGTTGTGACAACAGAAAGGTAGGGTTTCCAGCAGGATTTGTAGTCTGTGCACGTTAGAAATCTTTGCACACATATGCATAAATAAATAAATTCTCTCACACAGACTGAAGAAAAACTGACGAGCGGAAGAAGGAAATTACAAGAAATATAAGAAACAGACAGGAAGGTGTTAGAAATGAAAGAGATTATGTTTAATCCCTAAACTCCCTTGGGGGTCAAGAGTGCTCTAGTGTGTCTGTCTTTTACGAAGGTTTCACCATATAGAATGCTGTGATATTTCGGAGGTGATGTAGGAGTCGTGACTTTGTTGTTGTTAATGTCTAATAAGCTGCTTAGCAATGTGATATTCAGAGAAATATTCAAAACTTTGCAGGCAGGTGGTTTAGAATAACAGGATAAGTGGAGAACTTTTGCACCCCAAGGATGATATTTACCTTTTGATCTCAGTAAGAGGCAACAAACACCTGATTGTGTGTCTGCAGGCGACCACGTTTGCTTCTCTGTTTGCACACTCACAAAAAAACTACAACAAATAAACAAACACAAAAAAAAAAAATCATTGGGCTGCACGTCAGAGCCGATCAAGAATTTCTTCCATCTCCGTCTGGACCAATAAACTGGAAGCTTACCTGTGCACTTACTCCACTCAGAGGGAGAATCAGCGAGCATGGAAACACCAAGTCAGGGAAAAGAAAAACTCTCATTGACTTCACATGCTTCTTAATACCTCTGCCTCAAGGTCTTGCTGCTCTGCTCGCTTTGTCCCCACTGCCATCAGAGGCTGATACAGCAACTGTATTGTGAAGTAATGTGTTTGTTTTCTCCATATGTGCCATAGGTAGATACTTATGTGAATGCTCACTCCTGGACTTGTGTTGTTTTCAAAGAAAAATATGAAAAGTGGTTTGAGTGAAAGGCCTGCAAGAACTCACTGACTGGCTGATTGATTGCAGTAGGCGGCTTGTCTACTTGTAGAGTACACCGGCTCTTGCACAGCACATAATTTCACAGAATTTCCCATCAAAATTATTGGCAATGTTTGAAACAATGGGTCCTTGATTGCAGCCTTCTCATTTGTAGCCGGTGACTGTCGCCTTTGACTGAAATGACAACGGTCACTAGTAGATTTTATTAACCAGATAGCTAATTAAGCCTTTTACTCTTTCCAGCTGACTCTTATTTCAAAATAAAAATCCAGTAAAAAGGGTCTTAAATGCACTTGATCGCTACATACTGTATATGATATCAGATGTAGCATTATTCTCTTATTGCAATGTACAGCTATTTATGCCATGTTCACAACATATTGTTTAGACGTCAGCCTCCAAGTTGTAATTCCAAGTCGGAAATAGGGAATGGGATGGAATGATCAGAATTTGTGACTATTACTGATGTAGTTAATTTAAAAGGAGCTACACACAGTTTGTTTGTATCTGGTTTCACTAATTGCATGAATGCTGCAAAACCTACTATTGTAAGTTAGTATTATAAGCTATTAAATGTAAAATCAGACTTACCTGACTTAACATTACAAGAAAAAAGGCTTTTGGAATGAATGATGCTCGGCAAATGTAATGCTACCTGGTCGGGATAGTTCTTCCGCAAATCCAAACCGTTAATGTTATGTTAACAGGACTGGCTTCTACACAGTGGGGAAATAGTGGATAGTGGGAGCTTTTTAAAATGTAATTTACCTAATGAAATGCTCCTTGGCTTTGGAAATTATGCTGGGTTACAGTAAGCTACTTAGCTGTACATGCTAACATTTGCAGCTCACTTAATCTAATCTGACTCTTTTGCGCTTGCTTTTTAGCCATTTGAAAGGCTAAAAAAAGGACACCACCCTACAAACTCTTTAAATACAGCGCATTGCACACCATTTCAGCATGTTGACAAAATCCCAAAGGCCTGCAGTGCCTACGTATGGTTGCTAAGCTATGACTGGGCAATCACTGTTCAGGGGAGGGGTTTAGGGAACATTAGTACACATGCTCAGAACAAGTTTGACAAGAGGATCCTTTTTGGTTTATCGATAAAATGTTCTTGCAGGATGGCATTTTCAGCATGCCTGTCCTTCTAGATTTTTTCCTCAAGGACATCTTGTGTGTGCCAGTTGATTGATTGACAGACCTTGGCCTGCTCTTGACGCAATACTGACACCTCCACCAGAAGGTCAGTTCAACATCTGCTCTTGTCACTGTCGTGGCAGAGTGAAAAACTTACAGGACTTATCATCTTAACAAAAAGCAACACTTGCAGAATGAAATAAATTCACTTCCTCCTATCTGAGTGTTTCAGTTTAAAGATAAAGAAATCTGTGTTGTGGAGTTGGGTGGGTCCATCCGTCTCACTGTCTTTTGGTGCTACAATGACAACGCCTCCATTGTCACAGCTGAGAAATGGTTTCCCACTATTTGCATTTTTATTGATGCTCCAAATTGCAAATAGCTTTCTCCTCCTTCTGTCTTTGTCTTTGTGTTGAGGAGGAAAAAACCTTCATTTGTTCAAGCAGGCCCTATATAAATCACTATAGCAGAGTAAAGTGAACTGAACTCATCACTGAATAAAACATCAGGTGGCAGACAGAGCACACTGGAAGCAGTTTTATCTCTTAGGGTTTTTTTTTTTTCTTTTTGCTCTTTGAAATTTGCTGTACCCTTTGCCTTTGTGTTCTGCAGAGCTGGAACTAATAGTGAAGTGAAAAAACAGCTTACACACATACACAGAAACAGATTGCATTCACAGCTCTGGTTTTTTGAGCTTTCCTGTGCATGTCAAGAACATGTAACATATACTGCATGCAATAAGAAGCAACACAGTAATTGGTCAGACACATTGATTGCCCTGCTGTGTGCTGCACAAGTACAATATGGATTGGGCCATTATCACAGCCACTACCCTGTAGTAACAAACAACAGTGCTTGCGCTCTATGTGAGAGTGCAATTACTTATCAGTTGGGGAATTACCGTGAAATCCGAGTCATACACCCTTTTCTTTTTTTCTCTACCTTTCTTGTCTCACTTTCTTTCGAAATGAGTGACTGCGAGCAGATGAAATTTCATTGTTTATGTATTTATTCATTGTGAAGCAGGGATTACTGACTTTACAAGGTCATTCAAACAGATGAGTGAATACTCTATTGACTGAAATGTAAGTACGGGCTCATACTGGGCTCCAGTCACACAGCTTGAGGTACAGCCGCTGTCTTCATTGTCCTTCATTGTCAGCCAGAGGAGCAAAAGTGTTTTCCTTAAACTGCTGATTAAGTTGCTCCAACCTCCATCAGGGTCTGGGGATCTTGGTAAATGGAAAACCAGAAAATGAGATGTTGATATTGATTCTACAATCTAAAACAGAGGGCACCTTTCAGTTTATATTAAATTAAGTGACAGCCATACAATAACTCCTTTTACTCCTGCAACCTTTGTTGTAAATGTTATGGAAATTCTCAGTGGAAGCATCATGTCTGAATCTGAAACAGAGCCTACGTGGTGCCAAGGAGCACTTCTCAACATTTATAGGAATGTTCCTTATACTTTACATGTTTGAAATCAATATAAATCTACTGGAAGGGGTTTCATGGTTTTCACGGACTTTAATGCATATTTATTTTTAACTTATATGCATTATTGCAGGGTTTAATTGTTAACTGCCTGTTTTATCTTGTTTATATGGTTCTTACTGTGCACTCCTTCACTCATTCATCCATGAATAAATACTTTTGCATGTTTATAACCATCAGCATCTGTCATTCGACTGAACAGGTCTAATGAATCAAAGGCAGTCTACCCATTGATCATTGAAAGGGGAGATCTGCTGTTATGTTGATTCATGGCTTACTACTATTTCAAACACTGTGTTTATTCTATTCATGGCATGGCATTAAATTACAGTAAGTGTTACACTGTGATTTGATTGCTAGCTGCCTTTGCATCTTTTTCATCCACCAAAGTGGCTGGCGCATCTCAGTGGCCTTCACTTTTACTTGATCTTGTCATGGTTAACAATTTCAAGAAAATAAAAAGCTTAATGTTTTTTCTCATCCTCTAGTCTGCTATCTATACTGTGAACAAATGGACTGCATTTAGAAGAAATTATTACAGCTTATCAATTTCAAGCAAATTTACCAAAGACAGCAGAACAGCAAAAATTTCCTGTTCTTTCAGTGAGGGCAGAAAAAGTGAAGCCAATGCGGAAGTGCCTTAAACCTGCATTCTTTCATGGACACTGGTGGCGGATAGTTGAGTTTTCATATTAATCATAAAAGTTTATTGTCAAAGCAAAAGAAAAAAAGGGGTAGGGATCCTTTTCGAACACGAGATGCCTTATTTGAATTGTTAGTGGGGATTTTGATAATATGTTTGCTGATGATGTTGTTTGTCTTGTTTTCTTGCTTATATGTTTTTTTCTCTTAACATAATCAAAATAAAAAAAATTGAAAATTGAAAAAATTTCACACTGTAAATCATGGATCTATAAAGAGAACTGGATACAGTGTCAGAGACCGGGCCCTGTTCATTTCTATAAAAGATGCTCAGTGGCATATGAAGCCAAAAAAGTCATGTCCCGCTGTAAAGAAATACCTGGAGCATGCTCAGTAGAGACTTCTGCTGGAGGGACTGCAAACTTCCAGTTTAGCCCCCAGCTAACTTGGATGGGGATAAAACAATTCAATCGTGTGGCTCTTCTAGACTATCGAAATTTGATCAGACGGAATGGACCAAATTCTGATAGTGAATGTCACAGAGGTTGTGATGCTCAAAAAAAATAATCTGCTGATCTACAGTCATCTCTTTCATAATGTAGGTCTGTGGGAACAAGTCTTTTTGGGCCCAATAGCATCACGTGACGTAGGCCTACACGGTTTGGCAACTATGTCAAATTGGCTTCAAAGCCTGGCACTGTTCCTAAGGGCTTGCTGTAAATTAACCATGCTAACCAAGCTAACAGCTAGCATTTGGATCAGCGACACCCTCTCGTCCAAATATGGTCACTTCTCATCATTTCTGGCTCAAAAAACCCAAGATGGTGATGGTCAAAATACCAAACTCAAAGCTTCAAAATGTGAGTCCACAAACCACTCGCAATGTATTTTATTCAGTCTATGGAATTATCTCAGTGCCAGATGGTAATTGAGAGATTGTCTGCTCTGCTAGTTGCTTCAGGCAGTAAAAGAGTGAGATGTGCGTTCGTGACGAATGTAAGCATATCTTTTCAGTCATTTATGCTAAGTTGAGCATGTCATTCTTGTTGTTATTTGTGGAGATATCGACATGGTTAGAGATAATTTTATGTGTTCAGCAAGTTAATGTTTCTGCCCTTAATGGCTCATTAAGCTAGCAGACTGGCTGGAAATGTAGTTAGGTGGACGAGGTGGAATGCAACTGTATGACTGATGTTTCATGTATATTGCAATGTTGTGTTTAAAGGACAGACATTGTGGTCATCTTCATGCCGTATTTCCCAAATGTGTGATGTTGTCAGATCTATTAATGTGCTAGTGGAGTACATTAAAGACTTATTTAGTGATAAAATTATATGCCTTTGTGAAACCATACATTCTGTTTAAAGTTTCAGATACCACATCCATATACTTTGTACCTCTCTCCAAGTGTCCAGATAAAGTTTGAAAAACTATTATCTGCTTCCGTGTCCACTCCTTAATCAGAGTCCCACTGTTGATGGATATCCAGCTACAACACTGGGTGCTCACACCCAGTTTAACAAGTATGTTTCCAATAGTTGGTCTGCCATTTGCTGATGGGTAGGTAGTGCGCAGTGGGTTTATCAGAACACTTTTGCTAACAACAGTTGTCTGAAAATCAATCAAAGCATTAAAGTTGTGGATCGCATAAAAAACAATGTGCTAAAAAAATACTACAATGCTCCATAGAGCTTAGGGGAATTGCAGAGTTGGGGGATAATTTTTTGGGTTTGTCACTATGAATAGCAAAGAATGAGGTTTATTGCCAAGCAGGTTTGCACATACAAAGAATTTGCCTTGGTGCTGTGATGCAAAATGATCAAAATATACAAAGAAAGAGAAAACAAATGCATCACAAAAGTCGAGTAGTCAGAAATAGAGAAAATTTAACATAAAATAGAAATAGACATTTACAATATAAAATTTGTAAAAGTTATTCCACAGTGAAAAGAGCTGTTACACGGTTTAAAATGAAGAGGATGAAATGTACAATTGTACAAATAATTAACCAGAAATGTGCAAATGTTCATAATATAAACAGTATATTCAATGTGAAGTTGTGCAAATAATAATACAGAATTTGCTTTAATGTAACCTGTCATGTTATCTGTTGATGGGTTGGGACATGTATACATAGTAATTTAAAGGTGCAATATATGACATTCAGCCCCACTAGATGTCGCACTATAGCACCAGCATCTCAGACCAAAACAAATGTGCGTGTTGTTTACTCAGTAAAGTTGGGAAAAAAAAGAAAGCCGACACCTCACGAAACTCAGATCAGACTGTCAAACTAGATTCAAGATTCTGTTACTGCATTGCATATTTCTCCCCTCAAATATTTTCAGAAACATATTTTGGTATACTGTTTTGCTGTGATATGATAAAGTTTGTGACCCTGCCGCCATGTTAAAAAGGAAACAGCATAACAGAAAAAACAGCAAAAGAACAGGCTAGGATTACAACACACACAGAAGGAGTGTGACTTCATTCTCTGCTCAGGATGCCATTACTCCATTACTTTATTATACTGTATCTTTACATAGCAAATAGTTGTATGCTGACAACTAGTGGGGCTGAATGTTGTATGTTAAGCCTTTAATACATTGTTGATATAAAAACTATTGATTAGTGCAGCTTTAAACACAGATTGTATGATTTTGTATGACAAAATAGCAGCTTCAATGGTGCAAAATTGGAGCTGAGTACCAACCTAAAAAACCTTGCTTTAGAGTGATTATTTCAAAAATAATGACCACCAGCTCAACATGAAACATTAAAATGGCTCTACTTTCAACTCCACCAATCAAACTGAGCAGGTGTCAGAGGGATGAACAAGCTAGCAAGTTAATCTAACAACGGTGGTTTCTTCTTGTGTGTGAAAGAGGCTATTGGGGCCTGTTCAGAATGACAAACAAACACAGCTATCCTTCCTGTCTACTTTTTTGCTGATCCATCCATCCTCTCTGCTCCACTCCTCTCCCACAGTGTTCTGTCAAATTCTGCAACGCTTCTCATCTTCTTCATCACATCCCTCTTTCTTGTCTTTTATCATCCCCTTGACACCTGCACAGAGGGGGTAAAATGGAGTCATCTGTCTGTCTGTCAGAGTGAAAGGTCATTAGCCGTTGAGGGAGAGGGCAGGACTGGAGGAAGGACACTTCAAGGTAATTAGGAAGTGACCAGACACACACCAGCTTTATAAAACTATATTTTTACAACTACTATAACACCTTAATGTTTTTATAGATTAATTAATATTTGGCATCGTGGAGGAATTCAGCAGAAAAAAGCTGCACTTTGAGGTACTTCTGCATTGGCTTCAGCCTCAAGCCGTGGTAGTTACTGCTTCATCATATCACATGATCTTCATCAGCAGATTTAGTGGTCAAGCAATTGTAATTCTGAGCACTTTTCTCACCCACGTCGGTTGAAGAAGGTACTTTTTCAGATCTCTGAGAAATTTATATGTTACCAAGGGCTATCTGTGACCCATTAAACTGGAATAATAATAATAGATGCCAGACACATACACAATATCACATGTTATCTGAGCAACAACAACTTTTTAGGATAAGTATGAGGATGTTTTCATTAAAGTATATTTCATTAATTCTACTTTAGGAAAAATGTGTTCTTCTTTTGGTAATTTGCATTTACCCGTGACCTGTCGTTAGTATTCATGGACAGTTGGTTGTGGATGATATCATGTATTTGTTCTGTATTATCCCTCAAATAAAAATCCTCATCCACATGGAATGAAATGCCCGTGGCTCGTTGCAGTGACAACAGCGGCAGATTCTGCTTGCACCTGATAAAAATTTTACATCGCCTCCTCTACAAATAGGATCAGTGTGATTCCTTTGAGAGGGAGAACGTTCAATTCAGCCCCAACATGTGCAGAGCACTTCTGACATATTCACGCTTACATGGATAAATGTGTTGTGTAACCGGTAAACCATCTGTTTGAGAGAATGCCAGATAAATACTAGGTAAACAGTGGACATGATGATGTTAAAATGAATTGAATTAAGAAAGGTCTTTGAGAGCGGAGCAGACAGAGAGACTTGGTCGGATAATTGCTCTGCGAGGTAGAAAAGGGGTGGTGGTGCTTAATAAGAGAGCACAGTTGATGAGGTAAATAAAGGTCCGGAGCAGTGAGAGGACAGGAGGTGAAGGAAGTCAAAGTAAAGAGGTGAGGTTATGGGTAGCTGGCTGATGAAGGGTGAGGGGAGAGAAGGGAGAGTGGGAGGGGTGATTCCTAATCTTGTTGTTTTTCTTGTCTATGATGTCTTCTGTCGAACCCGGTTTGCCCCACGCTTGTCTGAGTCCACAAACACAGCACGCCACTCTCTTTTCCCATGCAACTCAGCACTATGTCAACCTGCGCCGTCCCAGACCCGCCAACAACCCTGTTCACACAAAGGATAACACTCGCCGAGAGGCTTGACACGCACTGACAGACAAACACACACATGTGCCCACACAAACAGACGCGGTCGAACTTGCAACACAAGCACATTTTTCAAATCAACACACTTTTTATGCAGAACACAACCTGTTAGAAGAACCAGAGGCTGTGATTGCTTACTACTAGTGTTTGAGATCCAGGAGGGGAGAACAACAAAGAAATTAAGATTTACTGGGCAGATATCGTCAGGGAATTTGAGTGTGTGGATTCCCGAGAAAGGCCTTATCAGCATTTACTATCCTCTATTACATGCAGCAGAGGAAAAGGGCTCTGGGATATCTAAGGTGTATTTCATTATTACCACAACAACAGCCCCTCCTACTGGTGGGCAACAAAACAAAACATAGCAGGACACAAGGTGGTTATGATATGAGTTTAAGATTTAAAATAAATCCACAGTGTTATATGTTATGATGAGGTAGGAGAGGGTAGACAAATCATTAATATAACTGTTTTTGTATGAGAAGCTTTCAGTATAAAGATGTAACAGCTTTAAGCATTACTGAATTTCTTTTTACCTGGGAAGGACATTCAATTATTGATTAATGATGATGATATAAGGGATTTTAAGGGGATAGTTAATGGTTCCATGAATGAATTGTCATTTATTAAGGCATTTTAATGAATAACATACTGTATATGCAAGGTTTCTGGGTTTTTAAAGGGTAAACATTCCTTAAAATCATGAAAATCATCCTTTAATTTTCACCTTAAATAAATTAAGCCATTTTGTAAAGTATGAATTAAGGGATGGCTTTCATAGGTTATGGTTTTTAACCCCTTAAAAACCCTTCAACTGTGCAAATAATCCTTTAAACACACCTTTATATATAATCCATTAGTTCAGTTATTAATTATCCTCATGTTTGGGGTAAACACCTGAAACCCTTGAATTGAAAAAATGAGTACTTTTTGCAGTACAAATTAAGTACATGTAATGTTATTTTGTACATTTTATCGGATTTTTACCCCTTGAAAACCCCTTAAACAATGTATATAAAAATACCCTGATATACAGCCTTACAATACATTAGTTTACCCATTAATTGACCCCAAATATACCCGAATAAACAATACAAATCCTTTAAAATATCTTTAATTTTCACTCGAAAATATTTCATACTTAAATGTAAACTGAAATCCCAAGTGATTCCTTAAAATAAAACATCAAATACAGTCTGCTTATATGTTTATTTATTTGGGAATATTAGAACAGCATTAACACCATTGAACTGTGCTATTAACTTAAAAAAAAACAACCTTATTTAGAGTCAGAAGTAGCCTGTCAGTGTAAAAAAGCAGCAAGGATGCAATGCATTAAATTCAAATTTGTTTCTAAAATTTTGTCCACTTCCATTTACATACAAGAGGAGACAGAAGAAACCCCTTACCTTAATTAACCCCTTACCTTAATTAACCTCATACGTTAATTAAAAGTAGATAATTATATAAAGATAAAACCCTAAATGAAATTAAAACACACATCTCAAGTCAGTTTCAGGTTGAATAAAGATAACACCAAACAGCCTCTGAGGAAATGGGAATGGCTTAAATGACATCACTAATTAACAGTCTGAGGAGCCGCCATCCTTGTCAGTGTGACCTCAGCATCGAAATATATAACAAATAAAACGAGCCCGTCGGGAAAAGCAGCTGCTGTTGAATGACATCACCAATCAATAAGCCACTCACACCTGAGTCCAACGAGCTGTCATAGAAAACTGTGAGAGAGGAAAAGTTGTTATCTCCTCACTCATGCAACAACTGGCAATATAATGCTGCTTTCCCTCCCTTCACCAATATTGATTTTGTCATCCAACAAGCCAGACTCGGGCATGAGCAAAGTTTCAATCTGTCAGGTTAAGCAGATGCTGCAGCTAATGCAGAGGGAGCACCTTGGAGGAAAAACAGGGGGAAACACAAAACTCAAGACTCAGGGGGAAATAGACACAAGTAGACTGATGCCTCTGATAGACGATCTACTTTTTATCTATAGTTTACTTGACATATCACATGTGTTGCATACTGTAAGAACCACCAATAAGGCCACTAATAAAACATACATACTTTGTAAAGAGTTTATAAGCTCTAACTAACAGGCCCTTCTCGCCACAGATTTTGACTTATCAAGGGCTAAGTTCACATTACAGCAGCTGTATGCGTACAGCAATAACAATATATATATTTTTTAAACTGCTTGTTTAAGATAAATTCTTTCCAGTTTGGCTTTAATAAAACCTTCTCCATAAATGTCCAACAAATTTGAAACATCCACATCTCTCCATTGACCCCCCGCTGCTCTCCTTCGTGTTTATTTTTACTGGGCTGTGAGTTGCCGACACTGAATGATGACACAGAGAAGTGAGATGTTAAAAAAAACCCACATGAATTCTGATCTGACAGTGGTCACATAACCAGAAATCGGATATGAACCAGATCTAGGACTACATATGCAAGAGGCCCAGAGCTGAGTCACTTGGGGGCAAAAAAAATCCGATTTGGGCCACTCTAGCGTGTAATGTGAACATTGCTTTCACAAGAAAAGTGCTGCTGTTACCAATGACATTAATGTCTAGTCTCCATTCTAATCAAGTGTCTCAATAACACATGGGCCACTGTGAGTCAACATGTACAATACCAGGACTCTGAAACCAAAGCTAAACAGATTCAAGGCAGCATTAGCTTTAGCATCAGCTGTTCCTTCTGAGATATATCAAAATGTCACTGAACTATGGCTTTATTAATGGTAATTATATTATTAATTATTTGTGTGTCAGTCATTTTTTGGTTACCAGGTTGTGAAAGAATCCCTCTAAGTTCTAGGATTAGCTGCTCTGTTTTTAGCTAGCTGTTTATTTTACCTTGATGAATGATTAGAAAGCAATAAACCCAAACGACCTCCAATTGATGACTTATTTATGACTGCAGACCTGATGGCTTCTTAGAAAGTGAGTAAGCCATTTATAAAAGGTCATGATGTTTTCACTTTAAAGATAAGGCATCAGGTCTGCAGTGGTGAAGCCTTTTCACAGCACAGGCGGACCTAATAACATTAATGACGCATTGCATTTAGGCGAGCCAATTCCAGCACTCTGGTATTGTGCATGCTCATTCACTGACATGACTTACTAGGACACTTAATGGGATTGTTAAAATTATTCACACCTGTGCAAAATCCGCTGTGAAAAAGGTCTGTCGATAAGTCTGTAAGTCAGCACCGGGTTGCACCAGCTTTTGAAATATCATATCAATAAATTAGGTCTATACTGGATTACTGTGTTGTCAAATTAAAGCAATTAATGAAAGAATTATGCTGTTTTACCATTAGTGAGTTCTGTGACATTTTATGATTGACACCTTCCCCAGGCAGCATGTGTATAAATATTTAGTTGTTACTTAGACTTATGTTGTAACTTATCTCCATTGTGCAAGATATTATTTTAGTAATGCATAAATCACAATTTAGTCATAATTAACGTTATAACGTGTAAGTTTGAACTTACACACAGTTGGTGCAACAGGCTGCTGCAGTCTAATAATTAGTTCAATCAAATAGTCTTAAAAGGTGTAAATAATAATAATGATGCCAGCACAAACACACACAGGGATTTTTTACACATTCTGACAGCCCAAAACTTGGCCTTATTAATGGCTTATCACTCTAATTCTGTTAATCTATGAAGCATCAATAAACGATTTATTACCATTAATAAAGCTGTTAGTTACAACTTACAAACCTGTATAATGTATGCATAATGAAAGTGGTACAAAAAGTATTGCAAATTTTGTTTAAATGCACTTAAGTACATTTGCTTAAGTACTGTAGTTTTTGAGGCACTTCTACTTTAAATTTTCATTTATGCTACTATATTCTCCTACTCTACCACATTTTTACAGGGAAATATATATATATTCACTACATTGATCTGACAGCAGGGGTTACTGGTTATATTGCAGATTAAGATCTTACAAACAAAACATATGATGAGTTCATAAGAGGAAACAGGTGCGCCTCTCATACACTCCAATTCAGCTGGGTGCTTTGCCTTTATAGCAGTGTCTATACTCTCCAGAACTAAGTCAGGAAAAAAGGTGACACTCAGTTATTAAAAAACAAGAAAAAGAATCACCCCATGTATTGATCTTTTATATGAATTTATTAAGTATGTTGATGAATCTGCTGATGCATTTCACCATAAAGCCTTCCTCAGAGCATGTAGGGCAGCAGTGAGGTCTCCTTTTATAAACCAGACGACAGAAAACATTAACACCTGTATGCCTGAAAGGTTCTCTATACTTCCATCACCCTCATCCCAAAATAAAACACAACCACAACATCAATAGATGAGGTGGTTATTTTTGCTGTTCTTTCATTATGTAGAGTCACTTTTTTCCTGTCTTTGCTCTGGAATATATAAAAACACATGATCAGCTTATAAAATATGATCCATTACTGCATCAGTAATAGTAATTAATTTGCATAAGTTGTACATTTACTTTTGCTTCTTTAAGAACAGTAGTAGTATTTTTACATTGTGGTATTTTTACTTTTACGTAAGTAAAGGAACTGAGTACTTTTTCCACATGTACAGAAGAATGAGTGATCTACTTCTGTGAAGACCAACACTCCATGCCAAGCAGCCTAACTATGTCCTCTTGAAGAATTTTGTGATAAAAAGAGTCAAACTAGAGGACTGGAGTGTCTGTGTGGTCCTTAAATAAGCATGCAACAGATCAATTGCTTGTTCTGAGTCCTTTGATGTCTTCAGTGCCCAAGGCCACAGCTCTCTTAAAGGAATAATCAGTGACATTTAACTGCCTTGTTGTACAAAATGAATGTAATACATCAGCGGGGGTTTGCAAGTGCTCAACAATGCCTGTCGTTCTACTGTGACATCAGTGCTTGTTGTGAAATTTTAGGCTTTCAACAAGCTGTCCAGTCCATCTTCTTTAGAAAGACGCCAACTGTGAGCATGATATACTTTAACCTTGGAAAAAGGAGACTCTACTATGGCTTAGCCCTGCTGCAATGTCTTTCATTAAAGAGGAAAGACACCACTGTATATATTCTCCTCGTTATCTTGCAGTGATCTCAAGTGAGAGTTGTCGGCAGAAAAAGAAGATGATCATCGGGGCTGCACAGGATTCCAGCAGACAAGACATGGTAATGAAACAGCCGCCGTCATCAAAGATGCCACCTTTGTAGAAATAATGGTACAAGGCCTCACAAGGAACATAGACACTGCAAGAACTTGCTGTGAACTGAAAGAAACGGTTACTGTGCAGTAAGTACTGACTGTTTCCATTCACTTCACCAAAGTGCAGTCTCCCTGGCAACTGAAAAAAACGGTTCTGAACTCACTTCCCTCAGAGGCAACCTTGAGAGGAAACATACTTTCATGAAAAAAGGTATGAAGAAAATGGCTATGTCGAAGTGAATTGTCCTTTCAAAGGAGGTAAAGAATGATACTTTTTTTAGTAAAGTGGTAACCGTTGGGTAGTGTTGTATTCCAGCACAAAAACAATCACAGGTCATTACTTTACTCTCATCACTGATGACGTACCTCACTGGTTGATGTGTGCCAACAGCGGATACGCCACTGTTCTGTTTCCCAGCGTGGACGACCTTTGTGACGTCCCTTGTTGCACGTATGACAGTGCTTTTTGTTTTGACCTGCCTCTTCTTCCCTCTCTCAGGCCCTTCCTTGTTGCTTTTCTTATCCCATTTAATTGAAGGACTGTCTTCACCTGTTTGAGAGTCTATAGAGAGCCGAAGTCGTGATGTCACCTCTGGTTAGCCTCTGTTCCACTAGCTTCTGTAACTCAGTGCAATTTCTCCTTTAGCATTTCTTTCATTGGTCTCTGTGGAAAAATAAAGTGTGCTCTTGGGGTTTACTTTCCATATTCTAAGACCACTCAGCATCCACTACAGCAGCTGCGATCAGAAATGTAAAGCTTTGTGTTTTTAACAAAGTTAAATAATGATTACATTGTAAACACAGAAAAGTCTTCAGCCCCAATTAAAAGAACTATTGCAGCGCCCGTTCAAAATGTGCCTGAACAGGCCGATTGCTTGGCCTCCAGTATTGCTGCTTCAACACATAGAAAAATTAATTCTGTTGATATGAGGCGTGAAGGAGTATACACACCAACAACATGAAAGAATGATGATTCTATCATACACAAGCACTGTAATAGTGAATCTTTTCTCATTTCAAGTACAATGAGGGCTGCATTTTAAGATAAAATACATAACAGAGATCTTTTGAAAAAAATGAACATCCTACAATAAAGTGGATCGATCATATCAGGCTCCTAGATTGTTTATTTTCTGTGGCTTCAGTTTGGATCATTTGAGTGGGTATATTTGCTCAAAAGATTTGTGCTTATATGAGACATACTGGTTTTGAACTGCCTGTGGGAAGTAGGCTCCTAGTCCATTCTTGATTAAAAGCTGTGTTTTCGCTGTCTGATTATCTCTTTTTAGAGCACACCATGTGAAACAACTTTTCATGCATTCGCTCCTCTCTGTCCTGCTGTTATTACAGCCATGTCTGAACTAGCCGCGCCCCCTCCACACACTCATGGACTTGTCTCCTCTGTCGAGCTGTTATGTTTAACCTACGAATGTGTATGACTTGTGGGAAATGATATTCGTTAAAGGCTGCAAAAAAGCAAAACAAAACAAAAAAATATAAATACTGAATAAACAACGATATTAGATTGTTTTCCAGAAAACTCCCATCTTTATCTAAACATATGAAGTAAGTCACACAACATACTATTGAGATTGGTTCTGTTCCAACGCTGGATTTTAAATTATTAACATATTTACAAATGTCAATGGGATTTTTAATGAGATTCTAGTACTTCTGGAAGAGAATATATAAGCCTGGTTGCCTCCAACATGGCTCTCTTGCTCCCTCCTGGAAGGCTGGCATCTTCCTGGCACCAAACTCATTCAGTTTAGGCTTTCTTGATGCAATTTAAGGTAAGCACCTACCCTTCATAGCACTCAACACCCACACCACCGATTTGCACATTATGTTTTGCTTATTCTGAGTTATCTTTAATAAATGACTTGCTTAATTAATTGTTATTGTGTGGCTCCCCCTTCTTTGTAATGGCTTGAATGAGCAGGGCATAACAACGGTCTGGTGTGTGCTGAGGTCATTAAATGACGCCACAACTTTACCAAAGACAATATTTAGCATATAAATACAGTCTGTATATTCTCACAAAGTCCAATCAAGATTGTATATATCACATTATATAAAGTTGTCAGGTGAAAGATAACAATTGGTTGATACTGAAACTTTCTGTGTTATTTACCTTCTCAGTTTATCTGAACAGAAACGGAAGACACAGACTAAAATTCTACACCTAGGTCTCATATTAACAACTAAACAACCTCAGTCCACTGATGGAGTCACAAGATGTGGCAGAAAAGCTCCAGAACATTTTTAGAAAGTAGACCTTGTACTAGGACTTCTTTTGTCAAACTGCTATTTCCAAGGTCAATAATGAGCCTTCGAGCTCAACTATTTGACATATTTGAAGTCTGTAGATGCAGAGTAGGGGTTTCTGGCACAACTTCACCTACTTCCAAGATGCATGGAGAAGGGAAAGAAGTCAAAGAGGTCAAAACTCCAGCAACACTTTTAGTATATAGAGCAACTTGTGTTTCGGCTTGTGGCTTTCATCAGGGTCATCATAAAACACATTACAAATAACATCTAAATAGAGTAAGTTAGATATGAAGTAAAAAGGTGAAAAAAATGTAAAAGACAACCAATCATGTACATCCAGACATATATCAGCCAATGGGGCATCTACAAAGATGGTCATGTGGCCTCAGGCCACTTGCATATGTGATCTGATTCATATCTGTTCCCCTTAAACATGACAAACCTTCCAAAACCACTTGTAAAGATTATATCCACTCATTTTTGTTTGTTGTGTGTCAGGCTGAGTTTGGGCCACATCGAGGTGGAGAAAGTGCGAGCTGTAGGCAGGAATGAGGAAGAGAAAGAGAATAAACACTGGGAGACAGGGCGGAGGGAGTGGCTGTTAGCAGTTAGACAAGCACTTGACCTTTTCCCTTTTTTTTCACCACATGCTGCTCATCCTCACTTTAGCAGCACACACACAAACACACATCCAGACAGGTCCTCAGGGTGTGTTTAGCCCTGAGGTTGCCATCTGTAATTGCCTATTTGGTATGCAGTGGGCTCTGCCCCCAATCCCATCGAAGCCTATTCCCTCTTAGTTGTTTGTGGCTCTAACTGCGTCCACTTATGTGTTTGTGTGTTTTGTATATACAGTATGGACAGTATGAGTATTTCAGGTTTTGTCTGTGCATGCATGTGCTCTTGTTTGATTTTGATTGTGTGTCTGCCAGTGTTTGTATTCCTGTGTGGGTGTGCATTTTGCTAGTTTGTGTGTCTGTGTGTGTTGTAAGATGGATCTTAAGAGTATGGCGCTGACTTTCTTGTAGCATCAGTGACTAATCCCTCAGTGTTTGGAGACCAGATGTTATGCACGACAGCGTGCTTGTCTTAAAAGCTTCATGTGTCTTTCAGCTAAGTGTTTAAAATGCCTGGATCTTTTTCATCATGGAAATGATTCGGTGGCATGAATGTACAGTTGAATAAACAATCAGGTCTATTTTGTCATGCACTCAGTATTAAGTATGGGTGTTCGTGTTTGCATGGATGTATGTTTGTTTGTGTCTGTGTGCATGTGTCTGTTTTGGTAACATGCTGTAAAGACCACCTCTCCATGAATGAAATGAACTGAGAGAATGGATCAGCAGTATTTTTTAATTAGTGTAAGATTCTGAGCATTGAACACTTGCTTGGGAACGGCTTGATGAGAATGTTCATATTTGCCTCTGATGCCACGTTCCGTCAATGATATTTAAAACTTAATTAACAGATGATCAATAGTGTTTACACTGTAAAGCGACTGGGGCAGATTCTAATTAGAATATCCATACATTATTAATGACATTAGCAAGCTCTGAAATTGAAAGGAGACAACTGCTGCGTTCAATTAAACCAGTGCTCACAGAGAAAAAGTGGTGGCAAATGACTGAGAAAGAAAGAGAGATGGCGAGAGCCACAGATCAAAGAGTAGATGGATGGGAAATGATGATGATCAAAGTCCGGTAGAGTCAAAGAGAGTTGCTTTGGGTGGCTGTAAGTCATATTGAGGTTGAGTGACATATAATAACTGAAGGATATGACTGGGATTAATTAGAATAACTTTTTTTTTATGAATCCCAGTGTAATAATATGTAATATCGCAGAGAAATAAAGGCGTTGACCCAAGTTGCCTATAAAGCTTGTGGAGGTAGAATATATACGAGCACAGAGTCATTATGCATCTGAGCACCTCTATAAATAGCACCTCTAATAAAAACTTACTCAAGATGTTAAAATAACACGACTATATGCCACCAGATCCATACCTTCAAGGATAATTATGATTTTTCGCAACTTGTAACTCACCAAATAAGTGCTGAGATCTGGGCACATGGTGACATCGCTACAAGGAAACATGAGTGGTCAGATGATCAAACAGGCTGTAAACAAGCTAATAGTTGAGCAATTTAGCTATGATCTCAACCACTTTATCTTAAAGCTGAAATGTTGGCAACTCTGAGATTTTATTTTATTTTTTTTAGCAATAGTCATTAAATGTATTCTATAATCGCCTCTGTGGTAGTTTTTACCATTACTGGCGGAGTCTGTCTTTACATAAGACAACAGTTGACTGAGTTTTCTAACACGAGACAATGAAACTTCTCAGCCCACGGCTTTCCTCTGTTGCATTTTTGGCAGGGCAGCTGGCTAGCTCAAGAACTGTGAGACGTGTACTATTAAAATACAGTTGCTGTTACTACTAGTAGCCACAGGATCAACTATTGTAACGGAAACCAAGATCTTAGGGAACCTGAATCATGAGGTGCAGAACTGCCCAATATTACGTCATTCCTAGAGATACTGGGCTGGTAAACTGTGCACAACTCCCAGTCTGACTTGTTTTAAGCAATAATGTTCTCAGAAATTAACTTGATGAGGACAATCTCATTATTATAGATAGGGATGATGTCCTAAACTTTGATAATAAGACCCAGGATGTAATGAACCAGAATTATTCATCAACTCCTCTGTTAGAGTCGTTTTAAAGTTTCAATACCACAAATTCCTGCAGTTAAATCAGCCTCAGTGCAAAAGAGAAACTGTGAGATCCAAGCCTGAAAGTAGAAGATCATCTTAGGTTCATCTTGGTTCAGCTGCTGCCACTTGTGTCAAGGGAGTAAGAAAAGAACTTCTGAGGATGAAATGTAAGAAACTCCAAGTTAGCTAATTTACAAAAGGAGCTTAAACACTCATAATTAGCCTTTTCTATTGTAGTATCAGGTTATCACAATGTCATGTCAATGTAATTTTAGAGGCAAGTGGAGGAGAAGTGGAAGAAAGTGGAGTTAGAATTGAAAAGTAGCACTTAGATGCTCAGCTGGGAATCCACTCAGGTCATTCAGAAGCATTTAGTGGTTTCAACAGTCATTATAGTGCGCTGACGTAATACACATGGTTGTTATAATTTCAAATGAGAAACCAGAGAGTTGATTTGTCAGCCGGTAAATTCCTTTTGTTAAAGTTAGACCAACTTGGGTCCCATAGCACAATTTAGCAAGTATGTCATGTAATGTATACTTTAGGAAACAGAAGAAACATGACCTGATTCTTCAAATGAAATTAAGTGTCTTTAGTTGTTTACGCCTGCGACTAACAATTATTTTATTATCAATTAATCTGACCATTATTTTCTTGATTAATTGATTCATTGCTTGTTTTGTCTGATCAAGAGTCTAAAAACCCAAAATGTTCAGTTTACAGTGATATAACAGAACAATAACAGCAAAGCAGTAAATCCTCACATTAGAAACTGGAACTACTGAATGTTTACCATTTTTACTGGCAAATGACTAAATAAATAACTTAAACAATTAATCAATTATCAAAATAGTTGCCTCATTATTTTATGTCAGTCTCATGATCGTTTCAGGTCTTGGCTGTAGCTGATGTTTAAATCGATAGAAATGTTGACAATAGTACTGCTGCTCTAAACATCGGACATATAATTAATTCGTGTTTTTGTTCATAGACGTTTCTTGAAAAGACATCTCTGTCTCAATTAGACATCCAGATGAAGCTGAGGATAAAAAAAGAAATGAAATGAAATCTAAAATTCAATAACAATTTTTTGTATTGTCCTTGAAGACCAAAGTAGATTTTTCTCCTCTCAGACCTTTCATAACATTAGCTTCTTTTGAGAGTGAATATCATTTCAAATTGCTCTGACCATTGAAACCAACCAGAACCTGTGAACTGAATGTAACATTCCTGTGAAAAGCCTCTCCAATAATGCTTTTTTAATTGGTCCTGCAGAGATTAACAGAGTCCTATTGAAGCGGATCATACGACCCTGGGACTTCAGACGCAGGATGAATTGCCGACACTGTACGGTGAGAGTTGGATGCACCGATACGATTCTCAGTGTCATTCATCAGAGGGTAATAGATGTGCCCAGTAGGCCAGAAAACAAGAGAAAGAGAGGAGCGGCGAGAAACAGAGAGGCAGGAGGGATACATTCATTTCATCTGCGATGAAAGACAAGAGACACAATATCAAGACATTTGGGAGGCCATCTTTCACCGTCTCTTTACTTGGAGCTTATGCATGACTGTGTGTGTGTGAGAAAAGGGTAATTTGATTCTCTGTCCTCCGTCTAGTGGCTAAGAATCGGGACGACCAAGCAATCTAGTCCACTGACCTTCCAGTTTCACATAAACTTTCAGCCTTGAAACACTAGCTCTCTCTCTCTGTTTATCTTTTTCTGCAGCAAAAAATGTTAGTACATGAACACATACACCGAAACACACACACACAGACACACACAGACACACACACACACACACACACTCCGTAATTAAGCCTTCATCATTGATTCTGGGGGCGTTTTGGCCGTGTAACTTAATACCAACAGTAACATTTCTTGCATTATAACACAAGCGAGTGTGTCTGTCTTATTTGTTTTCTGTGTGTGCGTTCATTTGTATGTGTGTGTGTGCGTGGGGTTGTGTTTCCTTGGATACACTGATGGGCTCTCAGACTGCTTGTAGCGGTCCATTAGAGATCAATAGGATCCCTGCTCCTAATTCCTACTATCAGGGCGCCTCTGATCCTTATCTACTGTGTGGAAAATGCAGTCAAAGCCATTTTATACAAGCACACACACACACACCATACGTACAGTATGTACGTGCAGGCATGAATGTATTCATAGGCATGCTTGCCAGCCAGTGTACTTGATGATATTCTCACCCACACAAACAAATCTTCCAACCGTCAGGTGCGTGTGTGTGTGTGGTGAATGAGGAGGAGATGAATGTCTATTGAAGTCTTAAGCAGAGATCATCATTGCTGTGAATGGGCCCTGAGGTGATGGTGGTTAGACCGTGAAAGCCAAAGCTCCTGAGCGCAGGATGTACAGCTCAAACTCGCAGCTGGAGAAACCAGCAGACACACAGCAACACAGCTGTGAAGGATGAGGAGCCGCTGGGTCCTTAAGTATTTTTTACCGCTTAATGTTGACTGACTGGGCGGTTCTCTGCCAAATTGGCCTATTTTTTACGCGATATGGCAGGTAAAAATGGTTTTTGATAATGTTAGACCATTCAAACTGTGGCATAAGTGGTGTAAAAGAAAGTTGATGTTTAGTATTCCATTGGCAAGTACAGCAGCACCAGGTACACACTTTCATGGCAGACCATACATGGGCTGAAGCTATCAACTGCACCTCGTCTTCTTTTATGAGGTATGCAGTAATGTACCATATGACAGCTTAATCTGCCATGAGTAAAATATATGAAGGAAAACTCTGAAACACATGTAGGTTAATGATGATAAAATGTTAATGTAAATATTTTTTATAGGTCCTACAATATTAGGGCCTGTAATTAGGCTACTTTTTTTACCACTTGAAAACTTATAAATACAGGTAGTGAAAAGATGACTTCTCCAGTTATTATGACTAAGACTAACAGGGCAATAAATTTAATATGTTCAACATGCAGTGACTGATAACTGATGACCAACAAAAACAAATGTAATTTCAGTTCATGGCAGAAACGAATGTAAACTCCCTGCTGATAAAAACAGCATAGCCCAGCTTTGCTTAAACTAGTATTAAAAAAAGGGCTCAGTATTGGATCAGTACTCGATATCAGCCAATACTAAAGTCCTGTACTTGGGACTGAAAAAATTGTATCGGCGCGTCGCTACTCATCAGTGAGCAAAAGAGCACATTGTCACCCCAGGGAAACTTTGATAAAATATCAATATATGCTGTGCAAGATACAAGTCTGAGTCCAAGTATTTATAAAGGTTAGACATGTGTGGCATGTGGTTAAGTTAGAATAACGATCTGGATGGTGTATACGGATGCCGAAGGGTATCCTGCACAATATATGCTGATGCTTTATCTTAGAGTCTCAAATGTCTTACATCATGGGAATGTCTGGGCAGGAAGGACTGATTTTTTTCAATACCTTGTCATTTTCAAGTTCATATAGTCCAGGAGATGGTGTAGATCCATTTGACTCAGGGGAAGCAACTGTCAATTTAGATAACAGAATTTAAGCTCCTTTTGGCACAACCACAGTGCCTGTAGCATCCACATATTGTACACAGAATACCTTACGGCACAGATCAGCTGTTTGTGTCAGAAAGTGCTGTTGCGGCGTAATAAAGTGCGTGGCATGCGTAGGAATATGGAAGTTCTACGTTTTGTGAAGCTAAAATTGAGAGATCTGCTAAGAGAAAAATTCCCATGACTCAAGTGTCTTAAGAAGGATTTGTGTATCGACACAAAAATAAGTGTCACTTGAGCTGTACACTAGCCATGCACTAATAGTATGTAGGGTAGGATGCTGACACATATTCAGTGTTTGGCCCCTTAAAATAGTGCAACTGCAAGATTGTAACTTGGGTTGCTGGTGTTAAAAAGTACAAATATATATGGAAACTGTAGAGGCAACTATAAATTGTACTTGTTTTTGATTGCTCAGTGGTTTGTAGACCATTTCCACCTGTACTCAGAGCAGAGCAAACTCATGAAAATGTTTCATTAAAATGTGTCATTGCTTATTCTGTTTTGAGGCACTGTAGCTCATCTTCCATTTCCTTTGTCTTTCTCTGGGCAAGGCTGCATTTGTTTTTGCAGCTCCTCATAAATGGCTTGAGGCACTATACCACCATCGTCCTCATCTTCAGAGTCAGTGAAGTCTTCCCTTATGATTTTCTTTGTTGTTGGGGCAGGGGATGCGCATTAAGGTGCACTTTTCTTTTCAGCCTTTTTTTCCTTGAAATAGTGCTGCTACGCCATTTTTCTAGCCTATGCGGCTGATGACTACTGGCTGTTCTAGAAAGCAATTAGTAGAATTGTGTAATACGGTAATGACTTGGCTCAAGTGGCCACAACAAAAGGGAGACACACCATGATAAAGCTTCAACAAAAGATATTTATTCAAGCAAATTGAACCGAAGTAAAGAGATAACTGAATATTTACAGTATGAGGCATGGAAATCAGCGGGATCAGTGGTTTATGTGATGCAGAGGTGGTGGGTGTGTGTGTGTTGAAAGCTCCATGAATGCAAGGTTAAGAACTAAACCAACATAACCAAATCAAAAGAGAGAGGAGCAAATCTGCAGCAGCCACAGCAGCAGCAGAGTAGAGAGTCAGCCAGGGAGAGAGCTGTACTGCAGCCAGGACTTAAATAACCTGGGAACACACCAAGACCCTCGGGTGTTCCAGGTTAGCTAACAAGCACCTGCAGAGTGCAGACAGACAGGTGACGCACACAGCAACCACAAGATGACAGGAGCCATCACAACAAACACACATACACACAAACGCCATCAACACAATTTCTCTTTCTGAACCACACTGAATCATTCTGTAATTAATAGCACAATAGTGAACTCTACTCTTTTGATTGGACTACCCCACTACAACTAACAGATGTCAGTGAACACCCTTCACCTGACAGCACATAAACAAATAAGGAAATAAATACCGAAAAGCATAATTACATAATCAAATAATGAGCTACATAAATGAAAGCATATTTATTTCCACATTTAATTACAGCCTATATACTCACATTACCATTATTATGGAAAGTTCTATTACTGTTCACCTCTTGTGTTAGCTAGTAAATGTTTGAAAAGCACACTTCCAGGTTAAGCATACAAATGTCTGTTCTTCCACAAACTCAGAGACAGTGCACCAGCTCAGTGCAACAAGACACCGCTTTGTCTGAAATAACACAATAAAAACAAGATAAAGCAGTTTCTTGTGCAATAATAAAAACCACAGGGAGTTTTATCGGTGTGTGGTAAGCTTAATAATCATTTTGATGCCTACTTTTTGCATATGGAATGTTTATTCTGTAGCTACAGAAATCCCATACTACAGCCTTAAATTTCTCCCAAATATCATTCTGTTACATCCCGTCCTTTAATCCTCCCACTTGCTCAAGTGCAGAATATGGTAACGTTACAGACCGACGAGCAATGACATCCATCAGTCTTTGCTAACTTGCAGCTTTCTTTTTCAATTTGTTTTTCTTCTTAATATGACATGGGTCCTGCGGCCTTCAGTACAAGCAGTCATTAGCCGCCAGCTAACGACACAATTGTGCTGCTAATACTAGAGAAAAGACATGAACATTATTGCCGTAGACCGTGCAAAACAATTCCCAAATGAGGTTTGCATTCAGTTAGTCAAAAGAATACAAGTTGATGTGTTGTTCAGGGGGCAAAGAGAGACATAATCTACCTTAAACAAAACTGGGCACTTTGGAAATAAAACTATATTTTGTGTTAATGGGCCTTTTTTAATGGCATTATTGACTGATTTTATCTGGTGCTAGTGTCTTGAATGGAACTCAAGTACAGTATTTTCTTTTTTATATAACTTTGAACCCATGGTTCTCATGTCCAGAAAATACATTTTAAAAAAATGGCACTGAAATATAGTTGTTTCTGTGATATGCAGTATGCTTTTTATCAAAGGAAGTGATTACATACGACTTGTCATTGGTAGTGGTTTAAAAAAAAAAATCGCATTATTTTCCTTTGCTTGCAATTTTTCCCAATTCCTGCAATTTTACAGCAAAAAAAGCACATAAAACATTGCAAATTGTATCACAATTTTTGAGAAAAGCCACTGCAAAATCAAGCATTTTTGGCCACATTAATCACAAAAAACCTCAGTGAAATCCTGGAGGAACTGATTATAGCATATACATGGACATTTTCAGTATCTAGAATTTAAGGCACTTGCTGTAAACCATTAAAATTATTGTTTAGAGGTGAATTAGTATGTAACATTCATCCTTGCATTTCCGAAACTTTTTTTTTAACCACGCACCACCTACACATGTTCCAGTGAGAACCACCAGCTACCAGTGATAATGCTAACACAGACTGCACAAAAATAGATTTATAGGTAGTGAGAAATTAACTGAATGTGTCCCAAACCATCAACCAATAGCACAGGTTAAAAAACAGGAAATCCCCTTACAAAAATAACGTTAGCATGAAAACAAAAAGTAACATTTTCATATAATTCCTGGTTATATTTGTAACATTAGCACTCTGAAAATCCTGCTGTTTCCTCATAATACACTAGTCGTTTTCACATTTCTGTTAACGTTCACAGTAATAGTTGACTTCCCTCCTGCTCATCTTTGCAGTGATGATTCAACCAAGATAGTTTCATGTCCATCCAAGCATTGGAAGCACTCCAACTGCCGGTAACGTAACATTGTCTATGCAGAAAACTACTTCCGGACACCTGAAATAACTGTTCCCACTTAACAGCGCTAGAGGTTGAAGGATATCTTGACTTGCCTCCACACACCAGTTTCTTTACATGTCTGTGGGTGTGTGTGTGATAGCGTGTATAGTTTCCTTATCAGTTGTGAGTTCCATTGTGTGTCTACTGTTGTGCTTGTGCACTCTGGGTGTAATTTGAAGAGGTAGGTTACTGTTAGGGTAAAGCGATACAGGGGTAAACAGCATTGTTATACGGGAAGCAGAGGGATAACGGAGTGGTCTAGATTTCACAGACGATCTCCAGCTGCTGTTATCGCATTGGCTGTAATGAAACCTTTACTGGTCAGAAACAACGGGGGACATCCTTCCTCTATCTCTCATCCTATTTGTCATTTCACCCACCCCCCCTTCTCATAACCTTTCTTCATCCTCATATCTCCTCTTTTTTTATCTGTTTTTATTTCCTTTTTCTTCATCTTATCCTCCCATTCATCCTCCTGTCTCTTTCCCTCTTCATCTTTTTTGCCTCTTTTTGGTATTCATTTTCAGAGATACCAACTGTTTTGTAACCAGCAGGGAAACACAGGATGAAAAGCAGGAAAAGATACCTGCTTTTTTTTTTTTTTTTATCTCTTTGACTTCATCTTCTGCAATTACGTGCTGCCCTTTTTTTCCTCCCTTTCAGCAGCTCAGACTTATTTTCGTGGACAAATTATCAACCTCTGTGGAAATGTCAGACACATTTTTGCAAAAAATGACAACGCAGCTCCATCTTTGGTTGAGCAGCAAAAGTGGCAGCAGAAGTGAAGACAAGCTAGAAGAAAAAAAAAAAATCCTCAAGATTGTTTCGCTCGAGAAATCCCAGATTTAAGCCTCTCAGACAATCAACCAATTTAGCTAATAAATGAATTTTCACAATAAGGCTTGCCGTTTTTGTTGTTTCCTGCTCTTGGTATGCTTTTGAAGCCCCAAGAGGTCTTGGAAGTTTGAGATTAATTACTTTTCTTTTCCGGTCGAGCAAATTAAAGACAGCTCAGAAGAAGCCCTCATCATGCAATCAACTAATCAGCTTCAACATCCCCACCGCCACACACCCTCGCTCTCTCCCACCCACCCTTATCATTAGAGGGCATTCTACCCTCATTTCAGCTCTCTGAAGATCAGTCTATCACACAGACTAAAAACAGAAAAACACTGTTCATTCTCCCACTCGAAAATAGATTTATTGATATAGTTTTTCTTTGATGGAGGGCCAAAGCGGCCTCGTAAAAAGGACCCATTTTCTGCTTGGATGTTTGCAGGCGTTGTTTGGAGGCCTGGGTGGTAAAAAGCTCAGAGGTCCACTGGTCGAGTGGCTGGTGTTTACCCCCAGGGCAGTGAAGGGAGGCAGGCATAGAGGACCTGGGAACTCCCCCCTCCCTCTCTCTGAGCTCTTGCCGGAGCAGAACAGCACTGAGCTTTCACAGCAGAGAAACCACAGAGACGCAGGAGGCTGATAAGAGTGAAACAAGCCATTGAGTCTGGTTAAAAGAGAAGTTTTTCATTCCTATAAGTGTGGGAAAGAGTTATGCCATGGGAAAAAAGATATGTGATGGGAAAAAAATGGCTATGGTGGTGAGAAACAAGGGAGTGTATAAAAGAGATTTAATTAAAAATCGACTCTTGATAGGATTATTTTTGAATTGGGAGATTTTGTTTAACTCACTTACTCATTTTTTTTTCTTTTTGCGTAAGACAGCCTGACCTTGAGTTGCCTTGACTGCATCAAACCTCCTCATCTGATAGTAGAGATCAAGCAGTCAGCACCAGCCTTTCCTCCCTCTCATCCTCCATCTCTCTCTAGCCTATCCATCTTTCTCTCTTTCCCTCCCTCCATCCACCTCTCCATCTGTCTGCCCCTGGCCTCCTCTCTCTCTCTTCCTGCCTCCTTCTGTTGTCTGTTTTTCCCTCTGTCCATCTCTCCATCCGTGGCCCAGCTCTGGACAAGACTGATGAAAAGAACAACCCATTCTTTATCGCCTTGCCCTGATTCTCATCTCATCTCTAATCTACTGGACCCAGCAATCCCCCCATTCAGCTCAGTTCAACTTTGTATTTTTGAGCGTGTATGTGTGTGTGTGTGTGTGTGTCTGTGAAGCTTCAGATTGATAAACCAATAGCATCTCTCTCATCCTGTTCTTCTGCCCACAATGGGCCTCATAGACTGTAATAGTGCTTTCTTTCTCTTTCCATCACTCTCTATGGCGTTGTGGCACAGTCTGTTCTACAAAAGTAGTTTTCACATCACTATTTTCCAGATTGGCCAATTTTCTTTCTGACAAGAGAAGCTGAGAATGTGCACTGTGAAGTCTCTGAATGCCATATTGGCACACAACTTAAGAGTCAGGTCACTGCTGTGGTTTTGTCTCTGGTGAAATCAGGAAGAAAACAATGACAATCGTCGGTTGGTTTCTTTTGTGTTTGACTGCAGAGAAGACAGTTATGCTATACAGTAATAACAAACCTCTGGGTTTGCTCCAGTGTTTTTTGCTGATGAGCTTGGGAAATATCTTTGCATCTGTAGCATTTTGTCCATTGTTATGTCCTTATTGTAGTCACACAATCTAAATTCTCTCTGAATGCACAATCAGTGGCTCCGGCTAATGAATACAACTGCCTTCTCTGACCTTGGCAGAGATGAGTGAGTCCCTATTGCCCACACATGCATGATTACACACACACAAACATGAGCATCTGCACAAGCACATTCAGCGCCCTCCCTGTCAACGCAGCAAGGTAAATGAGTCTCCGCTCAATAGTCCAGGCCTCTAGTGGTACAAATTATCATTGTATTCATGAGCTGGCAGACCTGTTACAGCCGAATATCGGCTCACCGGGTGTGTTGCTGGCAGTTACAAGTATAAATTGTGTGTGTGTTTTTTTTAAGCTAATCAATGTATTGACCAATCCATAATTAGAAAGCACGTGTGTGTCTTTGTCAAACACACTCACTCACACAGAAACTGTCAGTGTCTGGAGGTCAACAGGAAATTATTTATGTAATGTAGCTGTTGTGTAAGCTTATATTTGTTAACTGCCGCAGAAGCCGTCATTTACAGAGGAGCCTATTCCTCGCTAACTACCACCCTGTGGTGTACATCTATCCATCAACAGCACAGGTCAGGCATATTTGTTTGTTTAAAGAATATCCATTTCAACAGGCAAACAGAGCGTGTGTACATTAGCTATTTATAACCCAACATGAGTATAGCTGTGCCCGCTGGACACAAATGGCCCGCGTTTATGGAAAGCTCTACATCAAGCTATGGATTTTACTGTATGCTCCTATTGTGAGTGTGTGTTTTTTTCAAGTGCTGGAGGAAAAGTGACTCATGTTCTCAGCTTTGTATGTCCAAAGTGTTTTCCTTTATGTCCAGAGTGATTTTTCTTTTAGCTTTATTGAAATTTGATAAAGAACCACTCCCTATGATAAATAGTTATCCATTATAGAGAACATAAAAGAGTGGTTTGGATCAAACATACCTGAAGATGGATTTTTGAACAATATTTTAAGTTATTAATGCCTGTTTTCACCTACTCATGACCCTTTCTCCTCCGCATTACTATTCTGTCTTAAACCCAGCTTTCTTTCTCCCTTTGTGTTTAGTTAGAATTCACATATCATATATTGTAAGTACAGTATAGAAACTATCCTGTATGTTCACTGTATGACAACATAAAGTACATCACTTTTTATTTTTTAGGACAATATTCTGGATTAAAAAAGTGGCCAAAAACAACATCATACTGGGATGCCACCAACAAAAGCTTAATCTTAAGTGACTGGTTGGCAAATAATTTCAATGCAAAGACTGGCAGTTTTCTTCCAATCGGCTCATCAGGAAGATCGTGACAGCAGAGAAATATCCACACAAGACTCAATTTAAATGGGTGGGTGTGGGTGAAGTTTATGGACAGGTTCACAGTGTTCAAGTTTGACTCAAAACAATCGTCAGATTTTGATCGGTGTAATCCTTATCCACATAGAGGTCATTAAGAAATCCCTTCCAATGTAAGTGAAGGGGTATTTTTGTTATCTGTTAATGGCTACATCAAAATGTTTTAGTACATTAGAGTGTAATAATCAGTTTCAGCACAGACAGAGCAGAAAATTCAGCCCACTAATGGACCTGCTGCTGTTTGTGTTTCTGGACAAGACATCAGCAGGGTATCTGCAGACTGCTGACTGGGTAGCATTAGCTACCTGGTAGGTAGGTAGAGACAGACTGAACAAATTAGAATCTGGAAACCGTTCAGTCGACTCCTCCAGTTGATACCTCATCAACAAACACGAACCGAGGGCGCCAACGTTATCTCGTGGGATGTTGTATAAATAGCATACCACTTTAAAGGACATTTCGCATGTCATGTCTACGCATCTTAAGCTTTTCGCGTGTCATTTAATGACATTTAGTCCCCAGAAACTTTCATTGCAACCCAGTATCATGGCAACCCACGTCATTGGACTGTCAAGTTTCTTTTGGCGAAAACAAAAAAAAAGTCTGACATTCCTTTTATTTTCAGTGGAAAACGCAGTATTTTAAGATCGTTTCGGCATTAAAATGCATTTTGATAACATTTCTAGCAAGAAATGTGCATTTTATTTTCATAATCTTCGTTCACCGAATGTATATGATGTTTAGTTTGTTAGTTATTACAGAGATTTTTTCAGGCTTTCTATTGTTGCTATGGTAGTTGCCATGGGCGCTGCTACAGCTGAAGAAACCTAGTTGCATGTTGTTTGAATCAATGTCTTTGCGTTGTGTAGTTATATGAGCTGTTATGTTGTGTTATCTTATGTAACTATTTGATGATGTTCTTTCAATAAAAAATGTTTGTTTAATGCTGAGAGTCCTGTATCTGTGGTCCAACAGCAGTAGTGTGAAATGTGGATAGACGGTGTGATCGGTGTCTTTCACTATTGTGAGTGCAAGGCGTGTGACGGCTCTGTCGTTCATGTCTGAGAGGTTGGATGTAGGGCAGTGGATGATTTTGGAGGCAGCATGTGTGATCCTGGAACAGTACAGCAGGATGGGTTGGATTATGCTTTTGTAAAGTACGCGCAGGAGGTGGTGGGCAACTGAAAGGGCTCTGAGCTTGGGGATAATGTGGGGTCTCCGCTGGGATCGTTTATGTGGATATCTGTGATGTGTTGATCAAAGCTGAGTTTATTGTCTAAAGTGAGTCCATGATATTTGAATTTGTTGACCTGTTCTACTGTCTTGCTGTGGATGGAGGTTGGCTTCAGTGAAATGAGGGGTGTGTTTGATGTGTTAATGACCAGTTCTTTCAGTTTTGTCCACTTTCAGCTGGAGGTAGCTGTCAGTGCACCAGTGTGTGAAATGAGAAATGGAGTGTTGATAGGAGTTATTGTCATTAAATAGTCCCAGTATGGCAGTGTCATCAGAGTATGTGGTGATGTGTGAAGGGCTGATGCAGTTTGTGCAGAGGGTGTAAAGGAAAGGACTGAGGACACAGCCCTTGGGGGCTCCGGTGTTGGTGATGATGGTTGATGATTTTACTGCGCCTGTTCTTACAGCCTATGGTCTGCTGCTAAGGAAGTTGTGGACCCAGCCTGCATGGAGCTAGCGCTTTTGGATACTAGCTCCACTGCCACTTTGGTGTTAGTGCTGGGTGGGATGTAAACACAGCCGATGACCACAGTGGGGAATTCCCTCGGGAGATAGAAGGGGCGTAATGACAGTGTCATCATCTCCACGTCAGTTGTACGGACAACACTGTGGGTTTTGATGTTATTACACAATCTCTTGTTGATAAAGATGCAGATCCCACCGCCCCTCTCCTTGCTGGACTAACTAATCCTGTCAGCCCTTACGGTGGAAAAATGATGGAGACTTGCCTTGGTGTCTGGGGTGGCCTCTTCAAGCCAGGTTTAAATCAGGGTGATGATACTGGCGTCTCCGAAGGTCCTCACCTGGCACTTGGCATTCAGTAAATCCATTTTATTCCTAAGGGGGCATAATTTCACCAGTATGATGGAAGGAAGAAGGGGTCTGAAGGGAGGCTTTCTCAATCTGGTACGTACACCTCCTCACCTACCTCTTTTCCTCAGACAGATCTCTGAAGGGAGGATAACTGTTGACTTCACGTTGCGGAGGACTAACTGTTAGTTGTCAACTAACATGACATGACACACTGTGTTATTGCAGCCAAGCATGCGCCAAATCAGGGCCAGGACACACTTCCATTTCAAATTGCCGCAGGTTGGCAGCTTAAATCCAAACATCACTATCTCTATTAAGAAAAGGCCTGTGATTGTAAAATGTGAAGTTGCTCATTTAATTTTCTATTTCCAAGACTATATAGCTGAAGATATTTAATATGAAATCATCTGTCTTAAAACACAGTCTTCTTCAATTAATATTGAATCATATCATCCAATAAAGCACTTCGACATTGTGTGTGTGTTTGTGTGCATCAAATCTTGTACCATGGCCATATAAAGACGGGATGAAGACAGGGGTTGCCAAACTGGACTTTACATTTCACATCACTCATTTAATACCTGCACTTGTCACTTTCATATATTTCATCAAACTGGATTGCATTCAACCTCCACTGTTACATAATTTAATCATTTATGCACATGTCACATTTAATTTTTGCTCTTGTCTCCTTCATATATTTCATACGCTTCATTTCTTTGTCCATAGTACAGTCCATATTTCCTTTGTACAGTCAATATTTCATTTCAAGTTTTATATCCCATTTCAAAACTATTACTATTCCATTCTGTAAATAGATTTTAAAAAATCAGTTTAATCTATTAAATTATATTATTATTATATTAATATTATTTTGTTTATATCATTATTATTATTGTTATTACCTTTTGTCTATTTATATTCTTGTGTGCTGTGTTTTTTGGGAGCAAACGCCAAGATACATTCTTTATATGCTTGCATTGGCTAACAAAACATATTCTGATTGAAAAGGATGTGTCAAATCCCAAAACCAGGAATCATAAAGTTATAAAAATTCTCCAGGGTTGTGTAAATAGTAGCCTATGCATGTGTCAGTATTTGATGACTTGGAAATAAGATCAGGTTGTTCTTTTCAGCCCAAGCACTTCAAGTCTTCCTCCAAACCTCTAGTAATGCCCTAGATTGTCAGCAGTATTGTAATCTCTGAATATGACTCATTTTGGTCAAAAAAAGAAAAAACAAACAAACAAATAAAAAGCTTCATTTTATACATTGGGCCTTATAAGTGCTCTCTGAAACTAGGCCTGGGATGACTTGTGTCCTTGAAATGAGAAAATTAAAACTACAATTCCCTAGAGCAGCTTGATACAAATCCCCATGCAACTTGATACAAATCAAAATTTTCTCTATGAGATTTAAGCATAAAAGGACATGCCGTCTCTGCACAATATAAGCCAGTAGAGACTAAATGGTGTGAAATAACACACGAAAAACAAAAAATGCGTAGTGATAACACGTGAAATGAGAAATTGGCATGTAATTCATATGCCATTTGGTGATACAAGACTACGGGTGCAGATCAGTGTGCAGTCATTTTCTGTCTGTCCCTTTCATAGATGCAACTTTTAAATTCACTACAAGATATCCAGCAACACTTAGTCACCTGGAGTCGCCAGTCAGGACTGTCGTTATTCAAAACAGCTAATGTAGTTGCTATCATCTATGTTAATTTTTTTTTTTAAAAATACATATTTTTCTTTTGGTGTAACAGAAAAGAGGAATAAAACAACACCTTCTCCTGACGTCCCCCCCATCCCAAACTCTCAGAAAAAAACAGAAAGGAAGATACACACATATAGAATAAATAAATAAAACACACAGACGAAATATGAGTGAAATGAAATAAAATAGGGAGGGAACTACAGTAAGAAGGATGCACAGGGTGCCCACTTCAAGGACTGGATGTACTGAGAATCAGTTGGGGTCAAGAGAGGTAAGAGTATTTACATATGAGATGATGGGCTGCCATCTTTTGTAAAAAATTGGCAGTTGAACCTCTTAGGGAATATTTCACCTTTTCTAGTGAAAGAAATTACATTAAATCATTTAGCCAGGATGTAGTAGAAGGTAGATTTGGGCTTTTCCGCTGTAACAGGATATGTCTGTGGGCTATGAGTGAAGCAAAAGCAATAACATCAGGATGTTTCTTAGTGAGGCTGGTTGGTACAAGGGGTACCCCAAAGATGGCTATGAAGGGGCAGGGTTCCAGTGTAATATTGAGGCCTTCGCTTAACATATTAAAAAAGCAAGACCAGAACTCGGCTAGTTTTGGACAAGAAAAAAAAAGTATGATCTGCTGGTGATGAGCCACATCTATTACAGATATCATGTACTTGGAAACAACCTACAAAGTCTAGCATTTGTAAGATGAACCGTGTGTAGGACCTTAATCTATGTTACTTTTTGACTAAAAATAAACTTTTTGTGTATATTGTAGTAACTCATTTTTCACAACTTACACCTTTTACACATCATGCAAAAACAAATTTGAATTAATCAAATTAATTCGATATAACACCCAGCCCTTCTAGAAAAGTTGAAGTCACCTCACCAGTCCACTTTGTCCTACTTTCTTCTTTACTTATTTGCTCTGTGGACACACAGCTCTGTGCTACTTTTCCTCATAACTTCATCTTCTACCTGTCACCTAATTCCTTCTCCCTGCAAACAATCCTTTTCTGGACTCTCTCCACCTTCTATTGATGTCTGATACAGGTATTGTGCAGCACATAGCCATAAAGTTGATTACAGATGCCCTTATCTCCGCCTCTCTTGTTTCATCTGCAGCCACCATTCCTCTTCCCTTTCTTTCTCTTCTGCCATCCATCCCTCCATAACCTCCTCCCATCCCTTCTGTTGTCAAACAGTGTACCAGAAGCCGAGGGCAGATGCTCAGGGCTCTCTCCCTGGATGGGACTTCTTAGCTTGAGATATACAGTTTGGCGCACCTCGTGTGAGATATATGATTTGACGTGATGCCATACTGGCCTGTGAGGGTCCAAATTACACATGCAGCCAACACGGAGTGCTGTTAGCTGACAGATGGTTGATGCGTGAATCTGCATTCAAGTCAGTAAAAGCTTGAGGCTTAAGGCTCTCCATGCTTGCACATGATAAACAGTAGATGTGTGTATAGCATCTGTGTGAGTGTGTCTTAATGTGCCTCAGCTTTTGTTTGTGTTTGCAGCATTGTGTGTTCAGTATTTGTAACTCAGCAGTTCCACACGCATGCATTCAAGACTTCATGTGTGCCTTTGCCTGTGCATGTGTGAGCGTATTTGGGTGTTTGCTGGGCACAGATTCAGCAGAACGCCACTGGAATGAGAATAAGTGTGGTTTTGCCATGGCAACAGAGGAATGCCAGAGCAGACGGGAGCAGCAGAATTAAAGCCCAGCGCTCATCACAGCAGGGGAAGAAGAACCGAGGACCTGATTAAACACTACCATCTCTCCTCCTCAGAGCCTTCAGCCCCAGCGCTTTTCATCTTTCGTTTCAGTCTGCTGTGAGATGCTGCAAAGTGAAACCAACTATGATGCCTGCATATTCATGTAGACACAAACAGGCAAGCAAGAATGCAGTTTATGCAGATTTTATGTTTTTGCACGCTTATGCAGTTAACGTCTGTGCGCTCAGTGACACAAATACAGACACAATAGTACACCAGAAATACAGTTATGCACACCGAACGGCTGAACAGCAAGTAATGCATCACCACCCTGAGCGCTGCTGTGTATCAAGGTACATGTCAACTTGATAAGTGATTCAGAGTTTAAACTTGTCTCCCGTTGCATCACAGAAATCTTTGATTGATTCATAACCGGTTGATAGAGCAGAGTGTCATACCTGCACACACATCTACACAGACACACACAGGATTCTGACTAAGCGTGGTGATTGATAGCTTCCCATGCACTGCACAATAGTTGGGCTAATTGCTAGAGTGTGAACTCAGTAGCCGGTTTCTGGCTCCATCCCCGATCTCCCAAAACACACTGGGCTAATCCCTTTCCTTTTTCCTATTTTTTAGGGTCAGTGGGGAGGTCTGCATCTCTTGTTGTTTTCACTGAGGCAGCAGAAATACACGGAGGGAGACAGAGGAGAGCACGGGGTTGAATGTCACCTCAGGTCAGAAAGTTCCTGAGGCAAGGGTCTTAACCTTTTCCCTGTCCATTTTCTCTTTTTTGATTATTTCCAACGCCTGTGAGACAAAACACGTAGAAGACAATTTATCACAAATATAAACTATTTACATGAGTATACTCTGTCCGCACAGAGCTTTAGATTAAAGTCTTCATCCCACTTTTTTACAGTATGCGTCACCAGCCTCACTGATCTCTTCTCTTTCCAATACTGTCCTTTTTCTTTGGACTTAAGACCATGAAAGGAACGGGGCCCCCCTGAGGGTGAGCCCATCTCCCGTCTTTGTCCAATGATATTAGTTTGTCCAATGATATTAGCTGAAAGAAATGAACAATGTCTTCAAATTAAAAGATATGGCACTCTGACCTTGTAAAGACAATTATAGCTGCTCATTCTGGTTGCACTGATGAGTTTCTTGCAGGTTCATCATCATAAGCTAAATAAAGAAGGGCTGAGATCAAAGCCAGCGAGCTTGACGCTACTTTAATATAATTCATATTGACGCCCATGATGTAGTGACCGTGGAGAGTCAGCGAGGGGTATGAGCTAAACAATGTCCAATCGGCACATGGCTCTCTCTTCTTCCCCTTATATTTAGTCCTGTCATAAAAATTATCCATATCCATTACTTTTATCATGACTATTTTTAGTTAGAATTTTCTGGTAATTACATGTGGCAATGTTTCATCTTCTCCTTCATCTTTCTCGAGGGAGCCAATGCAAAAGTTTTACTACTAATAATGGATTTTTTCTTTTTGGCACCGTGATCACACAAGAAACATGAATTGCGTTGTGCTTGTCGTGAAACGATTCTGGCTTAATATGGATGGAAATATAATTCGTTGTATTCCCTTTCCGTTTGGAGATCCTATGGAATACATAAAGGAGACAATATTTCTGGAAATTGGAAAGTATTCTTATGATGATTTCATTTCCTGAGCTTACCACCTCTCTCTCCCACTCTGCTTTCGGTGCACCCTGTAATTTTACTTGTAATGTGAGAATGATGGAGTCGTGATAATGGCACGCTTTCATTTGATATGAGACAGGGAGACTCATTACAGGCCCTGACATGTTTCTCGGCGGGGGAGAGAAATGCTTCCTGTTATCTCCACATCCCCGTGTCTCAACAGTTGTCAGTCTTACATTTCCTTTTCATCATCAGTTCCATCTTCTGATTTTCATTAGTACTGGGGCAGCGGCTCACAGAACTCTGCCAAGCATCGCTAAGTATAACACAGAGAGACCTGTCGAAGTTGTGAGGTGGTCCATTGTGGTTTTAAACACAGACAAACACATCTATATTTGCTATCGCTGCAATACATTAAGAAGCAATCAAAAGGGAGGAAACACAGGAGAGTTGGACTCTTCGTTAGGTAAGAGTGGGAGTTAGGCTGTAAATAAAACTGAAATCTTGGCAAAACCTCAAATAAAATCTCAACTCTGGATCTGTTTGCAGCTTGTGTAAATTGGTGTATGCTTTAGAAGGCTGAGAGAGATGAAAAGATATGATTAAGTGAAATCTCACAGGAGCTGAGAGTGCCCATTTTGAAAGCCGGATTTAGTTTTTTATCATATCGTCTACAGAACACCTATAACATTGAGAAAAGATTAAACAAGGAGGCAATGTTGCAACCAGCATCTAAGCCTCCTTATTTCTACTGAGTGTCCTCTGAATCAAAGCCAAGTCTTTTCTCTGTAGGGTTTACAATAACATGAATCCCGGCCATAATAACCCGCACAGGTCAGCACAAGCGCACACACACTCCTCTATCCCTCTCTTTCTCCCGACCCATTTCTCAGCTTCTCTCCCCGGAGCATTAAAACAGACAACGGACCTTGGTTAGGTCATGGCCAACACAGACCTCATTTGTCACAGAGGATGAGCATCTATAAAGCTGGATTGTTAATTATGAGAGTAAAATAAAGACATATGAGGTGCAAAGGCAGCCACACACACACACACAGACACACACACACACACACAGCTGAGGCACGAACACACATCTTGCAAACAATTATGCAAGCATGCATACACACGTACACAAACACACTCGGTTGCACATCACTGACCAGACGCACACACACACACACACACACACACACATACAGAATGCCATTAGGAGCTGGATAAAGATGTATGGGAACTATGTGTTCCATGACTCATGCTGTATTGCGTAATTAATGGGTCTCAGACTGTGAAGTGTAAGTGGGATTAGTTAACTGATTAACACAAAGAGCATTATATGCCGTTAGAAGATGGGATAGTAGTTCAGACCCACTATTCCCTTGAATAGTGGGAATTCTCACCAAAATCTACTTCCTTGTCATGGGAAAAATAATGCAAATCTTGGATTTTTACCACGTGTGCTTGCGTCTGTGTTCTCATGCTGATGATTATAACACGTACTTAAACAAAGACGCCTTCTCCAAAGCTCATTACTGCTACAACATAACTGTTGTCACTACATACTAAGGTCTGACCTTGAAATGCTGTTATTATGGTAATGTAGGTGGATCAACATTTCAGCTGTGGTGGTGTCTTCCGCTTACTTTTCATGGTAATACACCAGTTTACAATCCAGCTGTGTGGATATGTAGTGTGAATGAAACAAGGTGCAAAATCTGTCAAATCCAGGTGATTCAGCAAAGAGCTTAAGGCCAAAGGTATCAATAAAACAGACTAGTGTTTATAGTGATCCTGTATAACCACACTAGAAGTTGATGGCAAAAATCTGCCATCATAAGGAGGGGTGAAACGTGATAATCTTTCAAATTGGGATAACGGTGCACACTTTTCAACTAGTTTCTCCTCTCAGGCGTTCAAGGTGTTGCACTCAATTGTACACATGAAAAGTGACCGTGGTAGATGTGTGAACAATGAAAAAAAGACAACTTCAGATATTGCTTACTTTCTCATCTCTGTATTCCTTGACAAAAGCTTTGTGAGGCAGTTTTGGAAATTTACAAAAATTGTCTCCAGTGTTTTAAACAAAACACAGAAATTGTTGCATGCAACCCATTTTCCTTCCCTGCTACTGCATGCAGTAATAACCTGAGGGCAACACTATATAGTTTAACCTTCTGGACACCTGGCAAGGGGATATGTGCAGAAAAACAGAGAATCAAACCATTCGCTAGTTGGCATTGTGTGTTTTCCACCCCAAAGACAATGTGCTTGCAATCGAGTTATTATAAATGATCACAAAATCTTACTTATATGAACGAATAACATCAGAAAATTACAAGAATGATCATTTTCTGATCACTTAACTATCTCACTTGTCTAGTTCTGTGTTTGAAATCAGATTCATATATGGTGATAAATTCAGGTTTTCCTGGGAAAAGAGTGAAATATACCAGGGAGGTAATCATTTTTTTAAAAAGTGAGAAAAACTCCTGCACACTGTCTTGCCTACTGCTGGAATATTTATCAGTTCACCATGTTTTGGTCCGGTTTTTCAACTTTTGAGATAATAATTTTTAAAATCAAAAAAGGCTATGACTGAAGGAAAGCCTTCAGTCATAGTTCAGACCAGAAAACAGCCTGGAAGAGTTACTCACAGGAAGCTACGAGACAGACTGACAAATGGGCTGACAGGAAGGCCTGTCAGTGATACAGACTGACTGAGTGACTGACCAGCAGACTGACTGACAGCCAGTCAAGAAACCAGTCTGATAAGTCAAAGCAGGCTGACTGACCGACTAAAGGCCAATATAAAAGCTGCAGGCAGACAGAGAGAAATAAATGTAAGCGTCACCCAGGAAGAGTAAATAGCCGTCCCAGTGACACACTGGGGTGGTGGCCGGATGGCGGCGAAATAGAGGGAAAGAGATGGGGCGTAAAGAGAACAGGGTGCAATACTGAGGGGTGCTGAGGCGGTGAAATTAAGGGTTTGAACTGCTGATGTAAGCGTGGACACACTCTCTTTTTCTTTTTCTCTCGCACACACACACACACTAATGCACACACAGCGCTGACAAGCTGTTTCTACCCAGGGGAAGTCGTTCAGGGTTCAGGGGTTCAAATGAAAACGAATAACAGCGACTGGACGTATTGCTCTTCTTCTCTCTGACTCTTTCTCTTACTCTTTCTTATTGCAGCCATGATCAGGCATTTTCTTCCATTTGCTTCCGTCTCTTCCTTCCCCTCAACCCCTTCCTCCTTCCTCACTTCACGCTCACCCTTTTCCCCAACCAGCCTCTGCTCTGGATTTCACACAGCTCCCTTTAAATATTAACAGCTACAGTCTGAGGAGTTCCACTGTACGCTGCATAGTGCTCAGCGTTCAGAGAAGCAATTCCGTATTCATTTTAATCAGCATTCAAAGGGCGACCATTCTCTATTAATTCTAATCTGTCATGAGCATTTTAATAAGGACCATTCTTAGGACCTGCACTGAATTCTGTGCCATCTCTCAAAGTATAGCGGAATCTCCCAGGGTTGAAATCTGCGTTTGTTGCCATCTGTAATTGGTGTTTTTTTTCCGTTGGGTGCCGCCTGCATCGTGTGACAGTGGCATTGCTTGAGTATTCCATTTTATCAGGCGCCGGTTGATGCTTTTTAGGGCGGGGAATGTATTTAATCATGAATTTGACACAGCAGAGCTGGTGTTTCGGTTGACGGAGTATCTGTTTCATCTCAGATCAATTAACAATGGGATACAAACAAAGATGGGAAACTTTATGAGTTATACTCCTCTGAAACCAGCACATAAATATATGCATATCACAAACAAAACCCTAAAACACAGATGCTCATGCAAATAATCTTTAGAGGGTTGGTTGTTTTTTTTTTTGGCATTTTGCCTTTATTTGAGAGTCAGCGTAGTGAGACAGGAAACAAGGGAAGAGAGAGGGGGGTGTGGCATGCAACGAGGGTCCCCCAGCTGGGAACTGAACCATGGACATTGCGGTTATATGGTATACGCCTTAACCATTAGGCCACCAGGGTGCCTCAGGGTTGGTTGGTTTTTGTGTGTCAGGTTGTATACAAAAGCACAGGGGCAAAGAGCAGCATTAATAAAATATAAATTGCAGGTGCCCTGAGAAAATGTTGCTGTTTCATTCATGAAACTTGGTTTTTTGACCCTGTCACTTTGATTTGTGGCCTCCAGTAGGAGGACACAGGAGATGTAAAAGTTGTACAAACTCGGCTTTTTGAAATTCATTCCCGTGTTGCTTCCATGTTTTTTACAAGGTAGGAAAAAAACATCAGTGTGTCCACCGCAGGTGCACTGATACCATTTTTCATCCAAAAAAAATGTTAGAGGCATTAATTATTGACAGCTTTTGAAAAGCTGTTACACATTTTAATATAGAGGACTATTGAAACAAACAGTTGGGGCTTAGGGACAGAAAGCTGAAAATTAAGCAGAGAGGGAGAAGTAGGTGACAACAATAATAAAAATAGAGAGCAGGGAGAGGTATTTCTGTTAATAAGCATCAAAACATTAGTTTGACAAAACAATACCAACTCAAGGTCCACGTACCAGCTGTTTAGTCTCCATCAGCAGATGGAGTTTGTTTAGTTGTCATGGAGATGTTTTTGTCAAACTACTATTCCCAGGTCAAGAGCAAACTGATGCTTAAACCTGCATTACTTGTTTTTTTTTTCCAGCGCAACAATCTGTAAATACAACATTAACATACTATCTTAAGTTCATAAGGTGAATGTGTTGGCAAACAGTTATTTATTTATAATCCAGCTAATGCTGCTACGTGTCCAGTAGATGCAAAGAAACATTAACATTCATTTGGAGTCGTTTTTGTGTCCACCTATGAATTAAGTCCAATATTCACTCTCCTTTTACCTTTGTTTTGCTCTTCACCAATTTCAGAGGAAAATATCTGACTCTTTACTTGCTAAATGTTCCACTATTTTCACCAACTAGTCCCCGTCTGCCGTTTGGTGCTCAGTGGGGATTCAGACATACAGCTCTGGAAAAAATTAAGAGACAGCTCCAAAATTTTCTTAAATCAGCATCTTTACATGCATGGCAGCTATTCCATTCCAGTGTCTGTTGAATTCCAACACAGGCACACCTGATTCTACTTAATGACCCACTGATTAGGTGCTCACCTGAACCAAATCTTATTTAACAAGGAAAAGTATAAAAACCACTGCTGTCGTCATCACTATCCTCTTGCAATAGGACCAGCTGGATGGCATAAACAGTGGTAGTAGTACCTCAAAAGTAGTTGGAATCAAAAAATAACTATTGACCATGCCCAAAAAGTTGAAAAGAAAAGTTTTGAGTGAGGAAAAGAAGGGTTCAATTCTGGCTTTACTGGCAGAGGGATAAAGTGAGTGTTGTGTTGCTTCCATCGTTAAAATTTCAAAGACGGCAGTTCATAAGAACAAGGTCAAGCAGCAGACACTGGGGTCAACAAAGCTACAGACCGGCAGAGGGCAAAAACGACTCTTCACTGACCGGGATGACCACCAACTCATTTGACTGTCACTCAACATCCGTAGGATGACATCAAGCGACCTACAAAAAGAATGGCAAACAGCAGCTGGGGTGAAGTGCACGGCGAGGATGGTTTCAAACAGGCTCCTAGGGGCAGGACTGAAATCGTGCAAAGCTAGAAAAAAAGCCCTTCATCAATGAGATGCAAAGAAGAGCCAGGCTAAGGTTTGCAAAAGATCATAAGGATTAGACCATAGAAGACTGGAGTAAAGTCATCTTCTCTGATGAGTCCAGTTTTCAACTTTCCCAACACCTGGTCGTCTAATGGTTAGACAGAGACCTGGAGAGTCCTACAAGCCACAGTGTCTCTCACCCACTGTGAAATTTGGTGGAGGATCAGTGATGATCTGGGGGTGTTTCAGCAAAGCTGGAATCGGGCAGATTTGTCTTTGTGAAGGACGCATACAAGGATAACCTTGTATGCGTCCTTCAAGCCACATACAAGGTTATCCTGGAAGAAAACTTGCTTCATTCTGCTCTGACAATGTGAGGATTGTTTTTTCCAGCAGGACAATGCTCCATCCCACGCAGCCAGGTCAATCAAGGAGGACCACCAGATCAAGAACCTGTTAAGGCCAGCCCAATCTCCAGACCTGAACCCCATTGAAAACCTCTGGATTGTAATAAAGGGGAAGATGGATGGTCACAAGCCATCATACAAAGCAAAGCTGTTTGAATTTTGCACCAGGAGTGGCATAAAATCACCCAAAAGCAATGTGGGTGGAGAGCATGCCAAGACGCATGAAAGCTGTGATTAAAAATCAGGGTTATTCCACCAAATATTGATTCCCAATTTCCTCTTCCTTGTTTTCTTTGCATTACTCGAGGTCTGAAAACACTGCATCTTTTTTGTTATTTTGACCAGTTGTCATTTTCTGCAAATAAATGACAATATTTTTATTTGGAATTTGGGAAAAACGTTGTCAGTAGTTTATAGAATAAAACAAAAATATTTTGTTCAAACACATGCCTATAAATAGTAAAACCAGAGAAACTGATCATTTTGCAGTGGTCTCTTAATTTTTTTCCAGAGCTGTCGACTGTATATAAAGATGACTGTAGTTACGTGTGATGTTAGAGCCAGGGATTTTTTGGAGCCAGCATCTAGCAACCGTTGGTGGCATTGCACTTTAAGGTACTTCCACTACGGCTTCAGCCTCAAGCTGTGGCCACTTGGATTCAGAGTGAAGACAACACCTGCTGTGTTGGTGGGGATATGTTGTTTAAGATATTGGTGAGACAATGAAATATGATCCAGGAGTCCAGTTAGAGTAACAGATTATTGTGCTGTAAGGCTTATCAGACACCAAAACACTGCACAATGGTTAGTAATACTCAAAGACAGGTTTTTACAATGTTATCACAGTAGAAATTACTTTATTTTTTGTTGAAACAATAGTGAGGTAAGCAGTAGAAATACTCTGGTCATGTTACAAAGTAATCCTCCAGTTTTTTATGCTGTGAACTTTTACACATTCCTGGTCAATATCTTGCACAATTCCATAGCTCTTCTCACTTAGAATTTATTTAGGGTTCAGCCCCTAATATTAATGAGAATGTGATATACAGAGCCTTGCAAAAGTGTTCAACCCCCCTGCTAAATCACTCATTTAACTGGATAACAATTAATACATTTGTATTTTTCTGTATATCATATTTTAATTTACAACATTAATACTTTTAATGAAGTATTCAACCTCCTCACTTTGGCAAACCTCAATTAGGTACACAGTGTTACTTTTAGAAGTAACCTAATTAGGAGGGTGGTCTACATGCGTATATGTGTATAGTAATAATGGTTCAGAATGAACAATCACAGATTTCAATATAATACACCTGTTTTAGGGAGGACCCTCAGCTGGTTAATGAAACCTGAGGCAAAGAATCATGATGACCAGAACTTTCCACAGTAAGTAAAAGACAACGTTATAGCAAAGTAGATATGAGGAGAAATGTTTCAGTCTCTGAGCCACATGGGGACAGTCCATCATATCATAAAGCAATAAAAGGAGGATACAATACAGATATTGTCAAATCAGGCCGTCCCTCCAATCGGTGCACCTAGGCAAGAAGCAAAGTAGTAAGAGATAAAAAAAATATGAGACCAAAAACAACTGAAAAAATTCAGTGGCTGCAATAACAGAAAGAGTGCATGATTCACATTTTCTGTTCCAATGGTTTAATTCACTGTCCATAAATGTACTGTAATAATACAATCAGGCCCAATTCTATCAGAATAAGAAATATTGTGACTACTTTAACTAAAATAATAAAGACTGGCTCAGAAAGCTAACATTAGCCAATAATTTCTGAGCTAGCTAGTTAGCTAGATAGCTTGCTTGCTAGTTAGCAAACAATGTCAGATAACGTTCTTTGACACCATTCACACCACAGAACAATAACCAGAGTCTCTCTTAGTCTTAAATCGACTCTGCTATAACTCTACGATCTACACAAATAACATTAACTAACTTTACGTTCACACACTGCCACGTTTAAAATTAGCAAATTTACAAGCGAATTTACTACGTTGCTTTTCCTGGCAAGAGACGCCCTCCGTAGCATTCAAGCGGTAGGATTGGCCAGGCATCCATGCTCACGCTGAGCGTTTTTAATTGTATGTTCAGTGGGTGTCTGGTGTTGAGTAATGTTAATTGTTAATTCTGAAGAACTATGAGTTAACAGTTTGAGTCAAGCATAGAGGCTATATTATGTGTAGCTTGGAAAATAGCGATATGGGGCACTAAATTTGATTAATTTACTGTTTATCAGAAATCACAAATTAGACAAGAATTAGCACAACACATCGACTCTCTCTTACTTGCTCTCTTTTTCACCGTCTCCTCCTGTTGGAGATAAAGTAACCGAAAGCAGCTGTCAGTTGTTTTAGAGACGAGGTGGCCGTCTGGCAGCTCAGGGATCCCGTTTTACCCTTTTCTTTCTTCCTTGTCAGATCTCCTCTCCCAGGACCGCTGCTGCTGCTGCACCGAGGAGCTGCACTTCCGCACGCTGGCCACAGTACACCACAGGATGGATAGACGTATCTGCCATTTGAAATGCAGTTTCGGGACATTTTGTTGGTTTGCACCGTCCACCAGCACTGGCGGCTCTCACTTCAGCTCCCAGCACTGACACTGCACCGGGCTGCCCTGTGATTCTTTTTATTTTTAGATGGTGCAAACCTCCAAAACATCCCAAAACTGCATTTCAAATGGGGGACCCTGGCAACTTGTCTGTCCGTCCTATGGTGCGCTGTGGCCAGAGTGCATGGATAACTCTATACAGGTCCCCCCAGTCCTCCACTCAGGGTCTCAGTACCTGGTTGGCCGGATGGAAATCTATGGACTTCACTTTTGGGACTGAGGTGGCTGCGTGTGTCACACTGCAGCCCAATGTTTTATGGTGAGTCATATCTTTTGAATATGGCTGATGTTGCCAAATTAAACTGTTCAACAAACTGTTTGCTATGCCCCCAGGCGTCACCTGTTAGGGTATTATCTCTCTGCCCTTTACATTTTTACATGTTTTACATTTTTCCTTTGAGTGTTTGTAGTTTTGTTAATGTATATACTGTATATGCATCCAGACTAGTTTAGGGTCTTGGTACTGGGGGGGAGTGGGTCAGGTTTTGTTCACGGGTTCCAATCTCTCATGTGTGTTTTTGTTGGTTTTGTTTTTTAACTGTTTCTCTTTTTGTACTTTCTCCAAAGTGACTTTTGGGTTGAAATGTTATTTTTCTGGGATCATCTCAGGCATACATCTGTCTATTTGAAAGCAGCTTGACTATGGTTGATTACTCAACAATTAAACTTTGCTCATGGAAAGTGCACAGGATCCAGAGCCCTATCAAACGGAAGAAAATCCTTAATTTTTTGAAGAGGGAAAAAGGACAGATAGCTTTCATTCAGGAGTCTCATCTAAGTAATGAGGAGCACCTAAAATTAAAAAGAGATTGGCTTGGCCAGATCTTTTATTCCTCCTTTACATCAAAGAGTAGCGGTGTTGCTATTCTAATTCATAAAGCCTTGCCGCTTACTGAAGAGAAGGTCAAGAGTGATAAATTGGGGTGTTATGTTAAGATCACAGGGACACTGTATGGTGACAAAGTCTCTTACTTAAATGTCTGTGTCCCACCAATATGTCCCCCTAATTTCCACACTAAAGTATGAGAATGATACCCCAGTTGTTTCTCCTAATGTGCAATGGGAGACTACTAAGGCTGTTTCACATGGTATTACGATATCTAAAGCGCAAGAGTGGAGGCAATACAGCAGAATCTGGAACAACAATTAAATAAGCTTCAGAGAGAATTTGATATCAGTCCTTCGGATGACTTAAGATCTCAAACTGATACCATGTCAGCAGTCCTTGATACACTCATGTCATCAGAGGCTCAGAAATCTCTTTTCTTTGATAAACATAGAATGTACGAGTTTGGGAATAAGCCTAATAAATACTTGCTAACCTAGTTAAGAAAAAAGGCGGATTCACAGGGTATTCCAATGATAAAAGATGAGACAAGCAAAAGAGTACATAATAGTAAAGGTAACATGCTTTATGAATCTTTATATAAATCTGAAACTGAGTCTTAGGGTGTTTTCACACCTGCCTCGTTTAGTTTGGTTAAATCAAACTCTGGTTTGTTTACCCCCTTGGTGTGGTTCGTTTGAGCAGGTGTGAACACAGCAATCACACTCACACACTCGACCAAGACCTTGTTGAAGAGGTGGTCTCGGTCCAGTTAAAAACGAAGTCTGGTACAGTTCGTTTGTGGTATGAACGTGATCCGACCTAGGTCCGACCCAACTGCAGGAAGCATTGTGCATATTTTGGATAAAACTAGCCACTGTAGCCAGCTGCGCTGTGCATTATGCTCCCTTCTCCTCTTCAGCAAACTGAAGGCAGCATGTCTTCTTTGCGTAACGTGAAGCAACACATTGTTCCCTAAACGTTGCCTTGAAATGCATTCAAATATGTCATTCTGCTCTCAGAATTTAGCTTGGTATATGGCCCAAACGACTGGGCCGAATTATCCACATATCACATCAGGTGATTGCCCTGAGCCAACTTGCCATGCTGGGGCGCAAACAAATGAAAAACGTAAATAGTTTTTGTGGTCAGAAACCATTTGTAAAGCACTTGATTTAGCTTTTATTTATCATTATTCTTATTAATAAGAATATGAATGATAAAAATAAGAAAACAGTTGAAAAGTAGCCACTGCAGTGTGTCTTTCAGCACCATGGAGATGTGGAGAGACAGAGAGAGTTCATGCTGTTTATTTCTATAATAACAGTAGGATACTTTCTTGCTGATAGAAAATATGTTCAAAGACCATTTTACTAGTCTAATGCACCCTCCTGTGTAGGACAAGTACACCTTCGTATTCCTGAGTGCTGCGGTTCATACATTAGTTTTATTTTCTGTTTTACAAAGGCAAGAAGGGAAATCAAATCCTTTGCCATTTCTGAAAAACAAACTCTCCTTTCTCAGCCCACCAACCCCACGAGATTTCTGTCCAATCAACAGAGTGACCGCTCCCTCATGGCTTTTGTTGATATATTTTGGTTCACTTGAAATTTTGCTGTGTGAAATAAAACCAAACCAAAGGGAAAATGCAACAAAATAGCAATTCATCCACTGATTCGGACCAAAGCAAACAAACTATAGGTGTGAAAACGCCCTCAGTCTGAGGCCCTGATGCATCATTTTTGTCAGCCATTAATCTACCTAGAGCTTCTCAGATCCAGAAAGACCTGTTAAAAAGACCTTTTCATTAGAGGACGTCATAGTGGTTTTTAATGACTTTAAAATAGCAAGGCCCTGAGGCCCGATGGCCTGACTCCTGAGTTTTTCAAAATTTTTCAGTCTGCTAGTTGACCTACATTTGCGGTTGGGTATGGCACTCGTCAGGGCTGCCCAATATCCCCTCTTTTGTTTGCACTCGCCATAGAGCCCCTGGCTTATTTCAGAAAATAATAATTATTATTATTATTTAGGGGTGCTCAGATGAAAATGAGGTGTGCTTGAGCACTCTAAGGACTCTAAAGTGGCCAATGTGTTAAACACCACAACACCAAAGCAAATTCTTTGTATATGTAGACTTGGCAATAAACCTGTTTCTGATTCTGATTCTCTACATTGGCACCCCCCTGTGCTGGTGGACTGCCCCCATTAAATTAATGGGAGGGTTGCCTTTTTTTACGAAGGGCTAATGTCAGACTGAATGCAGCCCTACAGGAATTTTACAGCTTTTTCACTGTTTGAAAACAACACAAATGAGAGTGAGAAAAGTGAACTGCAACAGTAAAATAACAGGCTGCAAACAACAAGTTAAAAGAAACTTAATCACTCTGTAGCAGTGTTGGGTGATAATTCTCTGTGGGTTTGTCAGTATGAACAATCCCTTTCGTATTACACTTTAAATTAAATTTGATATTATTTGATCCATTGTTAATATAAAATATTGATTACAGAAGCTTTAACTTTTGAGCCAACTTGAAGGAGAAGTACTATTGATGAAATCCACACCTACTAGGCTCATATATAAACAGATGCATCTCCATTACAACTCAGCAAACTCCATCCCCTGATGAGGACCATGTGATACAGTTGAAAGCTCTGGAAAAAGCTGGTATGTGACCCTTGAGTTGGGATATTGTTTTGCTAAATTACTTCTACCATTTTTGTTTGCTTGCTTGCTTGTTTCTTGCTGTTGTTAATATTATGATTATGTTAATCTGGTTTAGCAAAGAAGTTTATTTATTTGTTTATTTATTTATTATGGGTCTGAAATTGATGGCAGAAAGAGGTCTTCAGGGACGGCAGAAAGAAGAACAGGAAATACAAATTTGGTCACAAAAACTTGATCCTGGTTTTATGTTGTTATTGTTAATGCTTTAATATTTGGGAAATATTAGGTTGGCAAGCAAACACATTATTTGTATCCTTTGAAAACGCAATTCATTTGTTCTAATTTTATGCAGACAGTTCTTCTGGTAGCGCAGGTGTCACTTAAGTTTTGCCCTTGAGGCTTACAAAGCCATGCTGATGAAATGAACCCCTTGATGTTTTTACTAATCTACTGATCACAGCAGGACTCTTTTTCTTAGACTATTTTGGAAAATAGTTAATTTTATTCTGCTGAGTTTAAAAAACAAGAGTGACGCAGTGTGTAACTGCTTGTCTGCCCACTTTTTGACTTGATCTTGATTGACCACTCTGCACAAGGAGTTTATGTTGCAGTAAAGGGCAACCTGTCATTCATAAAGACACTAATTCAAGCATGTGCCTGCCTAGACTTACAGATACACAAACCAACAACCTCACAGTGACCCAAGGAAGGTGTTAGAGTGTGTTTGTTACAAGACAAAACGATGGACATTAAGTTGTCTAAAAGCCCTGCTGGGAGTCAGCAGAGCAATCATCCGTGTAATGCTTTTAGTACTACTTTCAACAACAAATATACACACACATGCATCCATGCACAGTAAATGCATACAGTATCTCAGACACAAACACGAGCTGGCACAGTTCACATTTTTACACATGAAAAACTTCCTCACACACACACATTTTCAGACCTTGTCAGCTCAGACACACATACACACACTATTACTTACTACAGTGCTTTCACAGCATATTATATGTGTCCCATTACAACGCAGCAATCATTTGTCCTTCTTCTCTTCTGTTGGGTCTCTGACAAAGAGGAAGCAAATACCCCTCTTAACTATTGAGTCTCTCATTCAGATTTTCTGCCATGTCTAATATTAGAGTGGACCTACTATGCTCATTTCGAGCTCTATATTTTTATTCTGGGACTCCACCAGAGTAGCTTTGCATGAATCACAGTTCAAAAAACTCTTTATTTATCTGGCCCTTTATGCAGCGCCTCAGTTCAGCTTCTCTCTGAATCCAAATGTCCAGACTTCACTGCACTTGCAGACTTGCAGACTTTGTGGGCGCGTTCCCAGGAAGTCTGCGAGTGCTGAGGCTGGCCAAACCCACCATTCATCAAGTTCACAAGGGGCCTTAAGCAGACTTTCTAGGGTGCAGACTTTACCAGACTTTCTCAGAAAATTAACCATAATCCTGCAGCAATAAACTCTAAAGTGACAATGTAAAAGAAAATAATAATACTAATTATTATTATCAATAATAAAAGAATAATTATTATAATAATATTAATAATAATAGGTTATGTAAAATATTTACTTTTGATGACATTTGCTTTTTTTGCCTTTTGTTGTATAGATTAATTGATGTAGTGAGGAATAATGTGCACACAATAATAGGCCTATAGGCTTAATAACTTGGATTTGTTTATTATAATCTGCTCAACTAGACGGGCAAAGGTTGGTTTTTGTCCGTCTACAATGTGAAAGTCCTCTGTTGAGGATTTAATGTGAATATAATATTAGCAGTGTTTAGCAGTTCATGTAAAGGGAAAATCTCACTGAGCATTCTGACCAGATTTGTTGAGAGTAAAGCAGCAGACCTGCACATATCAGAACTGTTATGAGCTGTTCAGAAAAACACTTTGAAATGAGTTACAGGGTCATGAATTTCAATTTATCTCCATGGAAACATTGGAGGTCTTAAGTCCCATCTCAGAGCCCATTTTTATCCCCTAACCGCCTTGTACCCTCACAGACTTGATGATGGCGGTGAACACGTCACGGTATGTACTAAAGTCCCCGTGTCCAGCTTGGCAGAGGCCTGCCGAGGGGCAGCAGTATCAGAGTTGTGTTAAGTTACTGCTGATGAAAATCCAACATTTCCTGCTGTACTGCTTCGTATTAAAATCTTTTAAATGACTTAATAACAGGAGACTTTTATCATGAAGAATTGGCAGGAAATGAAACGTGTTCCTCACCGAATTAGCTTCAATAGCGATGCTAAAAACCGGTCGACACGACAACATATGGAGATATTTGGAGGTCTTTGCTCAGCGGATCAGTTAGAAATAATGATGGGAGGAATAGTACAAGCAGAAACAGCCACAGTGATGATGATGTTTGATGAAGAGCTGCAGACAACCAGCACACCTCCAACAGGTAAACAACTTATTTTACTTTGCCCTGCTGTGCAATGGAAAAACACTCCCAGCGTGCCAGCTCGACTCCAGTCATGGCTCAGCATGACTACCCCCAAAACAATGGAAAAATATCATAATATTAGCGGATCGGAGCAGTGAACTTGCGCTGTGTGTGAGCATATAAAGAAATCTTTCGTGAGCCAACGTCAGCTCAGGCTGAAAGTAGAAAAAACTGTTGGAAACTGAGCGTTCAGAGCAGCCAGTGCTTTTAACTCACCAGGATTACTTCTACATACGTTTACTTCATTATTTGACACTTTCGTCATGTTTATTGTGAACATGCAAAATTGAAACATTATATATATATGACTGAAAATAAGGAAACGCGTAACTGTAATTATTAATTAATGCTTTTATATTATTTGTAGTGGATTTTTATTTTCCCATTTAAATTTTAGGCTGTTGTTTTTATCGGGTGGAAAAAGCTTCAGTTCACAGATAACCTTATTCTTTTTAAAAGCAGTGACAAGTTGAGCTGTAGTGCCTTGACAACATCCTTCATAGAGACAGATAGGGTTTTTTTTTTCTGTTTTTGATGTCATGTTAGAGTGAATAGAGAAAAGAGATGCAGGGGAGCTGAAATGATTCAGTGTGCAGAAGATTACATGAGGTACAGCTTGAAAAGATAAGTTTTCCTACAAAGGAAAATGGGGACTGGCTGTTGAATGGAACATGCTTGCTAGATAACTACGACTGATTGATGGATTGAATGATTATTTTTTCAGATTTCAACCTTTCAGGATGTGCAGAAAATGATCAGTGTGCGATGGGTGTCCGACGGATGACCTCCAGAGCTGTGATTGGCAGATGTTTGAAGCGTTTGGATGTTTTGACATGTAGTTGGATGTGTTTGTCAAGGAGGTGAGAATTGAATCTGTGAACGCACGAGTTCCTTATCACCCTGACAACACTATAATAACTCGCTCATCAGGAAAGAAACCCTATCACATGTCCAGTAAATACACTCCATGGGAGGATTTGGACACGATCAAACAAACACCCAGACACAAACATCTGTAGACTGATTTCAATTCATAAGCAGCACAATTTCTAAAAAGCCATATGCTGCATTTCCCACAAGCCCCCCTGCATTGACTGTGTGCTGTTGACTGAAGCCATCCACAGTATAGTAGCTTCACACTGCTTTGAGGCCGTCGCTTGCATACAGACTCTTTCATGTGTGTTTGTTTGTGTGCGTACTGTATTTTGAAGCGTGCATATATCCTACCTCCTTTTCTCCACTGCTTCCGTCCCTGATTAAAAATGGATGAGAACTTTATTTAGTGTGAGGCAATTCACTTTGCCAGTCAACCGTGCCGTTGCTCGACTGTATGAGCCGTGTGTGCTTTGTGTGAGTGTGAGTGAGTGTCTGTGTGTGTGTGTGCGTGTGTGTGTGTGTGTGTGCGGTTGGGTTCCTCCTGAGCTGGTGGGGGTGATGAGACAAGTGGATGTGGGGTTACCGCTGGGTTAAACCAGTCTACTGTCAGGTCAGCCAGAGTTCAGCAGCACAGAGGCTAGAAAGCAGTAGACAGTAGTGCAGCTCAGGTAGACGGGATGCTGCGGTTTAGAAAGACAAGACCGCTGAAGTGGAATTCCCCCACTGAGTTAGAAGAGAGGATACCGGGGTTTAGGGGATCGTAATTAAATCCATGGGAAATCTAATCCTTTGGAAATGAAAGCTAAAGATAAGAGCTCACTTCAGGAATGAGAAAACAAAGTAAAATCTTGTACTTGACCAGCGTGACATTATTCTCTCTTCACCATGGGCACCTTTGGGAAGAAGTGCAGACAGACACTAGCTCCAGCACCACTCTGCCGTAATGACAAAAGATGTTCTTCTCTCACAGCTTCTCTCTCCTCTTTTCTTTATTTTAGTTCTTGAAATTGAGAACAGGCAAACTGGTAGCTGTATTACTTTTTTTTTTACTGTGACAGCCAATTGGAATAAAAAAAATGCTCTGGTACTCTAAATCAGCAATCAGCAAAGCATCCACATGCAGTATTTTGAAAATTTGGCACAAGATTTATCAATTAGAGGGTATAAATTACTAATTTGTAATACAAATCATGGTTGTACAAGTTACTTGAAAAATGTAATCAGTTGCTCATCATTTATTTCTCACTGAAAAAAGTCATAACATCAATTACTCATCAGCAAAAGTAATTAAAAACAAGGTAAATGACTTGTTATATACTATGTTATATATTACACATCTTATGTATTTTTCTCTTTCTACTTGATCGAAAGGATGGCTCATTGATTGCACCTGTGCCTTTGTATATTTAGGTGACCTGCACCCAAAATGATTTTAATCCCTCTTATTTTACATAGAGCTGCATCAATTAGTCAATTAATTGATTAGTCCATTGACAGAAAATTCATCTGAACTATTTTAATAATTGGATGATCATTTAAGGAATTATTTAAAACAAAAATGGCAAATGTTTAGTGGCTGCAGCTTCTCAAATGTAAGGATTTGAAGCTTTTCGGTGTCATAGATGATAGTAAACTGAATATCTTTGCATTTTGGACCGTTGATCGGACAAAACAAGACATTTGAAGACATTACTTTGGGCATTAAGAAATTATAATGGATATCTTTCTCTATTTCATAGACAAAACAATTGATTGAGAGAAAATAATCATTAGTTTCAGCCGTAATAGTACATCTGTAATAAAGCTTCAAGGAGAACTATTTTTATCTGAGCTGTGTGACTGTTTTTGAGGTTGTTTGCTCTCTATTCTGTGCTCAGGTAACCTTTTCAGTTTTTAAGTCTCCCTCCCACACACCAAAGATGAGAGATATATGCAGAATCCTCTTTGCAACAAGTATTTTTTATTTTCTGAAATTTTACACCAGGCAATCTTGTGGCTGGATTTATTCTATTTTTCACTGTGACAGCAGGGTCACTTCTTAGCTCCTATCCGCATGTCACTCATTACTGCGTTATAAGTGCAATTAGCTGCTGTGAGGTCTGGACTCTTGAGATGGACAATATGGAGAACAGATCACTGCCAGAGAAGAGAGGCAGGGAGAGACAGGCAGCCAGAAGGATATAGCGTGATGGATAGAGGGCATAGAACAATGAAATATGCATCAGGGCTCTTGTGAAATTTTAATCCAGACTGTTGACTGGAGGTTGACCCCGTTGTGACCCAACACTTGCAGGAGTGAAAATATCCGCCGAGGGAGGTGCGGGGGTGGCGGTGGGTGCAGGAGCAGGGCGAAGAAATTGTGAGGAAGAAGGGAGTAATGAGGCTGGCTAGAGGTGTAGACGGGTAATTTTATCTGTCTGAGTGCCTGAGTGTCTGCTACATAAGAAGCTGGAAAAATCGGTGAAAGCTTCTGAGGATTTTTCAGGAAGAAAAATATTTTTTTTTCTATACCGTCTTATACGTATATGCGGTATGTTCTAAAGTTCTCAACCATTCCTTGAAAAATAGACCTTAAAAACATATAACTGAGCTTGTACTCATAGGAGACTGGTGTATTAATGTGAAATCCTGGAGGAAAATGTCAAACAAAATCACATGTATTTTTCTCCTATAATAGAACAGTTCAAAGAGAACACGAACAATTCTTTCCCAAAGCTTGAAAACAGCCCTAAAACTTTAATCTATTTTGTTATAAGGGAAAAAAAAGCTTTTATGCACACAAAAAAGAGCTTTATCCCTTTGTGCATATAGTGAGCAGAACATTTGACCACATCCCCAGGAAATCAGCCTGTCACAGTGTCTGGCTTTGGGAAAAAGATATTCATATCTGCAAAGCATGATTGAACTGCACAGAATGATGAGGCTAACTTATGTAAATTGTGTTTTAAGTTTATATTTGCCTTTAATGTTCAGTATTGTTGATGCTTGAACTTGTGTCCTTGTTATCCTTGATATTCATGACTGCCATTTATCAGGATGTTTCTGTAAATACATGTGTGTTTGCAGGCATAAAAAGCAGAACATGCAGGCTTTAATCATACTTTATACCAGTTAACCTTTATTGTCTCACCTACAAAGTCCAATCAGATGAGCTCAAGCGCCCCTTCATTGCCAAATATGTACTTGACTCAAACTGGATGTTTTTAACACAATTAAAAGTGGATAATACAACATTTCTTTCATACAAACATGCAACAGAGCAAACTTCAGGCACTCATGTCGGAATATGTGAAGTTTTGATAAAAAGCCTTTATTAGTTACGTTGTTCAGAAAATTAAAAAAACAATCGAGTTTGAAATGAAGAGGCAGTATGTGGCCTGACCCTTTTATACATTAATTTATGGGTATGTTTGTGTCCTAATTTGGTAATTGGGACAATATTGAGTGAGTTACTTCCAAGATTTTACAAAGCAAAAACCTTAAGACACCAAAAAAACAATAAATCAAAAACATGAACATTAATATAGTTATTGACTCAAATATTACTTACTTATAGAGTACTTTTAGATATTTCAATTGTTTATTCATCACTTTTAGCTAACCTTAACTATTTATCACTTAGTTAGCTTACTTTTATTCATACCTTTAGCTAACATTTCAATCATTTTTCAATTACTTTTAGCCAATGTTTATTTATACTTTTAGCCAACTGTTTCTTTGGCCAACTGTTTCAATCATTTGTCAATTAATTTTAGCTAACATTTATTCATACTTTTAGCCAACCGTTTCAAATATTTATCAATATTTACTATTAGATAATGTTTATTTATGTTTCTAGCCAACTGTTTCAGATGTTTATTCTTTTAGCTAACTGTTTCAACCATTTATCAGTTACATTTAGCTAATGTTTATTCATACTTTTACAGTAGCCATATGTCAATTAGCTGCTTTTAATTTCACTATTTCATTTTTTGAATTACTTTAGCTAACTGTTTCAACTTATCGATCACATTTACCTATCTAAACTTTTTGTTCATTACTTTTAGCTAACTGTTTCAACCATTTATCAATTATTTTTAGATATTTATTTATGTTTATGTTTATTTCATAATTGAACATTAGCTAACTATTTCAACTTATCGATTACATTTAGCAAGTTATTTAAACTGTTTATCCATTATCTTTAAGTAGCATTCATAATCCTATTTGGCTTTTTTTTCCCTCCTTTGGAATCACTGCTGTATGTATGTGTTTGTTCATAAAGGTCTATGTGCAAAGGTGTGTGGTGCCTACCCACGGCTTTAACCACTCCCTCAACCTCTAGTGCACCGGTCCGTAGCCTCATTAATAACCCCTGCATTTGCTGAATGGGGCTCTGGCGATCTATTGCGGTGTTGTTTTTGTTTGGCCCTGGTCACAGTGATTCCTGGGAGATGGCAGCACCATAAATCTACAGCTTATTCATGGAGCTAACCTGACCTTTACAGAAACACAGAACAGAGGGGGAGGCAGAGAGAAAGAGATGGAAACCAAGCGAGAATAGTAGAAAAGGCCAGGGAAAAGAGAGGAAAGGGAGGGAGCGGAAGAGGTTAGAAGGTTTAAAGGTAGAGCTATAAGGGGATGAGAATGATGAGGAGAATGGCAAGATAGAAGTGGAGAGGAAGGTGGTGAAAGAGCAAATGCACAGCAAAAGAATGAAAAATAGACAGAGCCGGCTGGGGGAGATGTGAACGATAGAAGAGAGAAAAGGAAATTCAGGGGAGAATCGGCGGGAGAAGAGAGAGACAATGGCAGTCAGAGGATGGAAGTGGTGGGACCGAGAGGTTATTATGAGATGAAAGCAATCAATGAGTGTGAAGGGAAGGAGCAATAGAGAGACAGGAAGATGGAGAATTGTATGCCTGTGTGTGCGCTTATATTATATGTGCATGTCCCAGTCCATGAAGCCCATCTCTTCTGGACCTCTGTCACCTGTCACGTCTTTAATAAAGTCTCCATGTTGGGGGTTTCGTTTGCTCCCAGATGGCACCGCAAATCTCTACTTGAGCTGTCTCACACCTGACCAACTAAACTATAATGTGCTTTGAGAGTAGCTGTACACCCCACATGAATGGTATATAGCTTTTAAGTGCGCGTTTGTTTGTGTGAGCATATATCTGTACTGGGGTTTCAGTGCAGCGCAGGTGTTGAACAGAACAAGATCGAGAGAGAGAGGAAATCACATGAAATTTGAAGTTATTGTCATCATCATCAGCCCGTTTGTTCAGGTCTTTCTTTCAGATCTTGTCACATATTTCTCAAGTCAAGTAAGGTTTATTTATGTAGCCCAAAAGTACATATTTGTCTCAATGAACAATCTTTAACAAGAAAGAAAAGCACTTTCAGCACCTCCTCCAGACATCCAGACATGAAATACAGTAGATGCAGTATGTACCTAGTAGACAGAAGTAAATTACAATATAGAGAAACAGAATTTCAATATAAGGTAAAAGAAGTTTAAGGGGAAATTTTATGCTTTTCCTTATTTGCAGTCATATATATGATGTTACAATATCGGATGTTCATATTAAACATGGACAAAGTGTCAAATAATGAGGTAAATGTATGTAGACGTTATCTCTGTGAGCAAAAAGCAACGGCTTCAGTCTACTCTGAATGCTCGGTTTCCAACAGTTTTTTCTACTCTCAGCCCAAGCCGACATCAGCTTGTGATGGATTTCTTTATACGGTCATCAGCTCCACGCACAATGTGAGAGTTCACTGCTCCACTACGCTAACATTATAGAATTTTTACATGGTTTTGAGGGTTGTCACACTGAGTCATGACTTGGGTCGAGCTGGCATGCTCTGAGTGTTTTTTCGTTACACAGCAGGGAAAAGTAAAATAAGTTGTTCAACTGTTGGAGATGTGCTGGGCATCTGCAGCTCTTCATCATCATCATCACTGTGGCTGTTCCTGCTTGTACTATTCCTCCTTGCATTATTTCTAACTGATCCGCTGAACAAAGAGCTCCAAATATGTCCATATGTTGTTGTGTCAACCAGTTTTTAGTTCAACTAATGAAGCTCTGCTAATTTGGTGAGGAACACATGTAATTTCCTGTAAATTCTTCACGATAAAAGTCTCCCTTTATTTAGTCATTTAAAAGCTTTTAATATGAAACAGTAAGCTGTAACTTAACACTACTCAAATACGGCTGCCCATTGGCAGGCTTCCAGAAAGCTGGGCCAATCAGAACAGAGTGGGCTCATTGGGAGGAGGGCCTTAAAGAGACAGGAGCTAAAACTGCCTGTTAACAGACAGAGGCTGAACTGAGGGGCTGCATAAAGGGCCAGCGTAAGATAAGTATGGAGTTTTTTTTTAACTGTGAATCATGCAAAGCTACTCTAGTGGAGTCCCAGAATAAAAATATAGAGCTGGAAATTAGCATAATAGGTCCCCCTTGAGTATGTAAATACAGTATTAAAGCTGCACTCATAACAGAGAATCACTAGGCTGCAGTTCCCTTCAGCTTTTTAAGAAGCATTTTTATGTCTTTCAGATCTGTTTTTGTTTTATGGCCCAAAACTTTACTGTTTTGAATCAATCTCAAAACAGATCCAAACGAAGAGAATATTGAACTTGCATTTATCAGGTTGACAGAAACACAACTCCAGATTAATGCTGATGTAGCTCCGTGTGAAGACAGGCAACTTTTTGTAAACATAGGTGATAATGTATTAATGCTGTGTTCATAACTTGTTGCACTGCTCCATAGTCAGCAGTTTGGACACACTTTCTTATTCAAGTGAATGGAAAGGTGTGTCCAAAACTTTTAACTGGTACTGTAAGTTTACGTAAATATTAAAGCTTCTCTGTGGAGTTTTCTTGTAAACGAAGTAATGTTTAACATTCAGTGTTTCTAACCAAAATGCAGTGTGTATGTGTGTGTGTGTAATCATGAGGCTTGACAAATGTGTTGAAGGCATTCGTTCTGCATAAAACACTTGAAACTTCACTGCTATTTTTCTGACATTACTACATTTCTTTGCATGTTATCACCACTGTCTATCAGCAGAATTGTGTGAAACCATCTGCATGAATGTGTATTGCTTGTTTGCATGTGCATGCACAGTATGCACGGTACGAACAAAATGGGAATCCACTTGTAAAAACACTGCTCCACAGTATCACTAGTGGTCAAGAACTCTGCAGGGTACCTTTAAGTTCGATAAGTTAAAGAGTTTCAGACAAAAGTGTGAAAGTGTTGATGTGAAGTATATTTACTATTTACACATAAGTAAATGTAAAATACATATTTATTGTGGGAATCATTCAATCGTCATTCAAGTTAGAACAATCAATAGTTCAATTAATGCAAAACAAAAACACAAATATCAATTAACATGAAAATTGTACCAGAATGCACATGATGCTATTATAAAATTATAAGAATTCTTGCCAGTTAAAGTCATATCTGACGTAGCCAATTTCATATCTAAAGCTCTCGTTTTTCTGTGCCTTCAACTGATGAATTTTATTTACTGCGCTTTTTTGTCATCTATTAAATGTCAACTTATTACTGCACTGCAACTGTTGTTCTTGCCCAATGTTTGTCTTATTTTATTGTCAATTATACTTAAATGTTATTCTAATGTATTTCTTTGTACAAATGAACTTGCCTAGTATTTTTTTTAAGTGAGTTCTTTATTTAATCACGTTATTTAATTTCAAAGAATAACCTCATAGTCTTAAACATGCTGCAACTTAAACCTGGAAAATGTTCCCGATACACCCACACACACACGCACACACACACGAAATCCAAACACAAGCCTACCCTGTTATTGTGTCTCATTATTATCTCACCAATACACTAACCATTTGTACCTAATTGCTTTGGCAATATTGTTTCTGAACTTTCATTCCAATTGAGCTCATTAAACTGAAATTGCATAGAGATAGAGGTTGATTTGTGAGCTTGCAGCGTGGTGGACTGATAACTCCATTCCTATGGAAACTGCTCCGCTCATTGGTATTCTGCACCTGTCTGCCACACAGACCCATCGTAGATCCAACGAGTAAAAAAAAAAGAAAAGGGACCATTAAGAAGCAATGACTCCACTGCTGTAGAGCCAAAGCCACACATACACACACACAGTCTTTAACATTCCACAGATGAAACACCACTACATACAGTAAGCCAATTAGCTACTACACCATTAGGTTCAATATCAAGTTAGCTGTGGAAGAAGTCATTAAGTGGTCTGTGCAGTAAATGTGTGGACATAACTGTTAGTTGTTTACCAGGAAAATGGACTCCAATGTTTGTTTTCAAGTTGTGTTTATGGAGAAAGATCCTGGTTTGGTCTGAGGATTATTTTCTCTTGGGTTGTTGTCTTGGGGATCTGGCTGTAATATCAGCAAAATTAAACAATTTGGAAACCGAAATGAGATCCCTACAGACTGCCAGGAAAAATCATCTGAATGGTCGAGTCTGTGGTAAGACAGTCAGTATAAACACAAATGCATGCGCAGACATATACAAGCACAAGCACACAGATACATCCAAAGACACTCAAGCAAGCATCCACAATTTTTTTTGCATGTGTACACACACACTGTGCTCAGGTTTACAAATTATCACACACACACACATGCTCTTCAGAGTCTTGTGTATCCTTCAAGAACAAGTACAGGCAGTCTTCTTGGAAAGTGTCTGCATCTAGTGACAATCTGTCCCTTGAAAAATGACAGCGTTGATAGTGTGGTCAAAACTGTAAAAGAATAGTTCAGTAGTTCAAATATGCTTATTTGCTTCTTTGTGTGTCAGATGAGAAGATCAATACCAAGAGGCAACTGCCATGGCTTGAGGCTAAAGTCAGTGCGGCAGTACCTTAAAGTATAATGCCACCGACGGCCGCTACATGCTGGCTCCAAAAAATATCTGACTCAAACTGACTCCCATTCAAAAAGAGTCATCAGCTAAATTCGGGCCCTCTTATAACTGTGTTTATGGTCATTTGAAAGTTATTGCTCAGTTAATAAGATTTGAAAACATATAGTAGCTTTGATGTCTGCCGTGTGGGCGTTGATTGACAGCTGTGATTGACAGTTCGCTCACCTGCTGCTCTCCCTGGATCTCCCTGGGACTCAGACCAGGATTTAGTTTAAGTTTAATGTTACTTGATTATAATACTTGATTGCAAAAATACTCCTATACAGCACTTCTAAAGCTCACTAATGAACATGATTTTGTGGAACTAATTACATGCTGTAACAACTTCTTGATGGACAACAGTTTATCCATTACTTTCTTTCTTTCTCCTTGTGAATGTTTAATGTTTAATCTTTTTTTATTACTCCAGTTTAACTATTTTATGTTTTATCTACTTTTAATAGTATTTTATTTTTCCTGTGTTTTATGATTCCATTTCTAGTTTTACTTGCATCTGCTTTTATTCTCTGTGTTTCTATTTTCTTTTCCCTGGAATGCACTCTGTAACTATGTTAAAGTGCTGCACAAATAAAGATTTTCAATATTATTATTATTACTTCCATACAGAGCATCTCTGGCTATACTGTAGCACTGCACTCTGGTCAGATATTGTTTGCCATGAAAAACATAAATAGCCATCTTTACATTTGTGTTCTTGATTAAATTAGATATAATTTGTCAATTAGTGAGCATTTTGGAGATAACCAGGCTTCAACTTCAACTTCAATTTCGACTTTAACTTTATTGTCCCCAAGGGGAATTTTTTCTTGCAGCTAGGTAAAACATGGAGACTTAGGCACACAGACTACAGTACACAAAACATATAAAACATGATAAAAATACATCTAGACATCAAGCAATAACATAAAATGGCTAGCTGTTTGCCCCTGCTTCCAGTCTTTATGCTATGCTAAGCTAAGCTAAGCTAATAAATTCCTGGCTTTAGCTGCATATTTGACGCACACAGACCGAAGAGCAGTATCAATATTCACATGTTCTTAGATAGAAAGCCAATAAGCATATTTATCATAATTTTGAAAGATTAATTTAAAAGTCATGTATGTTTCAATTGACTTATGTTTACTTATGTTTTATTTTTCTGACAAGCGACCTCTTGTGGCCATACAAATAATGCCTGTTGTCTGTGAGAAGCAAAGGCGGAAGTAGCGTGACATTACAAAAACATGCAGTAACTGTAGTTTTTGCTGCAAACGTAACCAATATGAATCATTTTCGTGATGTCATATCATTTTAGAAGGCAATGACTAACAATGTCATCCTGATCAGAAAACACTCACCAGTGGTTTTCGAAAGCAATAACAAATGATCTGCTTTGTCTTTTAGGTTGGAGGACTTGTTGCAATTCCCTGGCCAATGGAAGCTTCCAAATCACAGGGGTCCTGCAATGATTACAAGGTTTTCCCATCAGAAAGTGGCTATTTTAACCATAATAGCTGCTGAAATGGTGTTTGTGTTGAGCTCTATCAAGCTGAGGCCCCTCTGGGGTGAAATCACCTCCTTGAAGGGACTGGTCACCTGCTCGATATAACCCCCCCCCCCCTCCTTCAAACACATCAGAAAGTTTTCATTCATTGTATTTCGCCACCTCCTTATTTCTTTGTCTTTCTTCTGCTTCCTTTCATTTTTTCTGATTTAACTGCTTCCCCCTCCACACCCTCCATCTTTACCCACATGAATCCCTCTCTGCCTCTCCTCCCTTTCCTCCTCGTCCTCCTTCCTTCCTGTCATCTCTCCCCTTCTCTCCTCATAACTTCATAACTCAGTCTTCCCCTTCTGTCTTCGCTCCCTTCTCCTCCATCTCTTCAAAGTCATCTCAGTCTTCGCTGTCATTGCGCTTAGAATTACACATCGCTCAAAGCGGTAACATCTGACAAAACGCCGTTCACTGACATTGTCGGTAGTAACACGTGAAGTGATAGGGAAAGTTCACTCAAGCAGCCGTCCTATTATCCCAACAGACACACACACACAAACTGTACCTACACTTTGACAGTTGTAGATACATCCAATTTACCTTGTAGTGGCCTCCCGAAGGGACGGCGACAACTGAACAGTTCGTAACTCAAAATAACAAACACAAGCGAGCGTGCGATGCATCACACACACTCTTCTGCTCTTCCTCCCTCCCTCCCACTCTGCATTAAGTGCATTCGAGTGGCTGGTAACAGTAGCAGCGTCAGGCTTTTATCGCTGTAATTTGCAGCCATACATCAGTGTGACAGTGGCCGGGGCAGGACAGTGTCGGCCCGCTCCCAGACACTAAACTGCACTCTCTACTGACACACGCCAAGGGCAGCCAGATAATGTAGATGTATGAATAAAACAACACAACTTTGATGTTGCAGATCACAATGCATCATTCATTCACACACACAGTGAGATACAGAAGTGAAGGATACTGTTCATTTGCAGCCGCGAGGATGAGATAAGGGATGTAAGGGATAAGCGATGCACTGGTCATGGCTGGACTTCAATCAGGGGAGCTTCGGTGAAAATATACAGCGTGGTATTTATGCAATGGCTCACATCTGCATTCAAAGGGAAGTGGCCAAAGGGGGGGTAGGGGGGCTGTACAGAGAGAGAGAGGGATGGTGATACAGAGGATGAGAGGGATAAAATGTCATAGCTGGGGTTGATAGACGGGGGAGGTCCATCCACTCCATCTCTGAGTATATGGAGGGCTAGAGATGAAGGGGGAAAGGGAGGGGATGAAAAGGGAGCAGAGAGATAGCCGCAAGTTAGAAAGGGACTGTATTAGAGAGCGTGTGAGCGGTGGGAGTAACAGGACCGGAGAGAGGGAGAAAACGGGGGAAAGCAGAGGGATTAGGGAGGCAAAGAAATGAGGGGAGAGGTTATAATGGTCTGACAGAACAGAGGAAATAGAGATAGAAATGTGCAGGTTTATGAAAGTGAAGAGGCACAGGTGGATTTGAATATCAGGCTGGGGAGACAGAGAATGGGAGGATGGGAGGGAGAAGCGAGGGGGTGAGGCAGGAGGGATTGGTAAAGGTTAAGAGGGATTTTGTTAGATCTGTTTTTTTTATTCCATCCTGACTGATTTTAATGGGGTCTTAAAGTCGCCGTGAGGTTACCAAGGCAACTAAAATACGGTGTTGGACTGGTGGCGGGACATTGTTATCTTTGCAGGAGAAGGGACGGAGGAATTATCCAGCTCTGATTGTGAAACAGGCCTGTGTCTGTCTGTGTGGGTGTGTGTGTGCCTGCGTGCATGTGTGTGTGTGTGTGTGTGTGTGTGTGTGTGTGTGTGCTCTTGTTCTTCTATCTCTGTGAGGACCAATTGTAGAAACACCAACCTTTATACCACTGAAATGATCAGATTTCAGTTCATTTCTACAGAACAGACACAATTTGTGGCTTTGCTTGTATAGGCGGCTGAACTTTACATGGTGCTTTTTTCACTTTTAAAACGTTTTTAAAATTTTGGTGAGCTTTGAATAACTTTGCACTGTTGACCACTTACAAACCACCTTCCCACCACAAAATGAGAGGACCTGAGAGCCAAAATTTGAGAAAGGTGTCAATTTAGCTGTGTTGCACAACCTGCACCCTGATAGTTTTGCTGTGCCATTTTTGAAAAATGGGGAGAACATTATTATTATTATAAATCTTAGTATTAAAACTATTTACTAACATATAATTGTGATTTATTATAAAATTTTGGTTCAGGTCTTGTTTTACTTTAGTACTTAGTTTCTGTTGCTCACTTAAATAATTGCTGAGATCAGGGAACAAGTTCACATCACTACAATAAAGTTCAACAACACAAGTGGTCCCCCTGGCATATTTATATACAAAGTTGTACACACAAGATGTTTTCTACTTTCTGTATACATGTTATACCTGTCTCAATAAAGGTCTTTGAAAAAAAAAAAAAGAAACACAAGTGGCCAGATGGAAATGCGCCACTTTATTTGGAGGTAAAACTGAAAGTGGCCACACCTTAAATGTTGGTAATAATCCCTCATTGCTCACTAAAACTGTGTGCACACACAACCTCTGTACAGTAAGCACTGTGGGTCAAAGTTGAACCAGGAAGTTGGCCTGTAAGCTGTGAGTGATGTTTACTTTTTGGATAACAATTTCACAAGGTCGACTGCCTGTGTTCCTTTTCCTTGTCTAACTTCTTTTTAGCAATGTTGACATGTTCCCAGATCTCAGCAATTGTCAATTTTAGCATTATTATTACCAATATATATGTACAATATATGGCCAAACTCCAAAAAACGAGACTTAAGTTGTAATAAACTGAAATTATCCCACAAGTTTGGGGAAGAGTCCTCAAAAGTATAGAAGTAAAATGTGTGTGTGTATGTTTGTTTTTGATGTACCTGTGTACTGTATGCGCCTTGAACTGGTGTATTTTCCTTGAGTGTGTGTGCTTGTGTGCTGTGTATAGGTGTGTGTGTTTCCCTGTGTGTGCAGGAATGTGCCTTGTTTGTCAATGTACCTGTGTAGGAGCCTCGCTTGTGTGCGTGCGTGTGGCGCGTGTTCACCCATGAATCTGTCTGTCCGTGTAGCTGTGCTTGCACTATACGACAGAGTGTGAATCATCAGAAGCAGCAGAGCCATAAAGCCCAGAGCTGTTAGGCAGGATGGCTCCTGGAATGATCACAGGGCGGCTGTACTTCTATTTCCCAGCAAGGCAGCCATCACTGTGGGAGGCTGAGGAGCTGCTGCTGCTGTGTTTGCAGGGACCCAAGGGTTAGCCAGTATATAGTCACGCCTGACAGCTCAGCCAATGGCCATAACGTCAGCGACAATGATTGAACACATGAAATATGTGCTCTTTGTCCGTGGTATTGGACAGGGTGGAGGTTAGAGGTAGGGTCAGGGTAAGGGTTAAGGCAAGAGGAAAATTGCCTGTTTGGAAAGAAAGCCTCCCTCTCTGGCTCTGCCTCCATCTTTTATTAGTCAGTGTTGAGCGCTCACCACAGTGACAAACAAGACATTTGTCAGATTAGATTTCTTTTCTACAGCAAAACTTTGCTGGTTACCCCAACAGAACACTGTAATATGGAGATATTAATAATGCATACGAGCCCACTGCCAGGGCGGATCTATATAATTGCAACAGACAAAACATTCTTCTGATACTCACTAACGCAGCATAATTTTGAATAATAAGATAAGCTCATTTGGTGTAGTTGGGATCAAAAGACCAAGCTGGCTACAATGGGAACAGATACACTGGTTACTGGTGGGGTAAATCCTACCTTTGCTTCATCTTGACCCCAGAAATTCTATATTTTTAATATTGTGCGCCCTTGTTAATGCAAAGAAAGTCTAGATAGAAAATAGAAATACAAAGTAGATGTATGGATTTGGCCCATTGGGTGGATCAAAGTAAAAAAAAAAATCACACATCATCTATTGTATTTTGCCCTTTAGCTGTAGCCTGCACTGTTCTGTGCTAATGCTTCCCCCGCTTCATCCATTCGTCAGTTTTACTCTCCATATGTAATCATTCAACTGTGTTTACATTTCATCCATTAGAATATAGATGCAGTCATTGTTTAGCATGTTTTCACCATTCATATTAGTTATACAACATTTTGTGACAAGTGTGGGCTTTTTTGTCATTTACCTTCTGCTTGAGATGGAGACTAAATGGAAGCTCTGCAGAATAGTGAATGAGAAATAACAACATTATTATTGTTAAGTGTTTCATAAGTAGTTTTGCAGGCAAGCACATCCATCAGAGCTCCAGGGGAGGATGGGTGGAGGCGGGAGGAGATGCAGGAACCTGGTATGAGGGGGCTACACGGTGGTTTGATGGTTGTTACTGCCTTTATCTGACTATTGATGACTGGAGATAGTGGTGTAGAGTATAGAAGCTCAATAGTGCCATCAACAGGTGCAGGGGGGCGGTGCTGCTCACAGTCTGGGTCTGAACATCTATCGGGGCAATATTCAGCAAGCTCTTTTGGGTTGTAATGGTGAAGATTTATCAGAAATATGATCAGGTCATAAAGTGAAATATGCCATCGTCTCTACAAGGTGAAGGATATATGAGGCTTGGGGATTAAGGTGAAGATGAGGCTGGCTTGAGTCCAACCTATTCTCTGCCAAAGTTAGAGTATCCTCTGGCCTTTAAAACCCTGTCAGCTATGCTCCCTCACACACACACACACGCACACACACACACACACACATACACACTTTGGCGTTATCCTGCCCATAAGCGAGGTCAAGGTTGGAGCATACATCTGACTTCAAAATCACTGCCAGACTCCCCTCCAACCCTCCCCCACTCTCTTTTTACCTGCTTCTTAGTCAAACACACACACACACACACACACACACACACACACACTCTCATACATACTGGACACACAACAAAGCAAACACACCACACAGCAGAGTTTTTCCTCCATAAATAAGCGTGGTCCATCCATCACGGGGCCTCAGCGGGCCCTGAGTGCCCTCTGGCTAGTTCTACCCAGCAGCCCCAACAGCAGCACACTGGGAGACGGACAAAGAAGGTCATCCCCAAACCTCCACAAGGAGAGAGGTAATAATAATCATCATCCCTCTGAGTATATCTCTGTGTGCGTTTCAGTGTGGCTGCCTTGCCAGAGACGGTACAAGCAAAGAAAAATGGCCTACAGTGTGTTTAAAGGCATTCTTGTTTTTCTCTCCCTCACCTCATCGTATAGATTTTCCGTCCTTCCGAAGCTAACTGTCTAACAGAGTGAGTGTAGAGACTTCAGTGTGTGTTGCATGTTTCAGGCCAGTCAATGCAGGCAAGGAGATGGAGCTCATGTAGCACCGCAGGGAACAGATACAGATTCACCCCTCAGATAGCACCACCGGGGAGATAGAGAAAATGTACGAGAGTGGAAGGTAAAATGTGTGTATGTTATCGTGTTGGGGGTGGTTCTCTATCTACAGTATGAGTCTGTCTAAGTCCATATAGATTCATTTTAAAGTCCAACTGATATCACATTTAATCATCCCTCTTTGCAGTCAAAAATTATGCTCATGCTCACACTTTTCAGTATAATGCAGTCTAGTACACCACCATCAGTGGTAGAATTAACACCTTTTTGATAATATCAACAGAAACTGAAAATGTATAAGCTCCGTAAAAAGTAGAATTTATGGCAGAGCTATTGTATTGGATTGCATTAGATTGCACAGGTGTTCTTGATAAAGTGCACAGTGAGTGTAAATCCTCAGTTTATCAAGATGACCATAGATAACCATGTAGTTGGGTCATATGAATCATTTTCGTGAGGAACACTTTCCGAAAGCGCTGACCTAAATTGTTGTTGATCATTATTGTTTAATACTTTTATTTATGTGGGGACAGAATCGCATTGAATGGACTTAATATTTGTATTTGGTCATGTAAAGTTATTCTATATGTTTGTATTGTGATATTTAAGCCAAATGAATTAGCTGAACTAACTAACTTGCCATGATGATAGGGGTGTGCTCATGGGGTTTGTTGGCGAACTGGCAGAGAGCAGAGAGGGCAATTGTTTCCAACTTTGCTTTCATTTTCTCTCCAAAATAAAATTTAAGATTCATTAACAACCAACCAGATCATCCACAAGTGGTCCTTGCCAAGTTGAGACTCCATCATAGCAACGTTGCCACTCTCAGTAGAATAGTTTGTTTTATAAAATGTAACATAACCAAGAGGAAGTAAGACCTACACTGCAAACAGAATTGTGCTTTAAAGCCGCTACGAGCAGAATTTGAAAATTTTTGGCTTGGGCTCCCACCAGTGGTACTGCTAAGCCCCATTTGAATGTGCTATAATCACATCCAATTTCTAGACTTGTCTTTAATGAAGCAAAAATGTGTTACCTGTTTTGCATTGTTTGTTTGTTTGTATGCATTCACACCAAAAATAATAGTTCACTATTTGACACAAGTAGGTTGCACCTCGAAGCATCACAACGGCACTGCTGTGTTAAAACTGACAGAAATGGTTCACCCTCTTTTGTCTCCGCAGACTAATTAGGGAGTAATCGCTGTCAATTAAGTCAGGGAATTTATGCAACATGACACTTTCTAACAGCGCTCAAGGGTCTCGTGTATCCTCCTCCTGATCAGAAACTTAATGTGGTGTCCTGCTTATTTATAGGGGGCTCTAACCTTTAAAACTGCGGGGAATGAGTCCAGGAATGGCCGGAGACCTCTGGGATTTATGTCCCCTAGTAAAATATGATTAGTCTCAACCTCTCTGAAGCACTCTCCTTTCAGTTCAATACAATGTTGTAATTTGTTCAGCTGATAGAGAAGATTAAGGAGAAACTGATGTCTGATACCTCCATTTAAACGAAAATTTATATTGATTATCCCGCTTTGGTCCAAACATGTGTTTCATTTTAATATATGTGAATGACTTTATTAAAAATCAGATAGGTATTCCTGTTTTACCGGTGCCCAAGGACATTGCAGCCTACAGTACTTTCTGTACAATGTTACTGCTAAATGCACCCTTTTGAAATGTTAATCACACTGTGTGCCAAGACTTGTAAGGTCCCACTTTTTTTCAGAGTAATTTTAAAATAGAGGGTGTTCTTTTCTTTCATCTGGCAAAGTTAGCATAATGTTCTTAAATAAATATCCAACCCCTCTTCCTCCTCTGAACACCTGTTTGTAAAATGGATCCCCACAACCACTGGGAACCTCTTATTAGCGAGTAGCGCTTAACAGATGTTTGGAAAAGCTGCTTGTGGCTCTCCCTGTTGCTTTATGACTACTAACAACCTAAATGTGATGTGTCTGTGCGATGATTTTTAAATTGAAATATGTTAAATTTATTTTGCTTTAGGTTCTCTTTCTCTCTTTATATTTTCCTCATTAATGAAACGGATGTGAAATATTTAATTTTGTTTGCCTTTTAAGCCCTCCAAGGAGGTATTTTCATTTGATTACTAGTAATTTGTGGGTTTTAGCAACCAAGGGTTTAGTTTACATTAAACAAATACAAATGTACCAGTGGGTATTTTATAGACTGAGTCCAGTATTTTTGGGATCAGTGTATTTAAACCTGCAAAAAATAACTTTTTTGGCTTGTATTGCTGTAACCTGTTACCTTTTATGTTGATATTGCGAACATGTTTACAAACAGTTGCCCATTTACACATCCACACACACACACACACACACACACACACACACACACACACACACATATTTTTATATAACTCACCCCTATAAATTTCATTAAGACTTAAAGTTATACATAATTAAGGGCGTGACCACTTTGAGTGACAGGTGGGTGCTGTCACAGGCAAGTCGGTACCACCCCAACAACTGGTTGGGTAATGTAACCATGGTGTAACCCCAGATTCACAGAATATAGGCATAGCTGTAGCCATTGCTATTTCAATATGTTTTCAGTTCATGAAAGTTAATTGTAACATTTTGGTCACCTAAAAAGTCTTGTTCATCGTTTGATTGTACTAAAAGACCTTCTAAGTACATTTTGTTTTAATGGTTTTAAGCCTGTTTTTCGCTAGCAAAAATTAGCATTGGCACTAGCATTATAACAGTTAACCATAGACTGTAAATGCACCGTGTTAACCAAGCTAGCAGCTGGCAGCTAGTGTTAGGGTCAGCTCCAACCTCTTGTTCATATGTGGTCACTTCTGGCTTCAAAAATCCGAGTTGGCAACAGTCAAAATGCAAACTGAAGGCTTCACAACAGGAGTCCACAAACCAATGGGTAATGTCACGGTGGCTACATTCATTATTTTTTTACAGTCTATGCAGAAAACCCAAACAGTGAGCTGAAAAACACTTTAAAGCTTCATACAGCTGATAATTTTCTGTGTCCTCAGTTTGTCACTACAAGTGACACCTTTCATGGTAATCATAGTTATTTGATCCATTGTTATAAAAAAAATATTGATTATTGTTTAACTATTTTTAAGTGAATAAATAAATGAATCATTTTGTTTTTTCCCATTGGATTTCACTCCTGGCTGTGTGGACCAAGATTTTTTAGTAAAATTATTGACTTAAATAAAATATTAAACATCCTTTATTTTGGAGCATGTATCCCATGATTGTCTACCACTATATGTATTTAGCTGCAGAGCCAGGTCCATATGGAGAATTTTTTTCTACTAAATTGAAATGATTGTGCAGCTTTTACAAAGGTATGTGCACTCTGAAAATGTTCTATTTTATTGTATTTTTCACGTTTAATTGATCCTTGTAATTCCAAGGTCATCTTTTAATAGTGTGTATTTCCACTTGTGCAGTTGTATAAGTTGACCAATATTGTATACTACATAATTGCCCTTAATGTATGCGACTACCTTATATATTCTTTCTACAGTCCTACAATGAAGATAACACATCCTTTTGTCAGGGTAAACATTCTGCTAAAGGGATTTATGGGGTGTAACATAAAATAGATTTAATGCTGGTTCAAGCATTATCATGCAATTGTATTGAAAGAAACACAGTTATCTTGTCATGAAATACGATTTTAACACTAGAAAGGCTAATAAACTTCCTAGACTTTAGGGTCTATGAATGGGCAGATATGGCATCAATTGAACTTGGGAAATATTATTCTGAAGGCCATTTTTTGCCTGATGTTTCAAATATAACAGCACTGAAAGAATTGTGTTTTAATTTTGTAATTCAAATCAGCCATTATTTTGTCGTGAGAGTCAATTCAACACTAAATTAGATTTTTTTGTGTCCTTAAAGAATACCCTTGGGTTAATAAAGAGCCAAAAGTCCTTTATGCCTGCATTTTCATTCAATGAACTGAGCTGCTGGATATATGCACAGGAAGCACTAAAAAGGCACTTTATAATGGTTCAAGGATACTCAGCCTTGAAGAACCTAATGTATGCCTCGCTGCCAGTGCAGAGAGGACGGTGGGTCGAAGCACTCAAGGAGAGCAGAGCACAGTGTGAACATACAGAGTGTATTTACAGTGGAATAGATGGCAGATGAAATGAGGTCTGGTTTTAATAGAGCAGAGACCTGCTCTCACAGCCATCTGCCTTCAGAGGCCTCAGAGGAGAGGTGCCAAGGAGAGGTGAGGAGCAGAGAGAGAGTGTGTGTGTGTGAATAAAGAAAGGATTTTTTTTTTTTTTTTACAAGGGGATATTTGGACCCTGCAAGAATACAAAACTTGGATGAATAGTCACCTATGAGGACTGTGCTCAAGACCTCATTAGCAAAAAGCTTATTTTAAGGGTAAAAGGTAAGTGGTCGTCAGGGTTATAGCCAGAGTGTGTGTGTGCTAACGCGGTCTCCTATAAATTATCCATATATGCTGCTAATTATGTTTCAACATTAGCATAATTAGTTAGTTAAAAAAATAAGGCTGGCAATTTTCTACTTCCTATTCTCAACAAATCTCATGTGCAGAGCCAAACCAACAATGAATTGATCTACTTACAAGTTTGTGTATCCAAAGCCTGATATATCATATTCTGTGTCATAGACCTCCACTGTTGTCCAAAAAATATTTAAAACACATCACTGAGCCACACAGCTGCACTGGGTTCCTTCACTCTCAAGATTATTGTCACTTTAGTTTGTTTAGAAACAGCCCCAGAGACTAATAACAGTGAGCACATTTTCAGTCTTCGGAGAGCAGTTCTGTGTAACTTTTGACTTTATACTGTACTGTAAATTTCTCAAAGAATTTCAGCACAAAGTTAAGAGGTTGTGATACGTAGCACAACAAGCCAGCAAAGCACTGTAAACTGAACCACATTCCTGTGCATGTGCAGTAGCGTCTGCCATACAAGGAACTACTCTCCGGAGACTGAAAGCACGATAGCTATTATTCGATCTTTGGAGCTGTTTCTACACAAACCAACGTAACCATAATCATCAGGACGAAGTGACATGTCACCCAGTGCAACGGTGTGGCTCATTGATGTATTTTTAATAGTTGTTAGAGGTCTACGGCACAGGGGAATATGATATATTAGTCTTTGGATACACACACAATGCTTGTAAGTAGATCAATTCATTGTTGGTGCGGCTCTGCTCATGAGATTAGTTGACAATAAGAAAAATATAGAAAATCGCCAGCTTTATCCTTGAAAATATTTGCCAAGTTGCAAAAAGATGATACTGAATAAATCTGCAAAATGCTCACTGAAAATGTATTTAATTTGTTTTCCCTCCTATCTGCTCTATCAATACAATATCCATTTGTAGCAACTAAAGCATGATTTAACTTTTTATGGTTATGTTCAGGCACTAAAAGCACTTTGTTAATATTTGGGAAAGATTATGTTCTTGGTTCAGTACTGAAAAAGTCATAGGTGACTTGAAACACAACACGCAATGTGTTTATTTTATTGACATTTAACTGAAGTCATGATCTTTCCCTAACCCTGTCCTGCAATTTGTTCCTCCCAAACCACCTGTCATCTGCTGTCATGTGATACATGTAACACCTCCCACATTACAAAAGCTGTGCTGGGGGGGCATGACCAAGACAGAAATTGCATTTCCTCTCAAGACTTAAGAGGGAAAACACATTTGTCGAATAAAAACGTAATCTCTTGTACACATATTTGATAAATGCACACATGATAACTTTATTCAAAATCCTATACACAAGCATACAGGTAACATGTTTTTTGCACACATCTGCAAACATTGTCTATATGGGACAGACCCGTGACTTAAAATACATGTTTTTTTAATTGAGAGCATGTGACATATTCATAAACATACTAAGATGGCTTCTTTGTTTCTGTTGTAGACACACACATTCTTCAAAGTAGGATACTTCCTCTCTAGCTTTATCTAGTCATACTGGTCCCTCACAGCTGTGCGACGATGACAAGACATCCTGCATCTCATACACACACACACACACACACACACTCACGCATTGATTCACGGTTACACCCTGTACACTCCACACCCTCTCTCACATTCTCCAGCACCGGTTTGACAGCTGTGGAGCAGCTTGGCAGCGATGTCACGCAGATAGAAAGCTTTTAACACAGAGAGGTGTGTAATATTCATAAGGAGTGCTCCACTTACTGTGTAATAGATGTCGGCGAGTGTGAGTGTGAGCAACACTGATCTGGTCCTTTGGTGATGTGGTCTGATATAATATTAATGCTAGTTGTGTGAGATAGCTTCTACCCTGTTGTTCATTCTGCCCCATTTCTCACATGCAACGCACTTCCACATTACAGCAGAGATGTTCGATGAGAACTTGTTTAGCGTTGTATGCCACAGCAGGGAGCTGCAAGACTATAGTGGAGAGCAAAAGTTTTTAGGTGTACTTCTGTTGGGGGTTTGTCCTCGCTGAGCACACACTCACACACACTTTCCACCGATAGATGTAGGGCAGTGATAGATTGGCTTGGCAGGAAAACAAAGTCTGCTATCGTTTTTGCTAACCAATTTGGCAGTGATTATCTAAGGGCACAGCCGCACTAAAGGTTTGTTTTCTTTGTTTTGAACCATAGTTTAAAAGTTCACTTTGTTGCATTTTTGTAATTGGTCCCTTTATGTTCACAGTGCTCATTACAAGTGAGCCAGGGCTTGTAAACAGAAGTCACAAATAGTTCAGCTTTATTGAGTAGTTTTGCTAATCTGCCATCCTGCAAGGTTGGAGATTTAGGCGATATAGGGAAGTCAAAACAAATCCAAGTCTAACTTAAGCAAAGCTTGAAGGATTTTTTGTGGTTATTACCTTTTCTGGTGTTCATATCATTGAAGTACATGCACAGAAATAGCTGATTATGCACATTAGTAAGTCCTTGGTTCATTTTGTTATACTAGACCTTCCAAGCATGAGTAAATGCTGATGTAAAGACGGGTGTCAAATTAAAGAAAAAACCTGAATAAAGGAGTGTAAAAACTGAAAGAAAGCAAATGGTTTCCTACAGGGCATGACGGCTTAATGACAATGGAATAAATCACTTGCTATGGTCTTATATCTACCCACTCTTTTGACCGTGAAGATCGCCTGAACATGATGCAATGCAAAGTTCACTCCTTTTCATTTTCTACGGGACACGAATGAATCACTTTGCAAGGCATTGTTGGATTCCAAAAAAGAGAGTTGAAGAAAGTTGAAACAAGTTTAAAGCCCCTCCTCCACTCAAAAATGTGTTTTTCTTCTTGTTCTATGACTTGGGTGCTTGAGCTTTAATGTACAGAATGATGTGCTGTATGTACAGAGTTTGACACTAGAAGACTGTTTTCGCATTAATTTGCTGAATGTAGAAAGTTTCTGTGCTCACAAAATCTGAGTTTACTGATCAGACCTATGAGCATGATTTGTGACATCACAACTGGTTTCAGGCCAATTGTGGTCCAGTGTGCAACTTACATTGTGATGAAGTGAAGCTTCCTATGCACATACACTGAAAATGCACTTTTTAGTGAAGTAGGACACACCATGTGTCGAAAAGTTAAACTTTTGAATGAGTCATTTGTGGTAGAGTTTTTAACGAGGTAATTTAACATTTTTGTGGAAAAACCACATCAGACATAAATTATTATTCAAAGCAGAGTATTTTTATATGATTTGAAACATGTCTGGAGGGGTGAAATTTGCCTGGCAGCACCGCAGTCATTTGCCAAAAAACTGACAAAGAAAAAGTGATGTGGTGGGTCAAAAAGTGTAGTCTTTACCTTCAGTATTGTGAAGCCGTGACAGTGAGGCTGTGTTCAGGAAGTGACAGAGCAGACACTACTTTGTGGGGAATCTAAGGTCCTTTAATGTGTGCAGCAAGATGCTGCAAATCTCTCAGTGCAATATTCTTTGCTGTAGTCTGCTATGGCAGCAGCATCAGAGCCAGTGACACAAACAGACTCAACAAACTGATCAGGAGGGATGCTAACTTGGGGCTGAGGACCTCTCTGGAGTCCTTGGAGTTGGTACAGGAAGTCATACCTGCCAGCTGCCGTCACATTATTCAACAAGTCTCCTCTGTGTCAGGACAGGGAGGCTCACCCTACTTCCTCATATAACAAGAACGGACTGAACACCTGGACTTATAGCTGTGCATTTATTACATTTCTTACAGTAGTGATTCATCTGCTGTTAATTCTTGCAGTTTTAGGTTTCTCTTTCACACTTCAGACTTTCACTATGCATATACATAGTATTTATTATTCATATATTCATAAATTATACATATATTTAATGTACAGTTAATTTCTGTTTAATATTCAAACACAACTCTGCACCTCACTGAATAAGCTTTAAGCACTTTGACTAATGTAAAGTATGTTACTGTCATTGTACTATTATTGTGCAGTGTATTACATTTAGTGCATATTAGAATTAACAATTTAGTCCTGTTTCTTTTCTCAATTTTTTAAATTTGTATTCTGTTTTCTGTTGTATTATACTGTAGTTTTTAATAATTTGGCCTTTTCATTGTTTCTGTTTCTCTTCAACCTCATTTGTTTTTGTGATTTATGTGAGGACACTGCTGTAACACTGCAATTTCCCTTTGGGATTAATAAAGTACTGTGTTTATCTATCTAAGTCTGTGGAGGACAAAATCATTGTTGTAGTTTCTCGGATCGCTCGTTTGTAAGTCTATGACCCTTGCCTCCAAGATTACAGATACAAACAACAATAAAGCGTGCAAAGCCTCATAAATTGTGGGAGAAGACTAGCTCGCGGCCACAAGCGAAAAAAATGGCAGAACTTATACTTACAACTTACAGTGGGTTGTCACTGTAAGATGTGAATTGGGAGTACGACTACATACAAAAACAATGGAAGAACATGAGTTGGTGGGAATAGATGTACACTTGCCCTGGGTGCCACAAACTGAGGTGACGTGTCTGTGTGTGTGTTTCAAAAGGGTTTCAACATGAGTTTATCCAGGGTCTTTATGAATCTACTTCATGAATATACTGGAGGTGGAAATCACTAATCGTTTTGGTGATTCGAATCACTTCGTTCAGTTCAGTTCAAAGATTCATCGTCACTGACATTCACTTTTTTCTTAAGCAGAGAAGTCGTATCACTGTTCAAATGCACTTCAGTGCATAGTAAATGGGCACATTAAGGGGCTTTTTTCCTTTCTTTATTCAAGAATGTGGTCTTTCAATTTGAGAGCATGATTTATTGATTTCACATTCAGATTTTGTAATTTCCCTCAAAACCCTGCCCTCGCACTCAAATAGCCCCTGCTTGCACTTAGATTTGCTCTGCTTCTGCTAAAACTGTACGCTTGCACTCAGATATTATGTTGCTTGCACAGATTTCCTGCTTCAGCTTCAGCCCTTCTCCTCGCACTCAGGCTGCCTCTGTGCACTTGTGAAACGTCTGCTCACATATATCTGCTCTGCTCTCTGATTTTTTGTGCAATAACCCTGTCAAAATCCCCCAACCAACAGAACGTCAGGTGTTGACCGATGAAATGTTCCCTGCCTCCTTTGCGGGGGTGTTTACTTCTTAGAGCGTCTCATACTGGCGGTTACTCTTTAACCAGGTTCATCCACTCCCACCCTCCAGGGCTTCATTAAATGTACTTCTCTTGTTTTATTGTACAACTTTTGGAATAAAAGCAGTTAATATATACGCCAGTGTGCATACTTTTTCTTTTACTATAATTGCTACATACTGTATAATGGTAGCCGAAGTACAAAACCTATACGAGCACTGCACTTAAGTCTAATAGCTCAGCAGCATACTGTTTATGACAGAGGTGTCAGATTATGGTTGTTTCTGTAGCTTTTAATATACTGTAACAAGGGGGTAACGCACTGTGAATCCCAGCTGAGCTGACAACAGCACTCAGTTACTAGTGAGGGGAGCTTCTCTGCTAAAAGTGGCAATGGTGATTCAGCTTAGTCAGTTCATTTTGAATATTAGTTGATTAAGAATCATCCATATATGTGCTGAACATACAGAGAAGGAAGGAGAAAGGAGAGACTGGAGGAAAATAACAGAAAGAACTGGAGTTCCATGAGCTGAAAACACACTAACTGTATGGTTAGTGCATATGTTGCTGGCTAGCTTACAGCTAACTTCTGTACAGAAAACACAGACTGCACAAGTCCGTTGGTCCAACTCTTCCAAGACAAAAATTTGGCTTGCTGTCTGAACACATCTTTAGATAGGTAGTGATTACGTTTGTTAATGCAACGTAATTGGGAAAACTATCAAGTTGTATATGAATGTAATTTCTAGGAGACAGGGTTGCCTAAACATCAGAGAATCCTCGCCAAGGAGCATGGACGCTGTTCTGGAGTAACCCAACACCTTATTTGTGTTTTTAAGCTGTTTTTTCCTTTAATTTGTCCCCCTCCTGTACATCTGTCTCTTTGTACCCATTGACCTTTTGGTGATTTTTTTCACCCAAAACAAGCTGCACCTTGTACATGGTTGTCTCGGAGGCGGACTAACACCTGCATTTTCAGGTGTCCTGTGCTGTTACTTGGAGATACCTGAGTTTAGATCTCATTACTCTCGTCTGGCCAGATGAACCACATTAAAGCAGTAAACTCTCCAGAAATTGGATCCAAACATAATTGTAAATGCAGCCTAAATTTGTTTTCTGTCTGTCATCATCTTTTCCTCACCATCAACCTTTCACTCTCACTTTCGCTCTCATTTTTCACCACATCCCCCTTCCTTCCCTTGTTCTCTCTACTTCCTTCCCGGGCTCTTTCTTTCCTTCCCTGCTATTTCCCTCCATCTCTCTGTAACTAATGGTCCTTAAACACAGCTCCGGCTGTCGTGGCGTTGGGACTGAATCACAACAATCAAGAGTTATTATCAGCGGCGTGCTGACTGATTGTGCTAATGTCCGCGCTGATCGTATTAATGCCAGGGCTGATTGGAACACATCCATCATAATATTCCTGCCAATGAAGAGGTAATAACCAGCATTATCCTGATAATGAAAAAGACTGTTAGGCTGAAGATTAAAACTAAACAGTGATAACAAGGGACTTCATATTTGGGAATTACTGAGAGCATAAGGATAAATCGCTCCTCTTCCCCTCCCTCCCTTGCTGTTTTGTCTTTTTGATGATGTCCTTGCCTCTTCTCCTTTACCTCTCAGTTCATCCCATTTACTAATTGCCAACTAAATGCCTCATTTTGCTGCTTATACATCATTTCTTTATGTCCCCTTCCTTTACAACCATCCTATTATTCACCATCCTGTCTGCTTCTTATCTTCTCCTGCTCTCTTTTAGTCTATTTCTCCTTTTCCTCCATTCCTCCTTGTCTTTTTTCTTTTTTTCCTATTTCTGTTTCCCTCATATTCAACATCCCAACTGCTTATCCTACTGCTCTTCTCCCCCTTCTCCCTGACTGTTTGTCCTTTCCCTCCGTCTGCTCATTCCTCACCCTATTTGTAGAAATCCTTCATGCTCCTTCCGTCATATTCTCTGACAATCCACCTAATTTTTTTTCTCTTCCTACTCTTCCATTTCCTCATCTTCTCTTGTTTGACAGCCCACCTGCTTTACCTCCTTATCCTCCCTGGGCTTTCATGTTTTTGTTGTTTTTTTTTTTTCCCTCTATATATCCCCACCTCTATAGCAGTAAGGAGTCCTGTCCGTTTATGAGAAAGAGAGAAAGAGGGAGGGTGGGGAGGTGCAGGAGGGAGATGTGGGAGGGAGTTTGAAGAGTTTTAATGAGCCAGTGCTCACACTTATGACAGGACGGGTAAGTGATGGAAAATTAATCTGTTTGAGAGGGAGTGTGTGTGTGTGTGTGTGTGTGTGTGTGTGTGTGTGTGTGTGTGTGTGTGTGTTTGTGTGGGTGTGTGTAGATGTACATATGGGAATTTGGGGGAATTTGTGTGTGTGTGTGTTAGTGTGTTGTTATCCTCTGAGATTTCACTGAGTGAGGCTCACCAAGCAGAGACATTTTTAACTTTTGCAATCAATATGAGTGGGTGCGTGTATACATAGTGTGTGTATTGTGTGTGTTATACTGATGAATGGCCCGGCGCTTAATGTTCTCAACCACTCTGTGGACTAACTAGACTATTTAATCACCCTCTCTCATCCCCCACCACCTCCTCCTCCTCCTTTCTGTTTCTGCCTCTCTGCCAAAGCTGAGTGTACTGCTGAGGTTGGACAACACTTATTGTACAATACATTACTCCTGTGTGTGTGTGTATGTCTGTGTGTGTCTGTATGTGTGTAGGCGTGTGTGTGTGTGTGGGAGAAAGAGAATGTCTGAGCATTAGCGCTGCATCAGTCAGTGTCCAGCCTGCTGGCTCGTACACCTGTCGGCTCGTTATGGAGCGCAGGAACAGATAGAGGTGGCACACAGAGCGTAAATGTAACACACACACACATACACAAACACACCTGCACACATCCTTGTTATACTTCTGTTGACTTACACTCACTCCCTGTAACTTCCCCTAACTGTAACTTCCCCTAATTGCCTGACAGCAGGCATTACCTTAACTTTCACGTTTAACCATTGACACTTTTCCTAATGAGGGAACGGCTGCTCACAAATTACTATTTTACTGAGCCCTTATAAGATAGTGAACATAGATAGCACACACACACACACACACACACACACACACATACATACACACATACACACACACACACACACACACACACACACACCTGCAGTCTATCTGTAACTGGATTTCTGTGTTTGCACACGAGATGACCACTTTGTGCTGTGCATGGTGTGAGTTTGTGTGTGAATAGGTGCACGTACGTGTGTGTGCATGTGTGTGTGTGCGTGCATGTGTGTGTGTGCCTACAGCAGTAATGAGTACTGGGCCATGGGATGCCCAAAGGCAAGGTTCCCTAACAGGGTCAGACTCAAGGACGTCTGGCACGGATCCACGCGCCCACCTACAGTACACATAAAACATATTGGACCAGCAGACCGCAAGCTGATCCAGCACCATTAAACAATGGGAGGAAACAACATGCTTTTTGTACAGCACACCCACCCGTCGTGTTTTCTTTCATTCTGTCTATCCTCTCTCTGTCTCTCATTCATTCACACACACACACACATGCAGTGAAATACCCTCTATTCGTCCCCAAACGGGAGATTCACGCTCCACTAGCAAAGACTCTCAGAGTGTAGGTTATTAATGAGAGCATGTCCTAACAACATTACAGAGCTACTGCTCCATGGAGGAGAGGAGAGGAGAGGAGAGGAAAGGAGACTAGAGGAGAGGAGAGGAGAGGAGAGAAAATAGGTGGATGAAAAGACAGGGCAGGGTAGGAGAGGAGAATAAATGAGGAAATAGAAGAGGAGAGGAGAAAGGTGGACATGAGGAGAGGTGAAAAGAGACAGGACAGAAGAGGAGAGGAAAAAGGTTAGGGGAGAAGAAAAAGGTGAACAGGAGCAGAGAAAAATGAGACATGAAAGAGGAGAGAAAATAAGTAGAGGGGAGGCTGGGAGAAATGAGGAGATAAGGAAAGGGAAAAAGGAAAGAAGGGGACAGGAAAGGAGAGGAGACAAGAAGAGGACAGGATATGAGGACATAAGGAGAGAAAAAGAGTAGAGGAGAAAGGTGAACATGAGGAGAGGTAAAATGAAACGAGAGGAGGAGAGAAAAAGTTGTAGCCCCTCTACATGGGGAGAGAAGAGGAAATTAGAGGAGAGTGGAAAAGAAGAGGCAAGGAGGAGAAAAGGAAAGGAAAGAGGAGGACAGGAAAGAAATAGAGGAGAAGGGACAGAAACAGAAGAGGGAAGGAGAGGACGGTAGACATGAGGAGAGGTGAAAACAGAAGAGGAGAGAAAAAGGTTAGAGGAGAGGAGAAAGGTAAACATGAGGAGAAGAAAAATGGAAAAACAAGGAATAAGGAGAGAAAAGAAGTAGAGGAGAGTGGAGGAGAGAAAAAGAAACAAGGAGAGTGGAGAGGAGAGAAGAAGGAAAGGAGAAAAGGAAAGGAAAAAGGCATGAAGCAGAGAGGAGAGAAAGGTGGACATGAGGAGAGGTGAAAAAAGACGAGAGAAAAGAGGTAGAGGAGAAAAGAGGAGAGTGGTGAGGAAAGGAAATAAGAGAAAGAGGTAGTGGGAGAAGAGAGGGGAAAAGAGGAGAGGAGAGGAAGCAAAATAAAGGAAAAGAGGTGGATGAAACTAGAGGGAAGGAGACGAGATGGGAGGAGACAAAAAGAGGATAATAAATGAGAAAATAGGAGGTGGAGACAAAGAGAGGACAGAAGAGAAGGAAGGAAACAAGTCAAAGAGAAGAAAAGAAAATAAATCAGAAGAGGAGAGTGGGAAGGAAAACGAGAGGAGATGAGAAAGGTTGACCAAGGGGAGAAGAGATGATAAAAGAGGTGAAGAAAAAGAGAGGAATGACAGGTTGACATGAAGATAACAAAGAAACAGGAAAGGAGAGGTGAACAATCGAGAGAGGAGAGAAGAGATTAGAAACGAGGAGAAAACAGGAAAGAGGGAGTAGAAATTGGAAAAAGAGGATTAGAGGAGGAGCAAGGAGGACATGGAGACAGCCAGACTGTGATGAGAAGAGAGAAGCCTCGGTATGTGCGCTATTTGGATCCCCATGTGGTTTTACACCAGTTATATTGGAAAAGTCATGATGGATGCGCTGCACACTGCTGAGGAGGCAGCGCCATCTAGTGTTTGAAAACCACTGAGCCTGCATCCTCATGTCACTATCACCTATATATATAGTCACCTATACTATGCATAAACATCCTCCTCCCTCGAGCTTCACATTCAAACAATCTGCTGCTCGCCGTCATTTTTCACCCTGCTCGCGCGTCATTATGGAGGCAACGTACGCCGTCACACAAACTGAGCTAAAAGCATATCTAGAATTGATAGCCAGTCTCAGCCTTTAGTGTGTGTGTGTGTGCGCCTATTTACCGACCTTGTCAGGACCAATACTCCTCATGGGGACCAAAGCCCAGTCCTAATGAGGCAACACGTCATTTCTGAGGTCCTAGTTAAGGTTATAGTTAGGCTGTCCACAATGAATGGAAGTCAATGCAATGTCCTAACAAGGATAGCTGCTCAAACTTATGTGTGTGTGTGTGTGTGTGTGTGTGTGTGTGTGTCTGTGCTGCTTGGGTTGTATTGTGTAAGTGATCTGGGGAGCGTTATGGGAGCAGAGCGATAAGCCTGGTGTCACTGGCGTCTAATCATACTCCATGTTCCTTATCGTGTGGGGGGGGGGGGGGGGTTTGAGAGGAAGAAGGGATGAGAGGAGGAAGGAGTGGAGATTTAAAGGTCTGCTGCACTAAAAGCGTATAAGGAACCAGATCCAAGCCCCGTGTCCCGACTCACCTCACCACCCACACAGCACAAACCCACCTTGTGTAAGAGGATCTGCCACTTCGGTGCAACTTCCCACTGCGTGCGCACATGTGTGGGTACATAGGCTATGTGTGTGTGTGCGTGTTGGGGTTATCAAGAGTGCTAAGGATGGGTGGTAATTGAATAATGACAGTAACGCCTCTGATGGATTACCTGTCACTCTTCCCCTTTCTCTCCCTCCATCACTGTCATCCCTCCCTTCTCCGCCGCTCTCGCCTCACAACCTCCGGTCAAATTGTCTCCCGTCCGTGCCGTCACCCGTGCCAGTAGAGATAAAGACACCCGCAAACGCGCGAGCTGACACGCCTGCACGGATTCACTCACACATCCACACACACACATTCAGAGGCATCTCGACATTCAACAGTAAGATGTCGCCTACTCAGATATTTAGTGTGAAAACACTCCTTTACAAGTAAAAGTCAGGAACTCACAATTTTACTAGTCTACATTATTAATACAATAATTTTACAAGTATTACAAATAAAAGTCATGAGGCAGAACGGACTCTTTCAAAATGTTAAGAGTGGTAAAAAATATGTTCATTTTCTCAAGTATAGTGCTGATAAGTGCAATTTTGACCTACATGTACTTGAGTATTTTAGTTTGGCTACTAGATACTTAAACTTGTTGCATTGTTACAGATTAAACACAAAAAATAACTGCACCTCAATCAAGAACAGCAGTAAAGTGTAAACATACACATTAATGCATTGGTCACATTAACATATGATATGTTTGGTATGTTTGATTCTTATTTGGCTGATGATGCATCACTACTTTTTCAGTTTGGACTTTTTAGCTGTGTGTACTTGCAACCTCTCAACAAGTGCTCATGTGAACACATTTAGCCAAAAAGTCATTTTTGACTTTGAGTAAGTTTTAGAGGCCTGAAAAGACAAAAAAAAATCCAGTAATTCACAATAGAAAAAAAGCACAGAGAAATACAATTTTGTGTATTATAAATAGATTAATTCAGCTTTCCTTTGACATCCTGCCCTATGATCAGAGATACAGGTTTACAAAAATTACTGTAGGTGCAACAGGTTCAAGTTTTTATCCATCCATGTGCAATAAGTGCTCTTAACTCTCATACTTTATAAACTTGCTCTCTCACACAGCTTTGCTCTTTATTTTCTAATCTGTATTCTTCTTGTTGCTGTTTTCCTTGTTTACATCCTTTATAGTATTGTGAATTGCGTGCATAGTCCGGACACTTTTAATGTCTTCAATCGTGTTATTGTGTTTTTATTGTGTTTAATGTTCATGGTTTTTGTGTTTTTATGCTGCCTTGCTGCAAAAAGAATTCTCTCTTGTTGGACAATTAAGATCTGAACTGAACCTGTTAATCATCATACAAATCCTCAGATACCTCTTGTGGTGGACCTCCGGGTTAGGGACCATTGCACTGCGTATACTAATATAATACCATATAATGATACTGACTGCTATAGAGTATAATTATACTGATGCAGTCAAATGTAAGCACCATTTAAAATTTTGTAGCATGTGGGAGCGAATTGTAACTACTTTATGTACTGTTGGGAAGTTTAATCTATAAAATGCATTTTATTTTATGAGATGCTTCTGTGTTGTACTTTGTACAATATTTCCTTGGGCATTTTGGTGGAGAATAAGCATAGAGTGGCATAAAATGTGCATATATTCAAACTAAAAGTTCTCGAGTACCTGTTTGAGTAAATGTATTTTAATTACTTAGCATTTTGTTTTTTATTCTTAATTGGGGAGTTATGTTTACTTCTCCTGTCACATCTGTTCACTGCTGTTTAAGTACAAAAATAGAATTACTAATTACTTCCCACCGATGGCATTCACACAAGCCAGAAGGATGAGAGGACCGCGTTTGGGCTGCATAAGTTGTTTTTATTTGTGCATTACAGCAAAATGGACAGCAAGAGAGCTGAGGATTGAGAATGATTGCAGCACTCTGCTGCAATGCAGTTCAATCTCCAGTATCTGCCATCACGACCTCAGACTTTCTCCAAAGGGCATTTTTTGAAGGGATATTTTATCCATGCTGAGTAGAGGTCTGTCTCTACGTGGGGCCACCAACAATATGATGGTGTGTCCCTGATTCACCTGTCTACCTGGGAGGTGCATCTCTCCACTTGAGTGAGCACCTGCCTCTCTCTATGCAGGCCTTTGTGTGTGTGTGTGCGCTCCATTTTTTTTTTTTTTCTTTTTAATTCCTCCCCGTCTCCTTTACTTTTGTTCCCAGATGTCTGAGAGGAAGCAAACAGCACATTTCTGAGTGAATGTGTGTGCAAAAGGCAGAAAGACAGAGAGTGAGAGAAGAGAGTGCGAGACGGAACGAGCGAGATGATATCGAGCAAATTCATTTCCACACAGATATCATATAGCAGTTTCAGGATAATTAGAAGTCAGCTAGAAAGGAAGAGAAGATTATTTTCTTTATCATCATTCATTTAATTGGTTGAAGTAAAGAAGGTTTGCAGCTCTACACATTCAGGCAGTGAGGAGTATTTACATCAAGCCTCTTTAAAGACTTTCAGACAAACAATAAAAACAAACAGCACCATTGTTACAAACCAGAGTTGAATTAGTACAACAGATTGAACCAGATGACAAAGACTTTTTTTGCTGTTCGCTAATGAGGTGAACAATAGTGCCTCTCTCGAGAATTGTGGTATTTTTCCATCTTCCACATTCACACTTGGGGAGTTTTTTGCCATCAAGAGCCAAAACGTAACACATGCAGTCGGCTAGTGAGGTGAAATGTGGCGATATTTTGTTTCAAAAAGAGGACATTAGTGTTTTCTCTCAAAGCAGAGTCGTGCAAATTGAATACATCCCTTTGTTTGTATCTGTTGTACTAGCTCTAACTCAAAGGATTTCTTTTCCAGTATTATGAGGTCGACAACCACCAGTTTGATGAGGAGAACATTGTCCACTTTATAAGTTTATTGCTGAGCTCTGCGGTGCAGAACGTGAAAGAAAATCATAGAGGTGGAGACCAACAAGAGAAGCTCAGAATTACAATCTATTCTACATTTTACAGTACCCGATTCTGTATGTCAAGTAAGGCTTTAAACTTGCTGATGATTTAACTGCGATTCATCTTTACACTCTTTAATTACACTTCCTTAAACATGTCAGGAGAAATTCTCTTGTGCATTTTTTTAACAATCACCATTTCTTCACAGCACATTAATTCGGTAATACTCTTCTTTGTGACAATTCTTCTGACAACACTACACACTGCACCGACTAATTTGCTGCTTGTAAATCCAGCCTTGAACATCCTCCTGTGAGTAACTCTTACCTCCTATCATTATCAGTGTCTTTGCTATTGGTAGCAATGTTTCAGTATAAATGACATGTCGTAGAAAGAGACAACAGGAGTCTACGTAGCCCCTCTACATGTTGCTACATGGATAATAACAGAAGCAGGAGAGAGGGAGAGGGATTTGGAGAGCGTATTCGGGGGAATTTCGGGTGATGGAAATGTTGTCACAGATGAGAAAATTACCAAAGCTTTTTAAAAGACGTACTCAAGGGGTCACTGGAGGCAACCCAAGCCCTAATCCTCTTCTCCTAACTGTACAGTATAGTGTAACAATACACTGTGAGCTGGCACAGTCCCATCAACCATACCAGACGTGAGAAAGCAGGGATCCAAAGTCGTAAGCTATACAAGCCATGGGAAAGCAGCAGTTCTATCAACACACACACACACACACACACACAGTCACACATTAGCAAAAGTACAGACACATGCATACATACACACACTTTCTCTCACTTGCACACAAACAGTATAATATGCCAGACTGCCAATTAGGGCAATAATGGCTGTGGGAAAAAAGTGTACACACACAGACACACACACACACACACATACAGTAACTGAGACTTCTAAGCTCAAAGTTAATAGCACCCAGTTGTTCAGTGCCAGAGACAGACCCTGTGGGAGGGGGTGAGGGGGTGAGGGGGGGTACTGAAGCTCAGACTAATGCAGCAAGCCAAGAAGAACACTATTTCCCAACAAATGTCCAGGGTAGGAACTCATTTTTATATAATAGGATTTTTCTTTTGTGTATATTAAAAAAATTTGGGGACACTAATGTTTATGGGTTAATTCCAACAAAATCCTCTTAAAAAATGCTTTAAAAAGAGAAAATCTGTCAACAATATAATAACTACAGCACTCATTAACCTGCACATCTTTACTATTCTATTGTTTTGTATTTTTACCCTATCTTCTCTCTTTCCTACCCCTTCTTCCCAGTGTCATTTTTAAACCCACGCTCAATTTCAGGGACATTTTTCTGAAGTTTTTCTTATCCGATTAGCCCCTCTTAGCAATGTCCTACCCTGCCAGCCAGCGTATTAGGAGACGCACTAAGTTGGAGGAGGACGAGGACGTAATGATTGAGAACGTGCAGTGAAATGCAAGGACAAAACAAATACAAAAAGCCAAGCAAAAAGGATGTGAGATGGACTGACGGGGGGGACACAGATGGCAGGGAGGGGAGGCAGAATGGGAGGACGGAGACGGAGGAATGGGGTGGAAGTTGATGCGCTGGATGTCTTCCTCCTGTTCCATCAGCAGAAGCCTGTTGGTGGGAAAGCGCAATAATGAGAACAGCTGCAGTGGATACACAAACGTCCACACACACACACACACACACACACACACACAAAGGAGAAAACATTCTTCCAGCCACTTAGCCGCCTACTCTTTAACAGCAGACCCACATAGATACAGTACATACACACATCATCACTCTTACCCTCACACTCAAAGGCTTGCAGCATGGTGGTGTAAGAGGGGCCCAGCCAAGAGGTGCAGCTACCCAGAACCCTCTGCAGGTGGTGGGTGGCATCACTGAAGAGCAGATCGGATTCACCATAGCCTGCTGAGCTGAACAGACTGAAGCCCTCGGCGGCGTTGCCAAACACATTCTGCAGGAGAGAGAAAGTGTGTGACAGCACTTAATGCATGAGGGCATGCATGGATGTGCGTTGGCTTACATGTGAGTGTGAGTTTCTGTCAGCCTGTGAGGACATGTGCGTGTGTGTGCGTGTGTGTGTAGCCAGGGAGTAAGCACAGGACGTATCAATCATCCTGGCGTCTCCCACACACTCAGTAAGGAAGAAGGATGACAGTTTAGCAGATACCTACCTTCTGAGACGTTTTGATCAATAAAACAGACTCCACAGAGATATCAGATAGACATACACACATACATCTGAGGAAAAACACACACATTTAGACAAAGCTGATGCAATATCTGTCTGCACCCACCTGTAAGCGTTCCAGGTACTTCCAGACGCGGCACTTGTCCTCCATGCGCACCACCACAGCGTTGGCAGGGACGGCTGCCAGGTGGCATCGCTCATACTCATCCAGACCTGCCTCGGTTCCATCTGGACACAGCAGCTTCAGGTCCTCCAGCTCCAGATCCAGGGCCCAGGATTCCTGGTTCTTACCTTGGCAGGAGAGGAGTGCAGATGTATCAGATAAATAGTGAAGTTAAATATGAGCCTGCAGCAAGCAGCCAGTTAGCTTATCTTAACATAAAGACAGGGAGCAGGGGGAAAACAGCTAGCCTGGCTCTGTTTGAAGGTAATAAAACCCACCTACCAGCACCTCTAAAGCTCACCAGCTAACATGTTATGTCTTGTGTGTGTGTAAAAAGTGTAAAAATGACACTATCAGCGGGACTACTTCTTGGCTGGGTGCAGTGACATCCTGGAGTCTTTGCAGAGACAACCAGACTCCGGGAAGTCACAGCACCCACACAAGATAAGCACAATCCCGTGTCCTTAACAGCCCTCACACCTCAGACAGAGCCAGGCTAGCTGTTTCCCCTTGTCCCTAGTCTTTGTGCTAAGCTAAGCTAACCAGCTGCTGGCTGTAGCTTATTATGTAATGGAGAGACATGAGAGTGGTATCAGTCTTCTCATGAATGAATGAGTGTATTTGCCTAAATGTCAAACTACTGTATTTCTTAGAGCCAGCTCAAAAGCTTCTACTCAAAGAAGCAGCATAATCAAGTATTAAGTCTTTGTTTTCCTACAAATATTCCTGAAAAAATCATAACCTAATATTTTCTATAATCAGTATGTTGACTCTTGACACATTATAATTTTTGAGCAGATTAGTTGGCCACCTAAGAGTTTGAAAAGCAAACAAAATCCTATTTTACCAAACAGATAATTAAATGAAAAACGGTAGACCACCTTGAAGCTGCTCTCAGCATCCCTAAACAACAGCACGGACCTTCTGTGTTTTCTTGACCTTCGTTAATTGGTCTGACTCCGGACATTTCTGAACCATATGAGAAAGCATGCTTCGTTAAACAGCAACAGTGTTTGTGGAGCCGACGTCAAACTGCTCCAACTCAACTGCACCAGCAGAGTCTGTGTAGCGTGACTGCGATAATGATCACCATTAATTTTGGATGTTGCCCAAAGCGGAGGAGCAGATGCAGCAAACAGAGAATTAGGGCTGGACAAAAGTCTCTGCACCTTTGACTGTCCGTCTGTCTTTTTCCTTCTCACTCTCATTTCCTCTCTGTCTTCTGCTGTCTCACACATATCATGCACATATCACTTTCTTGTAATCTGTCCATTGTAGTCTGGATTCTACACACTGTAATACTATAAGAAATATTGTGAAACACTGACATCCTGTGTCTTGACAGGGACTAGCACGCTCTGCTGGCAGCAAATAACCTCATTATTAATAATTTAAATTATAAAATTATGTTATTATATAACCAGTGGTGTAATCTCTAAAATGTGCTCTGGATAATTTAAACACTGACCGTCCAAATTGTCGAAGATTGTTGTGTGTTTGACAAAGGCCACATCACCGAGGTTCTCTGCAACGCACCTGAAAGAAAACGACAGGGAATGTAAATAATCAGACACATTAAACATATAAATAGATCAAAACACGCATTAAGGGGAAATCAGCACACTTGGGGAATGTGTCGGTGTGACAGAGTGACTCTAGAGACCATAAGTAAGCTCCCTCTGCTGCCTATTGTTGCACTTTAAGAATTAGTTTAAAGAGCTGCTGTGATCCTTTTATTCTCATCTCAAACTCGAGTCACAGCAGTGAAAACATGCAGGCAATGTATGAAACTGACATTAAAGAGCAGTTACAGTGCACAGAAATGTTATTTTGATTTGTTTGCATTCTTTTTTAATGAATGGAGTTGCTACCATGTAATGTAATATTGAATGCTTTGAATGCCTTGTCACTGTATTGTATTATTATCATCACTGTATTTTCCGCAGCAGGCAGCTCTAATTAGTCACTTTTTTTCCTCTATGGAGACAATATGCTGAAATGGATATAAAGTAGAGGAGACTCAGAGGCAGCGGTCGTAACAAGTACACCACCTCTGGGTGCTATTAGGGTATTATTTCCAATGTTATGAGTGTCAGTGTTGTACCTCAGGGCCCCTGCCTCTCCGAAGTGCCTCTCTCTGTGGTTGTTGGCACAGATGTGTCTGTCGTTCTCATCTCCTATACAGGCCTCGCACAGGTTCTTGGGGTTGTTTCCTCTGGGGTCATGTCTGGGGTCTTTGACGCCCGGTACACAGCTGTAGCCAAAGAAGTTTCCGACCGCTGGTGAAAAAGATAGAGAATGAGAAAGACAGAAAATGAGAAAGACAGAGTATGAGTGAGTAAAAAGCCAGACGTCCGGAGGCCAACTTTTCCTATACTCCTATAAAATTATACTGAAATGATATTAGGTTTATTTAATAGGAGTGCAGTTTAAAAAGAAGGTTACATCAAATGATAATGGTCTATTAGTTCTTCAAGGATGCACTATGGGAATCAGCTGTTGGTTTTTCTAAGTATTAATTGTTTAATATCCAATTAGATGTTTGTGTTTTGTTTTATTTTTTAACAGAACTAGAAGACCACAATGGAAATAAATTGATTGTTTTTCAAGTTTTTGTGTCATCCTCAATCATTTGTGGTGGTTAGGTTAAGATAGGTTAAGGGTTATTGAGAACGCTCTAACATATAATAAAATACAACATATCAGACTTTGCCAGGGATAGGATAATAAAGTCCTGGACTTATTTCCATCATTGTCCCTGATGTTCTCACAGCCCATTAGATAGTTTTTCATTGTTTGACTTGAAGAAATATTACAAAACAAGCACTAAAACATAGATAATTAAATATTTTTTTAAGGAAGTATTTCAGATAAAAGGTAAAATAGAAATGAAGCAGAGAATGAACAAAGGTTAACCAAATAAACATATCTGTGTTAATTTTCATATAAAACTAATTGACAATAATATACTGGCTAAAAATAATATCAAGAATACAACTAATAAACACTGTAGGTAGCAGTAAAGAAAAAAAAAAACTTTTAAAGGACAAGGCTGATATAATCAATGTTTTTCTTACAGGAAAAAAGTCCAATGAAAAGTCAAAAACCAATTAAGCGTTCATCTCTCAGTACTCTCCAGCATCTACATCGTGCGTGTGGCACTCAGCCCCAAACCTATTTGTTCCTACTTAAGAAGTTAATTTTTACAAACTGGTAACAAAAATATAGTTTAATTTTAAATTAAGGCTCATTAAAGCTTATTTCCCAAAACAGCTGGGCACTGTAGTTTTTGGCAAACATTGATTGAATAGTGTATTTGTTCGGGCCTCATTTCAGCTGTGGATTAATACACATTTTATGCTGTTATGAGTATTTAACAGTCTTTGGACAACAGTGAAGGTCTGTGGCCAGAGGAATAATAATATATCATGCTTTGGTTTCACAGGAAATACGTGTCAGTAGATCACTTAGTTCATTGTTGGTTTTGGTCTAGGATTCTTTTGACAGTAATAAGGTAAATCAGCCTTTAAAATGCTCTGCTCCCTTGCCCCTCTTATGAAGAAATCATGATCTTCCACTGTGTCCCTCTATTCATCATCACACCCCCACACTCATCCAATCTCATATTCAAAGAGAAGGCTGCACTGTTAACTGACTCTTCTCCTTTTACCTCCAGTCTCCTCTGTCCCTTCACCCCTTCGTTCCACATAACTGCTTTCCCCCTCCTCCCTCCGAACCTCTCATATACCTTACATACACACACACACACACACACATCATACCTCCCTCAATCTCTCTTCCCCCCTCTAACTCTGTCTCACCTCTGGGGAAGTTGCACTGATCCCCTACACTGATCTGGGAGGTGTTGACCAGGTAGCCAATGGGCACTGTCCACCCAACTGTAGTGCGTATCCCGGGGTGACAGGAGCTGCGCTCATGCATCTCTAGCAGGGACAGGTCTGACGAAGAGCGACGAGCCATCGCCACCACGTAGTAGCTAATACCATCTGGAGGAAGGATTTCAGAGAGAGAAAAGAAGGAAAAAGCAAGTGGGAATCAAAAACAAAGGGGAGAGGTATAAGAAAATGAAGATACAATACACAAAGAATAATGTGTCTACTGTATATATGTGGCTTTAACTGACTGCTGTTGATTTAATATGTTGGTTTTGACACACTTGGCTATGAACATGACCTTATCTGGAGTGAATCACATTAGACAAAATCCTGAGACTTCAATGACTTCCGGTTTTACCTGCTGTAGAGCTCAAACCTCTGACTTACCCACTCCGTTGTAGGACTCTCCTGCTGCCAGCTCCAAGCCATGGCAGAGGCTAGCAGCATAGATGTCATCTCCAAACATGGAGGCTGCGTCTGCTGTCCCATTCTGAGAAAAAACATACTTTTGTTACAAATAGCTGAGGGATGCTTGCTTATGCCAACATGTGGTGTTCAATGGCAACAAATAAGTACAATGCATGAATGTGTTTTTATGAAATCCCTTCAGTACCTTCTTGAGCTGGAACTATCTCATATTACATGTCAAAAGTTTAGATACACTTTCTTATTCAAGTGAAAGGGAAGGTGTGTCCAAACTTTTGACTGGTACTGTATGTAACATTAAAAAATACAGCAGATTAATTACACATATGTCTGAAGAAAGAGCTACAAGTTAATGAAGGTGTGATCATATTGAGAAAGTTTAAAACAAAATCATGGAGAAGGATTGTTGAAGATGATAATATTTCTTTCAAATTTCAATCTATAACCCCCCCAACTCACTAAAAGTATTATTTGGAATTAGATTAATAAATGAACATGAAAAAAAAAAGACTGAACAGATACCTTGATTTTGTCCATACAATCTCTAGTGTTCAGGCCACGGACACATTGCAAATTCCCTCTAATATTCCGAGCTGTGGCGTTCCCGGCCAGATCCAAACACTTCTGCTCCTCAGCATTAGATATCACGCACCAGGAGACTGAACAAAAACAGCAGAGGAAAGTTTCGAATTAAGTGAAAATCAAATGCACATTTTCTTGTAGAAGGACACATACCTTCATACCCCCACCTTTTAAAACATTTTAAACTTCTCTGCAAGCATGCACATGAGTTGTAATTCACCAAAAACCTATTTAATATAATCTAATATAATCTACCTGTAGATTTCTGATTGGAGACACAGCTGACAGAAAGAAGAGGCAGAAAGAGGAGGAAAGCTACAGGCAGTCTTCTCTCTAGACGCTCCATGTCTGCTCTGGTTGGGAAAACTACTTGGGACAATCTCTAATACACCAGAGATGAGGAGCAGGTGGATTTCATTGCAGGCAAAAAAAAAAAAAAAAAAAAGTCACTTGAGTACCCCCTCCCTCTCTTATAGCCTGGTCTTGCAACAGAGAGGAAGAGGGGGAGAGAGTGTAAAAGGTGGGAGAATGAGGCAGGTAGGCTGGAAGTAGAAAGAAGAAAACATTACATTATTCCTCTATCCCCGCCTCTTAAGTCAAAGTCCTCAGTGGATAATCCTTCCTCCATCTCATGATAGCAGTATAGCATTTCCCTATCCAATTATCCACTGAGACTTATCCCCAGTAGAGAGGATAGCAGAGGACACATGTAGGCTCGGAGCAGTTCAGGTCACCTGGCACAGACTGTCAACCCCAGGCCTTTAATTAAAAAAGCTGTGGACAATGTGTCTCTGTGCTTGAGCTGTGTTCGCGGAGAATAGATACTGGCTGGGTCTTGCTCCGACTCACTGGAGACAGAAGCCCCAGGTAAGCAAGAACAAACAGCACTAGCTATTGTTCATGGCCACGGGACCCGGTGGAGGGAAAACATATCAGCTACTTGATACAATTCTCCCTTTTCCTCTCTCTTTGCACAAAAGCACACACACTCACTGTCATTTTTTATTTACAGAAACTGAGCCAACCAAGAATTAAATAAATCTAAACATGTAGAGTTTGTTGAACACACAAGTGAAATGAATTAGTCTCCTAATCCAACTGTTAGTTGCAGTGTTATGCAGTTTCAGATGTGCATGATTGGTCAGAAGATGGAGGGTCATATTGGTTTTCATGCACCTTTTTAAGAGCTCTTTTTTTTTGGAGGGGGGGTATCTGATCCTCAGCGTGCATGGATGAAGGAGCAAGGAAGCACAGTGGTACTTTTTAAATAAAGCAGTCACATAGTAGTTGAAATGAAATGTGTACTTTTCCAAGATTTCCAGTGAGAGTATACAGGAAATTGTGAGCCACCCAAATCTTGATGTATCTCGTCTCAATAAATATATGACATTTGCTGTTTGAAATGTTTCATTTCACAAAAGTACATTCATTTTTTATGATGTTAGTGAAAGTAGTCTTTGTTTCTGTGTTTCTTCTTTTGCAATTCACACTGGCTGGAATGTCTCTTGGCAGTGGAAACATGCCACAAAGAAATTGAACATATCTAATTTTACATATTCACTACTAAATATTGCTAACTAATAAGACAGTGTCATACATAACATTTGGTTTGGGTTAGTTATCTGTTCTTGAGAGGTGCAGAAGTATTTATGTGTCACAGTAAAAAATGTAACATGTGGTCTGTCACTCAATAAATAAGCAGTGGATTTTACAAAAAGTCACTTTGATTACTGATTCAGAGAGAATCAAGCATTCACCTACATTTAACCAAAATTGCACCAACTATCTATGTAGCTGTAAGTGTCCCAGAGAATGATAATGACAGAGATGTTATCAATTAAACATAACCAAACAAAAATTCAGTCATATTGAATCATTTTGTATCATCAAAAGTTTTTTTTTTTTTAAATTTTAGTAAGACAAAACATAAGAGTGTAGATTATTGGTAGTTAGTACACTATTGAATAATCAGCAAGCCAATTATGTCTAAAAACTACTGATAATACAAACTAAGTTTTATTATATTATCAATTATAATAAGTAGTTATTACAGGATTGAGGAGACTTAATATTTATTGACATTTTCCATCAGGATTTGTCCTTGGAGGCTGTAATAATCACTGTCTGTGGAGCTGTTGATGTACCATTTGATTACTAACTGAATGTTCACCCACACAAACCGAACTGTTACACAATTGTAAGATTTTTCAGAGTTATAATTACAGGATATTGACACATACATGACTTCTCCCCTGAAGCTGTCACAGTTATCTGAGTCATACAGTCTGTATTTGGAGGAGATGCTCTCATACACCACCCCTCTTCAAAATCTAAATTTAGGCTACATGGAGAGATTAATATGAGGTAATTTAATGGTATCTATTACCTAATGGTTGTTTTCAAATCCCTTAGGTAGTAATACTATAATTTAAAATAATGTAAGTATGTATATATTGACATAGGTAAGTCCTGTATATCTACAGTAGATATACAGTAGATACTAGTAGTTGTTGTTGTAGTAGTAGTAGTAGTGAGTGCAGTACTTTAGTAAATGTAGCCTTCTTTGCTTCAGCTTATCTCAGTTAAAAGGGCTTTTAACTGATGTAGTATTCATTTTTATTCCCACTTAATATTAAAACTAATATCACAGGTGTTATGGTAATTTTCGTCTTTAACCTGTCGGAGGACTCCTCTGCCCCACAATGCATCTCCACAATAATATTTTGGTGACGTCATGTGTAGCGTGAACAGCCAGTGAGTGGGCTGGGCTGCGGTGCTGTCTGCCTCTCCCATCACAAAATCACCCCAATAACATAATTTAAACTTGACTTAGAAGCTGTGCCCCGTGTGTGCCAAGTAGGTGGATGTTTTCGCCAGGCTGCCGCTTTGTGCTCTGATACTGCAGCTAGCTTAGCTTAGCTCGCAGCAGCATCGTGCAGCCGTCTGTCTGACTGGCGCCTCCGAGGCACTTGTGGACGGCCAATAAACCCGCTTATGGCCTGTCAACTTTAAACCAGATGATTATATTGAGTGAATATTAAGTCTTTTTCTTTTTAACTACTAATACAAGTGATCCCATGTGGTTGTCTTAGAAATGGTTGCAGTTAAATCAATAATTAGTGATGTGCATGAAATAAACCTTTGACAAAGACAAATTGAGGACTCTCTGGTTCTGCCATTATAAGTTGTTGCTTCCTTTCTGTCTGAAGCATTGGCAGGGATCATCAGTAAACACAGAGGAGAGTAAATGTAATTATTCTCTTTACAAGAGTGTACTCATTTGAACTCTCTCTCTGTCTCCTCTTCTCTTATTCTCTCCTTCCTTCAGTGCACTGAAACATGGCTACAGGCCCTGCAGACATCAGGTACTGTGCTCAGTTGTCTTCTTGCCCCCCCCACCTTCCATAGACCCATATATGTCTTTCTTTTGGGGGGAGGTGGGGGGTGGCAGGTCAACAGTATATGCCACATAGAAGTTGTATACATCATCTGAAATCTGGGAACCTGAAGATGCAGTTCAGCACCACTTGGCCACCAGGATGCCCCAGAAAAACAGCAGTAGTTTCACAGACTGTATATGTATCATGATCACAAATGAGACAAACAGAAAATGAGTCAGCTTGATTGGTTTCATTAGAGACAATTATGTGTTTCCTGCAGCTCTCATTATCTTCATTGTAAAGTCCCTTTGAGGAAACGTCGTGATTTTGGGCTATACAAATAAAGATAAATAAAACTGACTTGACGTCATCCTCTGCATCTGGAGCCTGTTCCAAGTGGCAGGTTTATTGGGTTCTTTGTTTAATTGTATAACTTTGCTGAATAAAATCTGAAACCAGGGTAAGTTGACAGGAATAATGCCCGGGCCTTTTTGTTTGGCTGATTTAAATCACTGAAATGTGACTCAAAAAAGCACAATTTGTGTGCCATCAGTATTTGCGATGGGATCTGCAATATGGATGAGTAAAAACGTAGCTAGATAAAAACAACTCACCTGCAGCACACCGTTATGGTTTTTCAATAGACACTGGATGTCATTTTTAAAGTCTTTGTATTCCAGATGTATTGCACTGACTAGAAAAGTCCTATTCTGTAGTATCATCTTGCTGTGGACAGATATTTGTTCCATGTTGACAGTGAAGGAAAAACTGATGTTTCTCGTTTAGTGATAATTAAATTAAATTCTTCTCCACTGCACACAACAGCTAGAAGAAAAATGGGCTTTAGCAATGACTGTTGTTTGAATCAGAAACTTGGTGCATTTGTTATGTGATCTTGTCACAGTTTGTGGATACTATAGACTTAATTTTGGGCACAGTGAGAGTCTCACCTCCCTGGTGACAACTGCTAGAGGATGATCAGTCCACCCACTTCTGTGTGTGTCTGCCTTTTAGTGTGAGTGCACAGTTACTTTGTGTTGCACTTTGTGTGTGAGTGAGAAACTTGGTGAGACAGAAGTCTTACTGTCTCTGGTTTGCTGCCTTAAATAAATCCACATTGTGTATCTGTTTTTATGCACTGCAGAACAGCAGGAGAATATAATGAACCTCCTTTCATCTCTTCCACAGATGGACAGTTGGTGTGTCTGTGTGATAGCCCCAAATGCCTCCAGCACACCCAGTGCCACAGCAACCGGTACTTCTCCTCTGTCAAAGGGGGCAGCAGCGGGGTGATGTTTGAGCGTGGCTGCCTGCAAGGGTCGGAGAAAATCCGTTTGCATTGCTCCACAGCTCCGTCCTTCCACCAGGCCATTTTCTGCTGTGCCCAGGACATGTGTAACAGCAACACCACCAGGAGCTATCTGATGTCTCTGCTGCCATCAGGTACATATAACCTGCTGCCAGCTCCAGGCCATGGCAGAGACTAGCAGCATAGATGTCATCTCCAAACATGGAGGCTGTGTCTTGTTTCAAATAGCTGAGGGATGCTTGCTTATACCAAACTGTGGTGTTCAATGGCAACAAATAAATACAATGCACAAATGTGTTTTTATGAAGTCCCTTCAGTACCTTCTGGAGCTGGAACTATCTCATATTACATGTACAGTACCAGTACACTTCTCAAGGTGTGTCCAAATCTTTGACTGGTACTGTATGTAACATAAAAATAGAGCAGATTACTTACAAATATGTCTGAAAAAAGAAACTATTACTAGTTAATGAAAGTGTGGTCATGTTGAGAAAGTTTAAAAGAAAATCATGGAGAAAGATTGTTGAAGATGATAATATTTTTTCAAATTTCAATCTATAACCTCCCACCTCACTAAAAGTTCCTATTATTCGGATTTAGATTAATAAATGAACATGAAAAAAAAAGACTGAACAGATACCTTGATTTTGTCCATACAATCTCTGGTGTTCAGGCCACGGACACATTGCAAATTGCCTTTAATATTCCGATCTGTGGTGTTCCCGGCCAGATCCAAACACTTCTGCTCCTCAGCATCAGATAATACGATTGTATTACATCCGAAACACATCTAAAACTGTATTTCAGTTTCAGATGTGCATGGTTAGTCAGGAGATGGAGGGTCATATTGGTTTTTGTGCACCTTTTAAGAGCTCTTTTTTTTTTTGGAGGGGGGGTATCTGATCCTCAGCATGCATGGATGAAGGAACAAGGAAGCACAGTTGCACTTTTTAAATCAAGCATGTGAAAGCAATGTGAAATGAAATGTGTACTTTTCCAAGATTTCCAGTGAGAGTATACAGGAAATTGTGAGCCACCCAAATCTTGATGTATCTCGTCTCAATAAATATATAACATTTGCTATTTGAAATGTTTCATTTCACAAAAGTACATTCATTTTACATGGTGTAAGTGAAAGTAGTCTTTGTTTCTGTGTTTCTTCTCTTGCACTTCACACTGGCTGGAATGTCTCTTGGCAGTGGAAACATGCCACAAAGAAATTGAACATATCTAATTTTACTTATTCACTACTAAATATTGCTAACTAATAAGACAGTGTCATACATAACACTTGGTTTGGGTTAGTTATCTGTTCTTGAGAGGTGCAGAAGTATTTATGTGTCACAGTAAAAAATGTAACATGTGGTCTGTCACTCAGAATAAATAAGCAGTGGATTTTACAAAAAGTCACTTTGATTACTGATTCAGAGAGAATCAAGCATTCACCTAAATTTAACCAAAATTGCACCAACTATCTATGTAGCTGTAAGTGTCCCAGAGAATGATAATGATAGAGATGTTATCAATTAAACATAACCAAACAAAAATTCAGTCATATTGAATCATTTTGTATCATCAAAAGTTTTTTTTTAAATTTTAGTAAGACAAAATATAAGAGTGTAGATTATTGGTTTAAGTTAGTACCTTATACAGCCTATGGTTAGTGGTTAGTACACTATTAAATAGACAGCAAGCCAATTATGTCTAAAAACTACTGATAATACAAACTAAGTTTTATTATATTATCAATCATAATAAGTAGTTATTACAGGATTGAGGAGACTAAATATTTATTGACATTTTCCATCAGGATTTGTCCCTGGAGGCTGTAATAATCACTGTCTGTGGAGCTGTTGATGTACCATTTGATTACTAACTGAATGTTCACCCACACAAACTGAACTGTTACACAATTGTAAGATTTTTCAGAGTTATAATTACAGGATATTGACACATACATGACTTCTCCCCTGAAGCTGTCACAGTTATCTGAGTCATACAGTCTGTATTTGGAGGAGATGCTCTCATACACCACCCCTCTTCAAAATCTAAATTTAGGCTACATGGAGAGATTAATATGAGGTAATTTAATGGTATCTATTACCTAATGGTTGTTTTCAAATCCCTAAAGTACTAATACCATAGTTTAAAATAATGTAAGTATTTACATATTTACATAGGTAAGTCCTGTATATATACGGTATACTTCTATGTAAAAGTTCTGCATTCAAATATTTACTTAGCTGAAGTATAGAAGTATTATGATGTAATGTACAGTATACAAGTATCTATATACATACTATGTGTTTAATTATTGATGCATTTAACTGTAATGCAAGTATTTGAATGTTGCATGTAGTATTAGTATTAGTGTATATTTTGGTAATTTACACAGTATATTTTATCATCTTATTTAAAATTTGACCAACGAAGGTATCAGATAAATATAATGAAATAAAAATAAAAATATATACCTTAAAATGTAATTACTCTTTGTGACAGTACCTAAAAACTGCACTAAGTGATACTAATAGTAGTAGTAGTAGTAGTAATAGTAGTAGTAGTAGTAGTAGTAGTAGTAGTAGTAGTAGTAGTAGTAGTGAGTACAGTACTTGAGTAAATGTAGCCTCCTTTGCTTCTGCTTATCTCAGTTAAAAAGGTAATATTCATGTTATTCCCATTTAACATCAAAACTAAAATCACAGGTGTTATGTTTATTTTCGTCTTTAACCTGTTGGAGGACTCCTCTGCCCCACAATGCATCTCGACGATAATATTTTGGTGACGTCATGTGTAGCTTGAACAGCCAGTGGGTGGGCTGGGCTGCGGTGCTTTCGGCTTCTCCCATCGCAAATCACCCTAATAATATAATTTAAACTTGACATACGGACATATAAACATCACAGAATGACTTAGAAGCTGTGCTCCGTGTGTGCCAGGTAGGTGGATGTTTGCTTTGTATGTTTTTTTGTCCGGCTGCCAGGCTGCCGCTTTGTGCTCTGATACTGCAGCTAGCTTAGCTTAGCTCGCAGCAGCATCGGGCAGCCGTCTGTCTGACTGGCGCCTCCGAGGCGCCTGTGGACGGCCAATAAACCCGCTTGTTAATGGCCTGTTGGCTACAGCAAACAATCAGGACCCCAGTCTGTGGTGTTTACCAAGGAGGAGTTACTGATAGCTTTGTTCTTTTAAAGACTTAACGCAAAAAACAGCGGCTATGACATTGAAATTTAAGGTGTGAAGTTAGCTTCACGTCAGTTGTTGTAAATGCTACATTAACTGTTAGCCTGCAGAGCAACAACAAATATTCCCATTGAAGTCATCAGTAATAATTAGCTCCTTTATTAACAAGTCAACTTTAAACCATATGATTATATTGGGTGAATATAAAGTCATTTTCTTTTTAACTACTAATACAAGTGATCCCATGTGGTTGTTTTAGAAATGGTTGCAGTTTAAGCAATAATTAGTAATGTGTATGAAATAAACCTTTGACAAAGATAAATTGAGGACTCTTTAGTTCCGCCATTATAAGTTGTTGCTTCCTTTCTGTCTGAGGCATTGGCAGGGATCATCAGTAAACACAGAGGGGGGTAAATGTAATTATCCTCTTTGCAAGAGTGTACTCATTTGAACTCTCTCTCTGTCTCCTCTTCTCTTATTCTCTCCTTCCTTCAGTGCACTGAAACATGGGTTGTTGCAGTGTCCACATCCTTCTGCTGCTCTTGCTACAGGCCCTGCAGACATCGGCTGAGGGCTCAGGTACTGTGCTCAGTTGTCTTCCTGCTCTCCTGCTCCCCCCTCCCTACCATAGACCCATTCTGTCTTTTTGTGGGGTGGGGGCATTTTTAGGGAGAGATAGCATGTCAACAGTATATGCCACAAAGAAGTTGTATATATCATCTGAAAGCTGGGTACCTGAAGATGCAGTTCAGCGCTGTGTGTCAAGTTTTTCTAGTCATAACCCTGTAATATACACTGTGTTTTGATTAGGCGCCAATACAAATTTTGAAAGTTTAGAGTGTATAAGGGCTTAGAACATTATGATGGAAGTATATGATGGCTATCACCATGCTCAGTTATGTCTCAAGTTGTTGCAGCAATCTTTTGTTACACAGATTTGGTGCAAAATTCAACTTTAATTTTTGACCACTCAGTGTCAAAAACCCTGCCAAAATACCACATTAAGACAATAAGACCTTGAGGAATACCATAGAAAAATTCATTCTGCGATTTGGTATCAAGAACTTTTGACATTTTGAAGAAGAATAGCATTTTCCTGTGATTGGATGGCGAGTACTTCTTGCTCATAAACCTCCTTATTGTCAATAAACCTAGGAAAGCCATACGTCCCCTGAATGACCTAGGCCTGTAGTTTATGATTGTAAAGTTTCATGAGGCTGTGAGGTCACAATAGGTCATTTTATACGGTGAGGTCAAGTTTCAAAAAATGGTCTCACAACAATGAAATGGCTACCATGGGGACTAACATCATTACACATGACGACAGTTGGGCTCATTCAATCCACAAGAGTCTCAACTTTCCAGTCATACCAAATTTATACAATTCCAAAACTGTTTAGGGACCCCAGTATGCGGAAATATTCAAATACACAATATTTTTAGAATAGGCGAAAATAACACATTTATACTGCATGCAAAAAACTGCATGGTTTTTGACCATAACTGCATGGGATTAGCATAAAGTGGGCATGACTGTAAAGGTGAGACTCGTGGGTACCCATAGAACCCATTTTCATTCAGATATCTTGAGGTGAGAGGTCAGTGGAACCCCTTTGAAAATGGCCATGCTAGTTTTTCCCCTTGCCAAAATTTAGCCTAACTTTGGAGCGTTATTTAGCTCCCTTCCTGACAAGCTAGCATGACATGGTTGGTACCAGTGAATGCCTCAGGTCGTTTAATTTCATATGATACCAGAATATATGATATTCACTTTAACTGAGCCTGCTTAAACCTCTGAAAGACAGTAATGTCAGCTGAGGACACCGGCGTCCTGGAGTTGAAGAGGTTAAAAACAATGTGCAGACTGAAAGCCTCTCATCTGTTGTCTGTTCATGATGTGCAGTCACACTAAAAGATCATGAGTTATTATCACACTGGCAGCTGCTCATTTCTAGTGAGGAGCAATCACCCATGTCCATGACAGCAGAGAGTCACACATTGTTGTACCACTCAGAGTGATGATTTGAAGCTGGGCTAAGGTTTAAGGCACGTTCAGACAGTGACATTTGTTACCATCTAGGTGATACTGTGGACACAGGTGCCACAACTGCCATGCAGTTCACCACTTTGCAATGTCACACTATGTAGCTGTGGACGTGGAGTGTCGGAAAAACACAACAGCACCTTAAAAAAAAATTTTTTTTTAATTGGTTTTAATAATTTCTTGGCATCTTTTGCTTTTGCTGGACAGTTGATTGTTGGGACAGACATGAAGTATGATAAGCACTTGGCCACCAGGATGTCCCAAAAAAAACAAAATTGTACCCAAAGCAAAACAGCAATAGCTTTACAGACTGTATATGTGTCATGATCACAAATGAGACAAACAGAAAATGAGTCAGCTTGATTGGTTTCATTAGAGACAATTATGTGTTTCCTGCAGCTCTCATTATCTACATTGTAAAGTCCCTTTGAGGAAACGTCGTGATTTTGGGCTATACAAATAAAGATAAATAAAACTGACTTGACGTCATCCTCTGCATCTGGAGCCTGTTCCAAGTGGCAGGTTTATTGGGTTCTTTGTTTAATTGTATAACTTTGCTGAATAAAATCTGAAACCAGGGTAAGTTGACAGGAATAATGCCCGGGCCTTTTTGTTTGGCTGATTTAAATCACTGAAATGTGACTCAAAAAAGCACAATTTGTCTGCCATCAGTATTTGCGATGGGATCTGCAATATGGATGAGTAAAAACGTAGCTAGATCAAAACAACTCACCTGCAGCGCACCGTTGTGGTTTTTCAATAGACACTGGATGTCCTTGTAATCCAGATGTATTGCACTGTCTAGAAAAATCCTGTAGTAACATCTTGCCTTAGACAAATATTTGTTCCATGTTGACAGTGAAGGAAAAACTGATGTCTCTGGTTTAGTGATAATTTAATTAAATTCTTCTTTAACAATGACTGTTGTTTGAATCAGAAACTTGGTGCATTTGTTATTTGATCTTGTCACAGTTTGTGGATACTATAGACTTAATTTTGGGCACAGTGAGAGTCTCACCTCCCTGGTGACAACTGCTAGAGGATGATCAGTCCACCCGCTTAAATAAATCCACATTGTGTATCTGTTTTTATGCACTGCAGAACAGCAGGAGAGTATAATGAACCTCCTTTCATCTCTTCCACAGATGGACAGTTGGTGTGTCTGTGTGATAGCCCCAAATGCCTCCAGGACACCCAGTGCCAGGGCACCCGGTGCTTCTCCTCCGTCAAAGTGGGCAGCAGCGGGGTGATGTTTGAGCGTGGCTGCCTGCAAGGGTCGGAGAAAATCCGTTTGCATTGCTCCACAGCTCCGTCCTTCCACCAGGCCATTTTCTGCTGTGCTCAGGACATGTGTAACAGCAACACCAGCAGGAGCTATCTGATGTCTCTGCTGCCATCAGGTACATATAACTTAGTAACCAACAAAAAAAAACCTAACTTCAGCAAAGAAGTGAATCATCAAGCAAAATGTTCTGTATCAGTCCATGAAATATTTTGGCACTATCCTACTTTTCCTGTTTCTCCAATCTGAATCTATTTCTTGTCTTCTCTTGCCCACAGCCCCAGAAGAAGAGCCGGTCCGGTATCGTGTAGAGATGCTGGCTCTCTTTGTACTTGGTCCTGTGGTGGTTCTGGCTGTGCTGTCTGTAGTATCCGTACTGGCCTGCAGGAGGCTCCACCACGGCCGTCTGCAGAGGCTGCAGGAGTTTGACACTGAACAGGGAGCCATAGACGGCCTCATCACCTCCAATGTGGGAGACAGCACTTTAGCAGTAAGAGCGACAGACGTTCCTCTTGAATCCCCTCTAAGAAATAATTCGGAAATGTGGTTATTTCAGTTTTGCCAGCTGTTTACCAGCATCATCCTCCAGCTATTAGTCAAGTTTGTTAGAGTATCTGCAAGTCCCGATAGAAGTCCTGATTATTTAATTAATCAAAATTCATGGCTTTCATTGGTGCTGATTACAGTCAAATATTGTTTTTTATACTTTTAAATTTAATTTTGTAAAGTTTTTTTTTTATGAAAGCTGTGATTTTCTGGTGCTCTGTTCCTTTATGGGGAAATTAAACAATTCATGCAGACAAGAGCTGTGTTTATTGTTTTTTAATTAGTTTTTAGGTGATTAAAATCTTTGGCATTTAGCTCTCAAATTTAATTGGCGGAACCTGCAGACAACCTGATTTTCAACCCAAGATTTTAGTGTTTAGGTCACAACCATTTTCACTATTATTTCCAGCTGTTATTACCTTAATCGGGCACCTAATTTTTGTAGTGTAGGGAAAAAAATGTGGCACACACAACTAAACTGATATCTTTCTCTATACTCAGGACCTGCTGGATCACTCGTGTACTTCAGGCAGTGGCTCAGGTCTTCCCTTCCTGGTCCAGAGAACTGTGGCCAGGCAGATCAGTCTGATGGAGTGTGTCGGTAAGTACAACAAACCACAGTGAACATGTCATCTGCAGACAAACTTATTTATTTACATTTACATTTTGCAGACACTATTATCCAAAGCAACTTACAAGTGAGGCATGACAGTCAAGCGTTAGAGGACAGTGACTCAAAAGAGCCGTGGTACAAATTCTTAAGTAGCTGACCAGGTACAAGTGCAGTGAGACGGAGCGCTAGACAGAAGATGACTGGAAGTAGCATAAGAAACAGCATAAACCATAAGAAAGTAGTGCAACAATCAAGAAAAAGTTAAAGGGGCTAAAGCGTTGAGGTGTTCACGGACAAGCTGAGTTTTCAGGCGTGTCTTGAATACACAGACGGAGTCGCTACACTGTGCGGAGCTCATTCCACCATCGCAGAACCACAAACAAAAATAGTCTGGATCTTGATTTCCTATTTATCAGTTGACTGATTTAATTAAAGCTCTACCGAGGAAATTCATGTCACAAGCAGAAAAACATTCTAGGGATAATGACAGTTTTTTTTTCTTCTCGTTATTGATAAATCTGTCAATTATTTTCTGGTTTAATTGTTCATATAAAATGTCAGAAACTAGTGAAAAATGTCCTAGAGCTTAAGGTTACGTCTTCAGATGTCTCGTTTTGTCTGACCAACAGTTTAAAAGTCAGTGGTGTTATATTTACTATCCCCTGAGTCAAAGAAAAAGAGGAAACCCTCGCATTAAAAACAAAACAAATGTATAAGTAACCTGGAGCACAGAACACAGCATGTTATTTCTGTAGTTTCGTACTAGTCAGGAGAAAGAAACGCCTATTCAGCCGTTTATCTGCTGAACATCAGCACTCAGTCTGTGTCAGTCAGTCTTGTGTCATTCACACCAGACGCAGACTGAAGTTCTTCATGCTCAGTTTCAATTTACTGTTCGTATCGGTTCTTTTGAGTGACTGTACATATCTACTACATATCTATCCTAGGATGTAACTCGCATAAAGATACAAATCAGACAGCAATGTTAAATAGATGATGACAGGATCACAATAATAACAGTTCACGTCATTTTTTGCTTAACTGTCAAAACACGTGTTATCACTTCCTCTCTCTTTCCATTTTTGTGCGTCGTTGACCGTGTTGTTCAATATTACGACACTTGTGTGAGGTTGGTGATGTAAGATTTAGTCATTTTCATGGTAAGTCTGACAAATTTCAATTTAAGTGTTCAAATAAAAGTATGTAGGTCACATGCCTTGGGATCCTGTTTTGTACCACAGTACCATACAGCACAGTTTGTACCAGTTTGGAATTGGAAAAATGTGGCTTTGTGGAGCGTCGCGCTGTTGATGTTGAAACATCAGATCTGTGTCTGTGAAAAATCAGACTTCAGAGCTCTTCAGATGCGGTATGAATGTAGCCAAAAGTAGAATGAAATCATCTGAAAAGTCCTTCTTAATTAAAAAAAAAAAAATGTAAAACTCAAAATTCTGTATATTTATTCTGACTTCCTGTACATCTATCTCTCAACCTCTCCTTTTCTCATCCCTCTTTTCAAGGCAAGGGAAGGTATGGAGAGGTGTGGCGAGGCCAGTGGCAGGGGGAGAACGTGGCTGTTAAAATCTTCTCCTCGAGAGATGAAAAGTCCTGGTTCAGAGAGACTGAGATCTACAATACAGTGCTGCTAAGACATGAAAACATACTGGGTGAGTCTGTTGCAGACAAAAACGACAGGTTTTCAAACCAGTTAGTACAAATTGGGAAAAGATTAATTTAGAAAAAAACACCTTTCTTGTATTTTGCTTGAGTTTCAAGAAATAAAAGCTCTTTTGAAAGCTAAATGCATCTGGTAGATGTGTTTTACATCTTGCTTGTTTTATTTAACCTTTCTTGTAACCTGCTGCCTACCTACTGATTTAAAAACAGTTAAACTGAGAGGGTGGAAGTAAATAATGCAGTAACACCTCTGCATCATAATATAATGCAATCCAGCAAAGTAGCCCGGTAATAAATGTCTTTTTAATAAATGAAAACATTTCTCTCTCTCTCTCTTCTCAGGCTTCATGGCGTCTGACATGACTTCTCGAAACTCCAGCACCCAGCTGTGGCTCATCACTCATTACCATGAAAACGGCTCGCTTTACGACTACCTGCAGCGAGTTGCCGTGGAGACGTCGGAGGGCTTGGCCATGGCGGCGTCGATAGCGTGCGGCCTGGTGCACCTGCACACAGAGATCTTCGGCACAGAGGGGAAACCGGCCATCGCGCACCGGGACCTGAAGAGCAAAAACATCCTTGTCACGAAGGAGCTGCGTTGCTGCATCGCAGACCTGGGTCAGTTCATTTAATGACTACTTTGTCTTTATCCACTATTTATATGTTAGTGTTCTCTATCCTGCATCATAGGTCCAGTGTCCAACATTTCATGCATTGGTATCTGCTACATTTTTCAGGAGCATTAACATGAACAATAACAGCACTGCTTGACCTCAAATTGACCTTAAGGATAATATATCTACATTTTTTCTGTTCAGAAAGTTTATTTTTAGGGTATGATTGATCAGTAATAAACAAGATAAAATAAAATGACAAATAGGTTAGATAGTAGCTTTTTCAGGAATACTGTGGAGTCCACATTGTAAACATCTTGTTTAAATCTTCATGTTTCTCATTCAAATACGTTGTTTATATCTTAAAGAGGATATAACATGTCTTTTGTGATTTTATGTAATTTATATATTGTTATAATGTCTGTTAAACATGGTCAAAGTTTTAAAACTTGAGGCCAGTATAAGATAAGTAAGGAGTTTTTTGAACTGTAAATCATGCAAACATATACCAGTGGAGCCCCACGATATAAACATAGTCCTGGAAATGTGCAGGTTATATCCTCTCTAAGGCCTTTCAAATATGTTTCCTACTTTTTAATGTAGGAAACCTGCATTGTTTTCATCAGGTTGTGATCTTCTCTAATTTTATTGGTCCTTTGCACTCTGTCCGTCTTTTACCTGGTTTGTATTCATGTGTGTCCATTTAAGGACAGGTCTTTTTGATATCCTACTTAAATGATGTATATTTTTGTATGTTACAGGACTGGCTGTGACTCACTCCCAGGCAGACAACCTGCTGGATGTGGGCAACAACCCGAAAGTGGGCACCAAGCGTTACATGGCACCTGAGGTGCTGGACGAGACCATTCAGACAGACTGCTTTGACGCCTATAAGAGAGTGGACATCTGGGCCTTTGGGCTGGTGCTGTGGGAGATAGCAAGACGCACGTACAGCAACGGTGAGTGTCTTGTCTGCAGTGCACTTTTAGCACTCAGCAGGACGTTGCCAGGACACAAGGACATCCTCTTGGACCAGTTACGTTGCTTGTATCGGTTCCGCTCATTTCTGCCGTCTCAATTTCCAGGTATCGTCGAGGAGTACAAGCCTCCGTTCTACGATCAGGTGCCAAATGACCCCAGCTTTGAGGACATGAAGAAGGTGGTGTGTGTGGAGCAGCAGAGGCCTTTCATTCCCAATCGCTGGTTCTCTGATCCGGTGAGTAACATTCATATTAATACTTAATTTACCCTCGTTAAAGAAACGATCGCTCATGTCAAAATATACTGTCAGTACAGTGACCAATAACGTCCACCATGGCAATTAACGGCCAAACATTTTGGCAGCTGTGTGATGTAGTTTAATGGCAGATTGCCCTTCTTGAGGCATGACTGATTTGAAACCCAGTAGCTGTGACCTCAGAGTGCCCCTACACGTCTGAAAGCTCTTGCAGTCACATTGATCGTGGAGCTTCTTCTCACCGTGGGTGTATTCACTGCATGGCTCTCCTGTTATTTTCCATCCTCTTAACCATCTTGTTTCTTTCTCTCTCAGACTCTATCTGCTCTGGTGAAACTGATGAAGGAGTGCTGGTACCAGAACCCCTCTGCCAGGCTAACAGCACTGCGTATCAAGAAGACCCTGGACAAGATTCACAGCTCTCTGGAGAAGGGCAAGGAGTCGTGAGAGGGAGAGGAGCTTCAGAGGCAGCCGCCCGATGTCAGGGCTCGGCACAGAGAAGAGCCCCCCGTGTTTGTTAAAAGAGAAAGGACGATAACGGGGACTGACAGCCAGAGGAAAGAGTTGTTCAAGTGTCATCCAGCCTCATTTTTCTCTCGCTCTCTCACACACTTTCTCTTCCTTTCTCTGTGGTTGCCTTCCACTGACATCCTTCTCTCTGACTTGAAGCCCACACAGACCTGTCGTCTCTGAACAAGCCAGCCTTCGCTACGGGACATAAATCAGTTGCCAATGTGTTCGCACTGACCTGAACTGTGGACTGTTACTGAGTGTGAAGAACATGGATGGCATATTGTAGTATCCCATCCCAATGCTTTAATGCCCATTTAAGACTGCTCTGGGTTTGGCCTTCTTAAACACACACACATACACACTTTACAATTCAATTTCTGATCCCCTGCCAGTGTTATTTGGCGTGTGGTCGCGGCATTCTGCTCAGAGACAATCAGAAAGAGTTTCACTCATTTAGCTTTATTAGAACATGCCAACTGTCGCCACAAACACTACAAACACACAAATATGTTCACTGACAAAGGAAAAGAGCCAATAGAATCAAAAAAATGTTTTTAAAACTTTTTAAAATAGTATGATATTTATGTATTAAAACTCCACTGCTACCACACTACTGAGGGTATGTAAGGCTGATGTACGAAGGCGCGTGAAACTTGACTGTATACATATATAGGCATTTACTCTACTGGACATTCTGTACCCATATTGTCATTATCGGAGCTAGTAGGAAATGATTTGTTGAGAAATAGCGGAAAAAGTAGGAAAACTGTTCCAGCTGAGCTTGAGTTTGTTTGTATGGAAAAACAGGATAAAACACTACAGATAACATGTTTATTCTGGTGGTTCCTGGAGTAGACACATATTAAGTACCTGCCAATAGGAATTAGTCTGTATCTTATAATAAGAATATGAAATGAACTGATCCTCTCTGCCTGGCATACTTTATAAACTCACTGTGGCTGGTTTAAAAAATAAAAGTCCTCTGTGCAATGGAGAGAGGAGTAAAGGAAGACGTGTTTATAGTAGAGCTGACTTTTTTTTTTTTAAGATAATGGAGGTGAAGTCTTTTTCTGTAGCGAGCCGGGCCTCCATTTACTCCTCTCGTCTCCCATCATGCCGCACTGTATGAGCAGCTGGAATAATGAAAAACAAAAACACTCCCCATCTTCATTTGGTTTTATTCAAGATTCATTTTAAACTGATGAAGTTGCCTAGGTGTACGGTTACAGATGTTCACAAATGCTGGTTTTGTTTTGAAGGAAAAAAAAATGTTGCTTTGTCTTTTTTTTATATGTAATAAAACATTTACTGCACTCTTGCCTAATTATCAGCTGACTTGCGTTATGATTTAAGAAAATACATATTTCTACAAATAGAAATATTACATTCCAGTTGTGACCCATGAAGTAGGGTCAACACTGTTTGTATTCCAGTGCTGGACGTTAATACACAGGCTGCAATTTAAATGCAGAACATGTGGACTTAGACAGAAACAGCTGTCGACCAGACAGACTGTAGCCACAAGTGTTTACACATATTTAAGATGTTCAAGCCCTCGAGGATTCTGTCACTTTCTTATTCGCTGCCTGCCTCCTAGTGGCCGCTAGTAGGCACAACACTGTTTACACATCAGGATCATTCACCGGCTTCCTCTCAGCAATACTGAAGAACACGGAGTGTACTTACTATACAAAATTAGTTGTATATTCTATGGAACAAGGACTGGATCAGACTTAATTCAAGTAGCAGAGGTAGTTAATGTTTAGAAATAACTTCAATTGAAATATTCAGTCCAGAGTGCCAAAAATTCAACAACCTGTTGACTTCAATGTCATTTTGAAATTAGTTCTTTGTGCAAATGAACATGAAACTTTTTCACTTTAGGGAACATATGGAGCAAACTGACATCACTTGATGTTTGTGGCTGTTTCTTGTGCAAAACTAGCAGCTCTGCAACAAATGTGTGAGAGGGGTATCACAGGAAAGGGTGTGACCTGCCATAAAACTACTTATCAATCAAGTTGTAGCTCAAAAAAGCCCCTGCATTAGCTCTACATAAATCACCTTTTACATCCAAATTTGAAAACTATATGTGTCTAAACAAAGACAGAACTTCCCGTCACTGAGGGTCATTTCAGGTTGTCTGGCAAAGTCTTGTACGGGTTGAGAATGCCTTTGGGGTCCAGCATGGCCTTGATGTTTCCCATCAGAGTGACAGCCTGGCTTGGTTTACTGTAGTAGATGTAGTTCCTCTTCTTCAGGCCCAGGCCGTGCTCAGCACTGATGCTTCCCTGACAGCCAGCTGTCCACTCGTAGACAAAAGGCTCTATGGCGGCCAGGAGAGCAGGGTCTTTGGCAGGAGAGGTGATGTTCAAGTGGAGGTTCCCGTCACCTACAGGAAGAGATGGAGAGATCAGGTCAGGGATGAAGGGTGAAAGTGAGGTGAAAACAATATTTAACCTGAATATTTAATGTAAGGCACTACCTATTTCAGGATATAGTACAAAGAAATCATGTCTCATGCTAGCAGGCTGCTTTTTCCCTCCTGATATACAGACTTTTTTTCATCTCTTTCCATCTCGTGGTCTTACCTACGTGTCCGTATCCCACCACACTCTTGGCCCGGTCCCCTAGGTGCTCCCTCATATCCGTCACCAGCTGGTAGATCCGCTCCACAGGAAGTGAGATGTCATACTTGTAGGTGAACCCATCGTGAGTCAGTGCCTCTGTGACACGTTCACGCATTGACCACAGAGCCTTGACACAGGCAGAGAGGAAACAGACAAGACAGGAAATATGGAAAGGCTGATTGTATCATCATTATTTCCACAAAACCTACCGAGTTTAAATATGATCAATTAATCATTTTAACTAATTTTTCAAGCAAAAATGCCAAAAATAGCTAGTTTCAGCTTCTAAGATGTGAATATTTGTAGCTTTTATTTGCCTAATGTGACGGTAAACTTAATATTAGCATTTTTCTATATTGTCTGACATATAAAAGTCTAAACAGTTTATCGATTACCTAAGAAAATAATCAGCAGATCAATCGATAATGAAAATAATCGAACGTTACCTTTATTTTTGAGTCCTCAGTTGCCACAGTCCCATCAGTAACCAGCGATGATGTCATCGCCTCCTCTAAGAAGTTGTGGAGCTTCTCCCCGTCGTGTGTCGGGTCAGATCCAGACGTTTCTATGACGACGTAGAACGGACAGTCTGCAGAGTGGAGGGAACAGGTTAGCATGTGTATGTGTGTGTTTTTAATTGTGTCAGACACGGAGATCGCCTGTGTGTGTGTGTGTGTGTGTGTGTGTGTGTGTGTGTGTGTGTGTGTGTGTGTGTGTAGTTGTGTACCGGAGATGGGATTGGGAAGTTTGAGGTGCGTATTCAGCAGCCTCATACATTCACTGTCCAAGAACTCGTAGGCTGACAGAATTTCTCCCAGCATGCCTCTGCACAGCTGAAATGTCTTCAGCAGCTGCTCGAAGGTCTCACAACCTAAAAACAGAGATAAGGAAGGTATGATTTAGCCGCAAACTCATAAACTCTAATCTTTAACAACTATGACACAATTTTCTAAACTGCCTGCACACAGTTTTGTGCTTGTAGATGTGAGAAATTCCTACCCAGGAAAACCACATTGACAGATTTGGGTTTCCGTGGACAAAGGACGGACACTGCGGTAATGACCCCCAGTGTGCCCTCTGATCCTATAAAGAGCTGTTTCAGGTCATATCCTGTATTATCTTTCCTCAGCGTGGCCAAGCAGTCCAGCACCCGCCCATCTGCCAACACCTGTACATTCATAAACACAAGCATTAGATCAATTATTCTATCCTTCAACATAAGACACCTTTCCTCTGCAGCCCCTCATTTATTTACACTAACCACTTCCACACCCAGCACAGTCCCGTGTAAGGAGCCGTATCGCAGCAGCCGGAGTCCGCCCGCATTAGTTGCAACGTTACCCCCAATGTGACAACTGCCTTTTGCCCCCAGATCCAGTGGCATGATGTAGTCTCTCTCCTCCAGGTAGAGAGACAAGTTCTCCAGGACACAACCGGCCTGGCACGTCAGAATACCTGCCAGATGGAGAAAAGGATCTCTCAAGATGATTCAAACACTTTTTTTTTTTTTTGAAGATTCAATATTTTGAGACTCACCAGAAATACTATCAAAGCTAAGGATGTTGTTCATGAGAGCAGTGGAGAGGATGATCTCATCATAAACTGGCACACTTCCTCCCACCAGCCCGGTGTTTCCTCCTTGTGTGTTCACTGCCAGGTTACGATTGTTACAATAACTACATCAGGGGGATGAGAGGAATAAGACAACTTTAAGCCTCTGATATACACCTCAGTTGTCTGTTTATCCGTCCACCAGCTGTTTGTTCTTTACCTGAGAATTTGAGAAACTTCTTCTGTTGTCTGAGGTCTCAGCAATACTTCACTGGAACCTGAAGTGAACATCAGTGAATCAGAAATATGAAATACATCGTTGTACAAGTAGAATGAGTTTATTCAGTTCCAGGTTTCACCTCTCACTGACTTTAGCCAGTCCACATTACTTGACTCCAGCAGGTCTGGATCAGTGATGGTTCTGGCTTGAAGAATTTTCCTGAAGAAGTTCAAATCTTCTTCAGTTACTCTGGAGAACGGCAGCCTCTCTGGGGCTGCAGCGGGGGATTGTTTTGGACCATCTGCCCCAGCGTGCAGCTTTCGACAGCAGGCTCTAAACTGCCATGAGCTGGTGAGGTGAACTGGACTGCAGAGGTCTACATGTGAAGGTCTGGCTGTGGCAGTAGATGAGAGGGCGCTCAGAGCTGTCCTCAGTCTTAGTGTCCTGTGCAAAATCCCAGCCATGACTGCAGAGAGTTGAAAGGTAAAACAGGCTGTAGGAGATAAATGGGATGAATCATCAGTCTTGTTACATAAGACAGAAGCTGGTAAACCTCTCAGTGCAACAGATATACTTCTTATTTTCCAGGTTGGATAGTTGGATCTAGTTATGTGGAACAGCTCAGCAAATGACAACAACAAAAATCTACTCATGTGTCAGCTTTGTAGCAAATCTAAGCTAAGCTTTGTAGCCAATCTGTAATGAAGTAGCACAGTTCTGATGTCAGAAAGGAATGTAGCTTTTGTAATGTAAAATCCAACTTCTTGTTACTTATCAGCCAACATGGAAATATACCTGCGATAAGCTAATAGCCACTTTATGGCATAACTCTCTCTCTCTCACATACTGACAAATTCTGAAAAGATCTGTAAAACACCTTATCAAAGAAAGTCAATGTCAATATGTAATTGATACCTTATTCTATTTATCGCTGAACAATTCCAAACTCCAATTGTCAAAAAGTCAATCTTAAATTTTTTTTTTTTTTTTTTTTTACACAAATCTTACCTAAAATAATCATTATTTATGGTGAAAATCAAAATTAACCACCGCACACTGAGATGACTTTACTGTGACTTTATTAGGAGCCTAATAAAGCTCCTTTCACCCTATATGTTCCTGCGACCAACCAGCACCTGACTGAAAATACTGGCTGTGCATGGGGAGTTCTGTCCTTTGTAATCATTATTGATATCAATTTATTCTCTGATTATTTTTCCAATTTATCCTTTGATCCATAAAATATCAGAAAATAGCTATAATAATTCCAAAGCCCAAAGGAGAGATAATCATACGTCTAACAGTAAAAAAAAACAAAACAAAATGTTAAGTTTAATATGAGTAGTTTCATATTAGGAAAACCAGCAAATATTCACATTTGAGAAGCTGAATGAAAGCATTTTTGCTTAAAAACTTAAAACCTTTTTTAAAAACAATTCAATAATTATCTAAATTTTTGTAGAATAATGTTATAATTATTATTATTATTTAGCTATCGATTAATTGTTTGAGGTCTAATCTGAAACAGGAATTTTACTTTTGTAACATTTCAGGATAGTTACAATAAGCATCTAGATTGTAGAAACACAAAGTCTTTTTGTCATTGCAGCAATGGAAGAAATAACACGTTTGCAAGTTGCTTCCCCGAAGACATTTACCTTTAATGCTACTAAACTGCAGACAAACTGGCTCCGCTTTTCGTATAAGAAAGCTAAAACTACGTCAGTGCTATTACCAGAATAAACAGTTAATTTCATCTTGCACCTAACGTCACTGTTACTTCAGTTAGCTCGATTAGCACAATGTTTGACAAGAATTTAGCGACCAATTTCTATAATTACTTACCATAAACGTTCACTTAACAGCCCGCATCGCTGTGTGCCTGTGTGCTAAGATGTGTCGTATCTCTATGCGAGATGTGTCTCAAGGTTCAAGGGTAGTTAAGGGTCTTAACAGATGTCTTATTTAGTGTTTACAACTAACAAGTTAGCAAGTACAGGAAGCAGTTGAGGGTGAAAGGTCATGGAGCTGAGCACGGACCAATCAGAATCAGGCTTTCAGATTCAGCCAATGGGCGGGAGCCTTTTGTCATTATCAATCACTACAAACCAAGATTCAACAACAACAACAACAACAACAACAACAACAACAATAATAATAATAATAACAATAATAATAATAATAATAATAATAATAATAATAATAATAATAATAATAATAATAATAATAATAATAATAATGCATTTAATTCTTAAATTATTGGTTCTTCTTCCACCCACAGTGGTGAAATGAGTTAATTTAATGTCTGTATTTTGGTACAATTTTAAAGTATTTGTAATTTACTTGAATACTTTCATTTTGTGTTCATTTATACTTCTACTCCACGTCATTTTAGAGGAAAATATTGTACTTTTTATTTCACTACTTTACTCAAGAGGGCTATAGTTAGTTATATCTCAGATGAAAACTGTTCATGCAAGTCTTATATTTATCTAAGATGATAACAACATTAACATGCTGCTCTCATTAATGCATCAATAATAACGAATTCTTAATTATAATATGCAATACTATAACACAGACTGGGCCTCCATCATAAGTACTGTCACTTTCAATATGTTGCTGACTGTAATTCTGTTCTTTTACTTATGTATAATTTTGATTGCAGGACTTTTACTTATAATAGTGAAGTTTATACTGTAGTATTGCTTCTCTCACTTTTATTAAAGTACTCGTAATCGAAAATGGCCCTTTTCAGAGTTACATTAATATACGTTTTAGTATTGATAATTGGATAATAGCCTAATTATTGATGTTTCCATGTGTAAAGCAGCTTTTTAATGTAGCTGGTCAAGGTAACAATGATTTTAACGACTTCATATACAGTTGGGTAGTTTTATCAATAATGATGCATCATTTTTTATTTGTTGATCATGTTTTGTGTGTAAAATCTGCAAAGAAACTTTGAAAAAAATGTAGAAATACAAGTATTAAATAGCAGAAAATACAAATACTCAAGTAAAATAAAATTACTTCAAGCACTAAAATACAGTACTTGAGTAAATTTTGTTACATTATACCACTATACACTAAATTATTAACCAACAACTGATTCTAGGATCAGATTTACCTTTCTAACATACATGTTTAACTTTTAG